>NC_088647.1:36618585-36648224 GCF_964019385.1 Sycon ciliatum | reverse complement strand
GAGGCCAGTTATCGTCCGTTGTGTTCGGCCCCGCACGTGACGTCGCCTCGGCCGGCGTGGCGGCTGCCACGGAGAAGCTGTCACGGCATATCTCGGTCAGCGACGGCGATGGTCAGGTCACGCTGCGGATGGACGACATTGAGGCAACCTGGCGTGACGACCTAGGCTTCTGGGAAGCCACCTGGCGATGGAAAGCCGACACGGAGCCGTCTCGTCCTCTTGGTTCTTGGTTCTGGTGTTGGAGAATATCCGCGCAAGAAACTCAACCCAGAGTAAGAGCAGCAGTTCGTCAAGGAGGTCCAGATGTGGCGCGAGCACGGCTGGCTGGTCCCGTACGACCGTGAAGCGTTCGGTGAACCGGCCTGTGTTCTTCCACTGATGGCTGTCGACCAGGCTCACAAGGCGTCAACTCCCGTGCGGCCGTGCTTGGACTACCGCGCTCTGAATGAGTGTCTCGTGTCGCACCCAGGCCTGGATGCGCCGGCTTGCGGCCAGAAGCTGCGCGAGTGGCGACTCGAGGACGGTGATAGCGCCCTCCTTGATCTGAGCAAGGCGTACCTCCAGATCCGGATGGCTCCCCGTCTGTACCGCTATCAAGCGATCGTGTGGCAAGGAGAGTTGTTTGCCATGACGCGCATGGGGTTCGGCCTCAACGTCGCGCCGAAGATCCTCGACATGGTCGTGAAGTGGGTGACCAAAGACCTCGACGGCGTGGACAACTATGTCGACGACTTGCGTGTGCCGGACTCCCAAGTGGCGGCCACGATCCAGCAGCTCGAGCGCTACGGCCTGAAGTGCAAGCCTGCCGAGAAGCTCCCTACTGCTCGGGTGCTGGGCCTCCAGCTCTCGACTCAAGACGGCACGATCAACTGGCAACGTCGCCGTGACGTCTGCCTGCAGCTACCGGAGGCGCCCACCAAGCGCGCCGTGTTCAGCTGGTGTGGCAAGCTCGTCAGCCATTACCCCGTCTGTGCGTGGCTGCGACCGACGACGAATTGGCTGAAGCGGATGATCGGCGAATCCGTCGGCTGGGATGTCGCCGTGCCACCTCGTCTGCTGCAGCTCTGCCGCGACCTCCAGACCCAAGTCAACGAGCACGATCCGGTGCGTGGCGTATGGTCGGTGCAGCATGACACCGCAACGGAGTGGCACGTGTGGTGCGATGCGTCGGGAATGGCGCTGGGTGTCGTGGTGCAAGTCAACGGCGAGGTCATCGAGGACCGCAGCTGGCTGCGCCCGGCTGACGACAAACGGCATATCAACATCGCTGAGTTGGACGCCGTCATCAAGGGCCTCAACGCGGCTGCCAATTGGCCTGCTCGGAAGATCCGCCTCCACACGGATTCCAAGACCGTGCATGGCTGGCTTCGTCAGATCCTCGGGAACGAGCGCCGCGTGAAGGTTGGCGGGCTCCACGAGCTGCTCGTCAAGCGTCGGTTGCAGATCATTGACGACATCGTCGCCACAGCTCGCCTTGACGTGGAGGTGGACTGGGTTCCGTCAGAACAGAACCTCTTCGACCAGCTCACGCGCGTTCCGACGTCCTGGCTGGCCTGCACATCGGATAACAGCGCGACGGATGTTGCTGCCAGCCTCGCCATCATGCCGAGTCAGTCGATGGCCGAGATCCTGGCCGGGCAGGAGGACGATGGTGCACTCCAGGCAGTGAAGGCCGCAGTGATCGCTGGGGACGACCTCCCGCCTACAGCGGCTTCCGGAACATCCGCGGTCAGCTGCAAGTTCAAGACGGCGTCTTACAGCGCAGCGTCAAGCTTCCGCCGAACGACGTCAAGTGCGTTCCTGTGCTTCCTGCTGCGCTGGAGGAGCGGGCCGTGCGTGCAGCCCACCAGGTGTCTGGCCATAGTGGCTGGGAGGCGACGTGGCAGTTGCTTCGATCCCAGTGCCATTTCTTGGGCATGGGACAGCCCTGCCTAGCGTTTGTGTCCGGATGCAGCAGCTGTCCAGCCGCCAACCCACGCCGCGGAGAGGCGACCGAGCTCACTCGTCCGGTATCAGCCAACGGCCCCTGGGATGTGGTGCACATCGATACCCTCGAGCTCGGCGTTAACTGGTCCGGGCGTTACCACTGCGTGTTGGTATGCGTGGATGCATTCACCAAGTGGGTCGAGGTGGTTCCCCTCAAGCGTCATGACGGCATCTGTGTGGCTAGAGCTTACGTCAACGTGTGCTCTCGGTGGGGTCCTCCTCGCGTGGTTCGATCCGACAACGGCACAGAGTTCAAGAACGCTGTCATGTCTTCCGTCTACGAGGCGTTCGGCGTTCATGTCTGCTACGGCGCAGCACGTCATCCCCAGTCGCAAGGCGTGGCTTAGAGGTTCAACCAAACCCTGTTGACCCTAGTGCGGAAGGTTCTGGATGAGGCGCACGACTGGGAACAGGAGCTGGCGATGCTCCTGTACTACTATCGGATCCGGCCACACAGCGCCACCAACGTCTCCCCGAGGGAGGCCATGGTTGGTTGGCATCCCTGTGGCTTGGTCGTGGATCGGCCTCAGCACTCGTATTTGGCTGGCTCATGGGTAGACGACCTCCAGCAGCGGGCAGCGGCGATGCGAGACTACATCGAGTCTGCGCTCGGCCGCTTCGACTTCATCGACGAGCCGACACCGAGCCGCTTGACTGTTGGCGATGCGGTCATGCTTCGACGGCCTCAGCGCTGCCAGAAGCGCTTAACCCCGTACTAGCCTGGTTGGCAAGTTATGTCGATCGTGGGCCCCTCGACGGTGGTGGTTCATCGGGTCGACAGCACCGGCCGTGACAAGATCGTGAATGTCGACTTGTTAAGCCGTGCCGCCGGGGACGATCTGCCGCCGCCGCCGCCCGTCGCTCCGGGTGCCAGCGATGAAGCCGAGTCGGGCCGTGTTCCGTCTCTGGTATTGAGCGTTGACCCGGTCACGCCGCCGCCGCCTGCTGCAGGCCCATCATTGCGCGCCCGGTCTACGCTCGTGCGACCTGCTCGATAGTCATGATTATGTTGTAGCTATTCGGTAGTGACATGAGTCACTAAGGGGTGATGTGAGAGCATGCGTGGTATTCGTTGCTCTAACTTCTGTCTTACATTCCTTGTTGCACCCGCCGGCTACCATGGCTCATTGATGGTCTCCCGACATGTAATACATTCCCTTTGACTTTGTGCCACCGCCAGATCCTTTTACTTCTGGTGTCCGTTTCATGTTCATCTATTGCTCGCTTGCGCGCTGGCATGCAACTGGCGTGCTCTCATGCGTACAGTGCGTAAAACGAAGAACTACGTCAGTTCCAGTTAGTTTTTTTTAGAGTTGGCCGTGGAACAAACTTGTGTTTTTCGCTCTCCCACATTCTCTGCTTCTTCTCCAATAATTACATGAACACTGTTCGCCAAAGAACTCGTTGTGGACGTTGTTGCGAGTGCGTGTCCGGGAGTGAGTTGGGGCGGTCGTGATTATCTAACAGGTAGTAGTTAGTAGTAGTTTTTTAACTTTTTTTTTTACCCTGCCCGGGGGTCCAAGTAGACTCCTTTTTACTGTGAACCCTAAGGTGTTTTGATTTGGAGGACCACAGTGCCATGCATTGGTGTGACACTTGCAGTAATCACTGTTGTGGAGTGGTAGTTCAATCGGGTAAAAATTCTGCCTTACATTAGTTTTCGTTTCTGTCGGTGCTGGTATTGGCATTCTTCTATGTCTTTAACTATAGTTGTGGAATTCTCTGGTAACATTTGATGGCTTGGAAGAGACTACACTGGCAGAACCGTGGGCTAAACCCATTTGCGAACAGCTTTTGAAGGCTATCAACCAGGTAAAGTAGTGAAAGTTAAATTTCTATTTTAGCTGCCAGTGAGAGCATCTTGATTTTTGTGTCAAGCACTGACCCCTTGTGTCTTGTTTGATATCCTGATTTTGAGGACTTCCTCCGCGTCATTAAAATTGTCGCTTCGCACATCACAATGTTTGTGATTTGCTGACCCTAGTCAGACTGTCGGAATCGCTGTTTTCTGTGTTCAAACATTGGTGCGACTCTTTATGCGCAATATGTACTTGTTGCTGAAGCCATGGTGGTCTCGGGGCTCTCTTCCGCACCAAACAAATTCATCCCGCTCCACATTATTTCGCCCCAGCGCGCATACCTTTTTTTCTGGAGTCCGTGCAGGCCCACATCATGCTCGTGGGCATTTATCAAGTCTGCAAGCTCGAGTATAAGAGTCCTGGTATCTCTCCTGAATTCTAAATGCTGAAGTTGACGCTGGCAAGAACAAAGTGTTCTCAATTTCGTAAAATGCGCTATGTGTGGGGCATGTTGCTGCGAAGTAGGGGTGAAACGAGTACAGTCAAACCTCGTTAGGACGAACTTCAAGGGACTGAACAAATTTGTTTGTCTTATCGGGAGTTCTTCTTATCCAGATCTGACAAAAAATCAATATGCATATCAGATGGATTGTATTTACGTGAAGGTGCGTGCTGTGGTACATGGGAAGCATGTTATTCTTAGCATAAGCCAGAAACAGGTACATGTCAGTACAATGACAAAGTGCAATGAATCACGACTGTGTCGAAAGTTCAAACAAGGCACTGATCAGTTCAAAACACGCTTGAAAATTTTGCACTGTACGTACAATAATAATTATGACCTCGACTATTGAAAAAAAAAGAAGAAAAAAAGGCAGCCAGCGCACGCGCACGCTCGTGGACCAAAAGTTCGTACTACATGTACATGACCACACTGACTTTGTTCATATCACACTTGAAAATAGTTCGTCTTCGCGAAAGTTCACTGTACAGAAGTTCGTCGTAAACGAATAATTTTGACTTGAATTGATGCCTGGCCAACCATAGGCTGTCCCCGGGGAAAATTGCGATTCCGCGGCCGCGTTTTTTTTCCGCGTTTTTTGCGATTTTTTGAAAGACCGCGTTTTCCGCGATTTTCCCGCGTTTTTTGAACTTTTTTGTTGCACTACACGTACACACAGTGCACTGTTCGGTCAGCAACGTCTCATCGTCGCGGCTTTTTACTCAAATATGACGAGTGATTACACCAGAGACTTGTAACTGATTGATTTCACTACATACTCACTGAAAATTGCCGCATTCACCGCATATTTACCGCATATTTACCGCAAATCCACCGCAAATTATGCCATATTATACCGCGTTTTTCCCGCGTTTTTTTGCGATTTTTTCCCGCAATTTTCCCCGGGGACAGCATAGGATTGGTTTTAGTTCGTACTAATGGAAAGTGCGCCTTATCAGTGTTCGTCCTAATGAGGTTTGACTGTATCTATTTTGACCAATCGATCACTCATTCATAATATTCGATCGAGTATCCGATTATTTTATCAAAATTCAAAAGCGCTAGATGTGTGAGTTCTCGACCAATTCGGAAGAAATTATCTGTGAACATAGAACAAAAGTCGCCAACGTCTTGTACAGAGTGTAAAGTAACGATTTTCACCAGTACTTTCGTTATCTCATAACAAACTAACGTTACTTGCCGTGGTGATCGCTTTGTCCAAGTCATAAAATAATAATTGACTCAAAGGCATGCATAATGCATGCATACCAGTAGAGGAGCGGTACAACGGAAGTTTTTGAAAAATTGAACGCCAATACTAAAAAAGACGATCGAGTGCAAAATTTCGTATAATCGCTCGTTGGAAATTTTCGAACGAATACTCGAATATTCGAACTAATCGTTTGACCCCTACTGCGAAGGTAGCAGGTCTGAAAACACTAGCAAAATCAGCGCTTGCCAAAGAAATAAGGTGCGGAACTGCTTACCCTTTCCCACTGGAAGGCCGTTACAGTGTACTTGAAAAATGCTAGTTTGCCGTCATACCTGGAGGCATGGATCACTTCAAAACGAAGGTTCATGACCTGAATTGGAACGTGCATCTTGTTCAGCGTATTGTTGAGTGCTGAAGGGTCTGCCTCAAACTCTGAAGAGGACATGGACCTTGGCCGCAAGGGCAGCAAAGCAGGAGGCCAGAAACAAAGCTTCGTCCGTCGGCGATGCTCTGCCTCAGTTTCTAGCTGATTTCTTCGCCCTTCGAGTGGAAAAAATGAATTTGAAAAATCGCCGCCTACCTGTATGTCACGATAGAAGTCCGGCAGTAGCGGTATCACGTCGGGAGATATCCCTGCGTGTGCTGGATTTTTTCTTTGTCGATACAAGCTGTTTACGATTCTCAACGGACCTGAGAACATTTCATTCCGAAAGTGAACTCCCGAATCTCCAGTATACTGTAATCTGACATGCTCATCATTACAAGGAAGGTAGAAAAGTACCGGTTGATCACAAGTATGATCTTGCATTTGAAAGCCCCATTGAATAACTTGGTCAGCTGTCTTTGATGGTACGGGACGTGTACGGGATAGCCAGCTGTCTTTGAAGGTATGGTACGGGACATGTACGGGAATGCGCCAGGCGCACCGACGTCGTCAGGCACACAAAAATGAACAAACAAACGGAATTAAAGCTGTGTGGATCCTGGCTACCGCCAGACGTTACTGGATAGCTACGGGAATAATAAGTACTACTACAGGTCCTCCCTCGTTAGTAGATAATCTCTGGGCCATTGAAAAAGTTATCTTAATAACGAGACTTATCTTGTAACAGGACTTGCAGCTAATTTGTACTTTCCTGGGCTACCCTCGGTACAACATAAATTATCGAAGCTTCAACTCGTTATAAGATAATTGAAAATCTCCAACATAGCTCTTCCTCCGCTCGGATGCAAAAGATACATTGCGTCTTTCTGCGTTATCCTACGTGTTTTGACCTTCGTCCTGCATGGCCAATATTATCTTATACTGAGGGTTTAACACTCCAGGGACTTGGGCAAAGCGTCGTTATAACGAATTTTATGCACTAACGTTAACGGATTATGTTGTAACCGGACCTGTAAACAGTTGTATAGACCACGTTTCGCCAGGGGATTTCAGATTTCTATTTACTAACGGAGTTTATGTACTAACTGGATTCGTTATAATGAGGGAGGACCTGCACTTTGTTTCGGATAAGCCGACCGACCGATGTTTTGAGCTCAGACCAATGTTTTTTTTGTATACAGTCACGCATTTACGCATGTTATGCACATACATGTACGTGCGTGAACTTCGCAGTGTGCCAGGCCCAAGACTCTTCCTTCCTGGCTCTGGCTAGACATTTCAATGAGTTCTTTCTTTCGAGTTGACTCGATCGAGTCGTATTTGTTGCTATGTGGTTGTACTTGCCATGTGTAGCGTTTTCGACACGAACATTAAATTTTTTTAGTTTAGAACTCTAGAGGCAAAATAATTCTGTCACTATAGTTGATGGCGGCCGGACCGTCATCAACAGCTGAAATATCAGGGAGGATTGTACCCTGAGCAATTTTTTTGCAGACTCTTCCTCCAAAAGGCATCACTCGCTTCAAAGCAGTTTTCGCTGCCTCCATCGAAACGGGTCAAGCCTGATGCAGACAAGAGTGATATTGTTGAACTTTATTTGGAATTCGGACGCCGATTCTTTTTCTTTATGTTGGAGCAACAGCAAGCTGTAGTTCCTGGCCCGCGTCGCAGAATGATGTGGTCATGCGCAACGTCCCGGAGCTCTGCTCTGCTTGGTGTCCTAGTATGACCACGGTACAGTTGGTTTCAAACTGGACTGCTGTCATACTATTTGTTGACTGTTCCTGGCGGTCTGTTCAAGCTGTTGATTGAGAAATGAGAATGCTATGTACGCCTGCATTATCGACCACGCATTTTGTATTATGGCGAGCTGTGTACTATACTGTACACATGTGCATACCGGTTATTAGATCTGGCGTGAATGGCACTGAATATAAATATCAGCAAAAAATAAGGAAATCCGACCGGCCAACCGACTGGAATTTTCCTTGCCATGTTACCTGAAACAAAAGCCATTTTTTGAAGATTATCAATGTGCACTTTTGTAAAATACATATGCTGCCGATGGGGTCTCGTGCCCATCATGCATTAGTGGTATGGCCGGTGCTATGCACTAGAAGTCCACACATATGGCTTGCGCAGGGTGAGAGGTGGCAAACTCCGCAATAATTTGATGCATTTACTTTTCAAAATACATGCATTTCCATATTCACAGCATAGTGGCATCTGCGCAATACTTGTACTTGTTGCTCACTGCCAAAACTGGTCACGTGGGTCTCCCTGGGAGAGGGGAGAGAGACTCAAAAGGAATGTTGGAAAGATGACTCAATTAGCTATTGAACCCCCCAACGGCCGACACCCCCTGAAATCCCCAAAACTCTGGGTGGACTTGAAAATGATCCCACTTATGGGCTCACCAAACCTCAGGAAGTGAGCAATAGTACATTTAAAGTGCGCACTATGCTCCGGAAAATACTGCAGTTGTAAAACTGGATATTTTATGTATTGCATTTACTCTTATAGATCACAGCCAAGAATCGTCTTGAGCGCTTGTGCAATTTGAACCCTGGTGAGTTTCACTCCAGCATCTCAGACACTCTTTCCAGGGCATCTACCGACACTCTGGCCTCATTGATAAAGGTACGTTAATTTATGCCATTTCAAGCATTTCAAGCATTGATTAAAAAAATGGAAGGACAAAATGTTCCGAGTTATGACTGGCATCTTTGTTGCACTTTCCTAGTCTGAGCCTTCCAAGTTGGATGGCTGTTGGTTTGCACCTCGTAGATTTGTTGGAGCTAGGTGTCAGGTTGGTTTTGGTCCGAGAATGCTGCGTTGCAGAGTTTGGCCCTTATTCCCAATTGAACATGGTTGAGTAGGAGATCACGTGCTGATGCGTACACCAGTCACCTGGTCACCGTGCCTGCAGGCTAAAACTTTCACACCATGTCAGAAGGCACCAACTGCCGCTCGCTTTAGGTATCCGCATTTTATTGTTTGATGATGTCTTGCACCTAAGAACAATCTATGTCAGCAAATAGAGGATCACATTTGGATGGAAAGAAAGTGTTAACACTTGATTCCTATATTCCAGTGTCTTCCCATTATCCAATTCAGTTATGATTTCTGCATTATTCTGCTCTGGGTCATCCTACTTTACCTAAGCAAAGAAAACATTAGACTGAACTTCCCCTTTAACCTGGTGCTGTTTGCGGAGGGACGTTGGTGTGTTTGGGAGAGGTTACCGGATAAGTAATCTGATTTCTGTTTTGGGATTTACCTTGCCTGACTGTTAACTCCGTTTCCACAGGCTGGCAAAGCAGGCCGAGCTGAGTTTGACCAGATTAACGCTCATGCTCCCAGCGCGACTCTACTCAATCAACTTCTTTGCCAGTATGTAAGAACGGAAGTTGAGGCAACTGAAGCGGATCAGGAGTTTTCCATGCTCAAGAGCGTGCTTACTTGGACGTGCTGGCCACTGTACATCCGGCAATTCTGTATGTCCTACTCTGTGTTTTTAGTTTGTGACTATGTATTAATCTGTGAAATGGCAGTCAACATACTCCGAGCATCCTCTCATCCTCTATCTAGCTGAAAACAGTTGTGTGTGGGCTGCATGTTGACTGCGATTTTGGAGACCATTATAGAGAGCTTCATAATGGAGTTTTCAACCATTATGCTTTACACAATAATAACAGAACAATGCTCGAACCAACTAAGGGCCCTTGCACATAATGTAGAAAGCCGCTTATTAGCTGCGTTCCCTGTAAAATTTGTCATGTCAACTGATGTCTTACGGCGGAAAACCTAAAAAGTAGCGCAAACCTTTGCAGCAGATCTCGAACGGGTTTAGAAAGGTGCCTTAAAAAATCGTTTTGTAGATGCTTGAAACCTCTGCAGTATGTGTACAAGAAGAATGTTTTTTTTGTAGAGAATTGCCGACAATAAACCTGCATAAAGACATCCAGGAAAAGATAGCCCAATGCGTCCAGCAGCGATGACAATTTTTTTATTGTCTGTCATCTTAATTCTATGCTTTTATTTTTTGTCGGACGCGTTGCACGGACTTGAAACTGGGTCACATTCAACATAACGCTGACAGTACTGAACATAGGAGCCCGTTGGGGAGGCTGGAGCAAGTATCGCAGCAGGTGCATCTTGTTGTGTCGCTCAAATGATTTGAATGATTTGAATGATTTGAGCGACACAACTAGAAGTAGCTGCTGGGATGTTCAATGTCTACTTTCTTGTTTTTCAGGACTTCCTTAGCCATTCCCAGGTCAGAGTGCATTAAAGCATTTGGGCACCTGATTCTGTGCATCAGCACAATTCTGGATATCGCAATAAAAAAATTGTCACGTCGTTGTATCCCAATAGAATACTGGAGGCATGAAAGTATTTTTTAGGATCCTGCAACGGGTGTTGCGATTCGGGACAAGGGTTCTTGGAAGATGTGAAAGATTGATTCACCACATTTGGCGCGGAGTTGTGATCATCGCACTTTAGTACAATTGTCTGATGCAGTGTGCTAAAATAATAGTCCACTAATGTCGGCACCAGCTGCCTTAGTGCACCCCCCCCCCCCCCCCTTCCCACCTATGCCTGTCTTGTCTGTTCTTGAGTATAACAGAAATTGCTTATTCTTTTTTTGTGATGATTTTTTTACATTCTGCACAGGGTGTCCAGATATGAAATCACAACACTCTAATCCTGTGAGGATGCTACAAGAAGACGGCCAGGATACGATGCAAAGGGGAATGAGCTCTCTGCATGGCCTTCTGGAGCGTCTGACAAACGGCTCTATCCTAGTCAATCATGTGTTGCTAGCCAAGAAGTATAGCCAGCAGCTGCGCAACCTCTGTACCGAAATCGACAATGCATCCAATGCAGAAGCACAGACGTGGCCGAGAGTCGAGCTACAGTTGGAGCAGTGTATCCAGCAAATTACTGCCATTAAAAAGAGCAAAGAGCACCTGGAAGCACTGTATACCCTGTGTGGTACGAGTGGCATTGATATCAGTAAGCGATACTAGAAATGTTGAGCAGTAGTAGGTTTGGTATTTAGAAAATAGTTCGTAAACCTGCGAGGTTAGCTTAACAGTTAACACTGACGGGAAGGAGTGGTAGGGCGGGATGGATGTCATGATTTCTGAACCCGAAAACGTGGCCATGTGACTACCCGCAGGCTTTGCCGAGCACCATGGCGTGAAAATAGTCCCAGTTCAATTTTTGGCTTATACAAAAACATGTTCCCGATAATGTATTTCAAAGACGTTTCCATCATTTAAAATACCCTGCATGATGACCTCGGTAAAAAAACAGCATAGCACGGGCTCTGGTCTTTCCATCCCGCTCGTTGTAACTTTTTAGAAGCAACGACAGTAACCTTAACCCTTTAACTCTTTCTGTTTGGCAGTAGGGTATTTACGTGGTACTATTTTCGTCCTCTCTAATAGTGCTTTGACTTGTTTGAGGCATTCATTGCTTCAACAGTGTTATCTTGAATCTTGCTGGCAGACCAACGTTGCTGGTATGAACGCAAATATGATTTCCCTCACACACCCAGAAAAGAGCCGTGTGATGATAGGACTCTGTGGCGCTTTTTTCCGTATCGGAAATGAAGCGCTGAGGCAAGTGCTGAGATATACTCTCACCATTGCTGAGAAAACAAAATCTCCCCACGCGCAACTGACAAACAAAAGAAAGTACTGTAGTTCACTGTCGTTGCTCCCAAATCTACAATCGATCCACTACCGACGCGCGCCACCGTAGTTCTACACCACGAGTATACAGTACCGCTCTGGCGTGAAGCTTCCCAGCCTAAAATTTGAGCTGGGAAGATCCTCACGCCATTGCGTTCGTGGAAGCTGGCGAGTGGATCACACGACCTAGTTTCGGGTTCACGTGACCCTGCTATCATGACAACCATCCCGTCCCGCCAGCCCTTCCCGTGAGTGTGAACGCACCCTAAGCTCCTCCCCCCCCCCCAAGTTCTTCTGTCAGATCTTCTTGGGAAAGCATGCCACTACATTAGTATTGAGAAAAAAAGAAGAGAATTCACTCTGGCACAAGTTATTCAATGGAGTTCACTAACTAGACCAGCTATTTTTTAAACAGTCAGATGCGCTTAATTCAGCACAAAACTGGCAAGGAATACTGAGGCATTCCACGGCATGATAGTGAGCTTGAGCGCTGCTCGATACAACCGTCTTCCAACCTGGAAGGCTAAATGTTTTCAGTGATCATCATGACGGGAATGCAGATGCCTACTCCTATCCAATCGAAGAAGCACAAGACCCACCTGAACACCGAGGGCACTGCTACAACTACATTTTTGATGGTAGCACTCAGCTAGTCTTACTGTCGTGTTCTTCCCAGTGAGAGAAAAAATTCTAAGAGAGAATATTGTGCCATCATCCTGGATTGCTATCTCTCTCTCCCCCCATCCCCTCCCGTTTTCCACACACCAAACTGCTCTGTGGGTGTGATTGATTTCTCTCGAATTTGCTTATGGTTTATGATGCAGCGGTGGAAGATGGCCAAGAGTATTATACAGCTGTCGAGTCAAATGTCGAGACATATGAACTGAATGAGCTCCGGCGTCTTTTCCATTTCAACGACCTTGTTACCGAAATACTGCCACCATTCTCCATTGCATCCACAAACCCGCTCTTTGTGAGGTTGTGTGCAAGCCAATGCGACATGCTGCGCGACAGGGCAGCCGAAGCGAGTCAACAGCAAGCAAGGCAGCCGCTCAGCATGCCGATGAATGGCATTGTTCAGCAGGTATGACACTATGTTGTTCTAGATCCCCATGGCATCATCATAACATTGGGCATGATTGCCCGTTTGACTTGCGATGTAGAATATAAACAATACATACATACTACTGTTTTGAATGGTCATTGTGTGGATGTAGTGCAGGTCACCATGATCAATCTAATTCATGTATGCATTCGTTCTCTCTATTTTAGAATGCGGCCTATTCCTTGCTGCTTTTCAGATAGCATTGACTGCATGCTCCCCAAATCAGTTGACCTTCAGCAAGAAAGCCATGGTAGTGTTATATATTCATGCACACTCCAGTTGGTGTGTGCAGCCACGGTGACAAAAATGAGCTTCAAATATTTTCTCACCCATCCTTCCCTCATGTTGATGGCAACAGAATCTTGCCTATGTGTCTAAGTGTAAGTGGAGTTAGAGTCAGGAACTTACGAATGTATATTCTATTTAAAAAGGTGACGTGGAGACAATAATCATACAATGCAATGAATACAACTATAGGCGCACTCCTATCACAATCATAGCAACGATTATACTGTTACAGAACGTTTTCCGTCCCATTTATCAATGGGAACTCGTGACTGAAGGTAATAATAATAATTATTATCAAAATAGCAATAGGATTTATGCATTTGGAGTGACGAAAACAAGGATACGAGTAAGAAAGTAGCACATAGTTCATAACAGTATACTACCCTGGGAAGTGATAAATATACAGGTGGGAATATGATTGGACATTCAGCAAAGTTAGCACCGTGTAATGTGGCGATGTATGGGTAACTGTGGTGAGTGGAAAATTACTGGAATAGTGTAAGTGCGGTAACAACTTCTTTTTGTTTACACAGGTATGGATCACGAATACGAAAGTACACTGCAAAAAAAAAGGAGAAAAAAGAAAAAAGAAAATGTTACCGCAATTACACTCTGAATGTCCAATCACATTTTCACCTGTATATTTATCACTTTACCAGGGTAATTATACTGTTATCAATTAAAAGTGCTACAGTAAAAACCTGGTGTTAGCGACCTCTGGCTTTAGCGACCACCTGCTTTTAACGACCGTTTTTCAATGCACGGGCAGTTTTATACAGAAACTGCACTGGATACAGCGACCACCTGCGTTGCATGACCAGCGACCGACTTTTTAGTGTACCAAGCGCCATATTGGACCTGCACACAGCGACCACAACTAACCAATAGTGCCATATTAGCTGGCAGGTTTGACTGCAAAAGGGCTGAAGTGCGCTCTGAAGCAAGTGGATGCAGTCAACAGAAGTGACAGTGCAGGATGCGCTGCATGCACTCCAGTAAGGTGTGCTTTGCCTGCACAAATGTACAGTCACGAGTTCCCATGGATAAATGTGACGAGAAAACGTTCTGGAACAATATATTCGTTGCTAAGATTGTGACATGAGTGTGCCTATATATTTATTCAAGGCAGCATATTTCTATATTGTGCTTTTTTTCTATTCAGCTCTGTTTCCCGGTTTTCAAGCACTGGTCCACAATTTTCCAAGACACGTTCACTTGTAGCATTTCCTTGCGGCTTGTGGAGCATCACTTCAAGGGTGTTGATCCAAGCGCGGTGCTTGAGTGCATGGCAGAGTCTTGCCGAATTTATGGTCTTGCTTCTGAAGAGACCTATCAACAAATGGAACAGTAAGTAAAATGCAGATGCTTCAATGGATATTGAAGAACATCAGGGCACTATTTCCATCTGGTTGCACGTGTATTGCATTCCATTTTGAGAGAACAGGGGTCTGCCTATGGCAGATGCTTGTAGTTAGCAAGTATACAGTTTAATCTGCTTGCCAAACTTTCCTGTGCACTGTGCAGGTGGATACCGGAGAGAGTTGAGAAGATCAACCGGTACTTCCAGCTCATGCAAGCCAGGGATGTTTCTAGCTACATACTGCGCATTTCCGAGATTCTCGAACTGAGTGGCGACTTTCAAGCTATATTCTCAATTCAAGAACAGGTCAGTTTTCCTACCTTTGCCTTTACCTACTGTATAAGCAGCAATATTCGTCTGGATTTTAATTTCGTCCTTTTCGTCCAAGGAGGTTTTGGACTAAATTAAACGCCGGACTAATGTCGATTTGTCCAGCTTTTCAATACACTCTTATGATACATGGACGACATTTACAACCAGACGAACTCCCTTTCCTTGGAGTTGGACGAAATTATTGACCGACGAAATTTTCTGCCCCTACAGTACATTGCATTTTCGGGGATAGCGGATCAGGAGAATTCTGAGGATGTCATATGCTGCCAGTGTGCATTTACCTCCTTCAATCCATATCTGGCTTGCATCATACTGGCAACTCACACCAATCAAGAGGGCCCTCGGCCATTCGCGAGATATTCTGGGGAGCGCATCAAACTATGTCCACTGCGAGCAAATACAAACTGCAATTTCAAATTTGGACTTCACGGAGAATTTCAAAGTATTAGGAAATCAGAGGCCACATGCCACGTATGATGCAAGCCAGATATGGATTGATCGAAGAAGGATAGATTGACCATCACTGTGCATAAGAGTCATACTGTAGCTCAGTTGGTTAGAGCATTGCTCGCAAATAGCAAGGTCCCTGGTTCGAGTCCCGGTGGTGTGACTGATGATTTTTTCTTTCTTTCATATCTGGCTTGCAAGTGTTGAGTTTCGGAGAGAAAAGAGCAGTACGTGGCATGTGGCCTGTGATCTCCTAATACTTTGAAATTCTCCGTGAAGTCCAAATTTGAAATTGAAGTAACTTATAGGTACTTTTTCTTTAAAAATATTTAATATTGGCTCAACATCCGAGTTTTTATTAATTGTTCTGTAATTTGTTCTAGACATCCGATGAGTTCAAGGATACAGCCTTGGATGCTCTTGTTGAGGACACACTCCAGGCTAGTCTCCTGCTTCTTGATCTCACCGAAGCGCAAATAACCTGTCTGAAGAACTTCTCAAAGTGTGGTGCACTTGTGAGTTGGCTACACGAGAAGGTGACAAGTAAGGAATAGTTTAGAGGGCATGTCAGAGAGAACAGGAGAATATTTGAACAGTTGACATTGTCTTTCACCTGCTCATGGAGTGCTATCTATTGGGCTCTCTTGTCTTAAGCGTGCTGCCTTGTGCTAAGAAATAGTGTTCAAGCAGCCTTGCTCAGACTGTTGCTCTTCATTCCTTTTTCCACCAACCACCACACCCAATTGCGCTCTCCAGCCGATCTCGACACGTTGCCACAGCACACCACCAGCAAAGTGACACATCCGTTGGTAATCAGTTCCTTCATAAAGATGTTTTGAGTATATAACTATCGGCAGTGAATGTAGATATTTTTAAATAGCTAAAAGATAGTGAAAGCCATCCGGTCGTGCCAACAGGGGAAGCATAACGCGTGCTTGAGGCACAAAGATTATGGCAAGGCGAAAGTACCCAGCACAAAATACCGTGAAAACTAAACTGAACTGGGGATAATGACGTAGTTGTGCTAACAGCCAGGTGTGAATTCGATATGAATTCGATTTGCATTCGATGTGCATTCTATGTGCATTCAATGTGAATTTGATGTGAATTCGATAGACAGCAGAGCATGGCAATTAGTACAAGAGGCCCGTGGGGTATGTACTCCGTCCACTCATCCATCACCCTGCACCTCACTGTCATCACATCAAAAGCATGCTCCAATTTCCATGATACTGGTGTAGCTTAGCAATGCTGTGAAAGTGTTGATATTGCCTCGTAGATTGACATCCGTCTGAACATAGTGTTTCATAGCCTTTCTGAATCGTCCCGAATTGTCGCTGCCGAGAGTTTCAGTCATTCTTCATCTGTCTCCTCGTCTCCACCACCTGCTGCTACTTGACCGGCGTATACCCTTGTTTATGTACCCCAGTTCAGTTTAGTTTTCACGGTATTTTGTGGTGGGTACTTCCGCCTTGCCACAGGGCACACGATAACGGTCGGACATCGGACATTTTCCGACCATTTTCGATTCGAATCCGGCGCTTTTTTTCTTGAACGGACAATCTGTCCGATCGAAATTCACAAAATAGCGTCGCTGGGAAAGAGAACGGCTGAGGACAATGGCGCTCTGCCTGGGAAGAAGTCTCACGAAGTCAGAGCAGCAACCTGTGACAACAGGGTTTTACAGCAAGACAGGGAGCTGTCCACTTCAGTGTAGCTCCAGTTTGAGCGTAGCAAACGATCGAGGAGTTTTGAAATGAAATTTCTTCCTTTCTCGCTACAATAGGGACTATTCCGCGAGGCGCTTGTACAATCCGAAATATTGAAAACGTCCCTGTTCCAGGGAAACAAGGCGTCAGAAATGTGTGCCAGCTTGCGATATGCCTCTATCGAAAGGAGCAGTCTTCTGCAAATCCAGTCAAGTACGCTCCTGTTGCACAGGCGCTGTGCAAGATCGACGGAGCAGCAGCAGCGAAATAAGTCAGAAGTTCAACGTCGCGTAGAAACTACTTGCTGTTCAAAGAGCACATCAAAGATGGGAGCCTTCAGCCAACTCGAGTAGTGACATGTTGTCGATCTTGGAGTTGGCAACAAGAAGTTAGAATGGGCAAGCAGATATATGCCCACTTTGTCTTTTGTCGACTGCGTAAAAATGAATGTCTTCGATCTGCCGCTGAAAAACCAGGTCAAATCCGAAATGTGCAGAAACACTGCACGCTCATATCACAGTTACTATGCTTGCTGAAAAACGCACAGCGATTTGAATCAGTGTTACAATACTTGAGATCAGTGTGATGATCATCCTTTATGTGACCAGCAATACGGTATACCGCAGGGTGATGTAGCATGTACCGATACATGCATGTGTGCATTATGCAGTGGTGTCGTGTAGCCAATAATAATAATAATTTTTTATTATGAGTGCTGAGTACCAGACTTGTAAAAAAATCACAGTGTCCGGCCATGTCCGACCGGTTCCAGAAGTGGCAGGACATTGTGTCAGAGCAATTTCGAAATCTTATCGTGTCCCCTGTTGCCATAATCTTTGTGCCTCAAGCACGCGTTATGCTTCCCCTGCTGGCACGACAGGGTGACTTTCCCTATCTTTTAGTCATTCAAAAATATCTACATTCACTGCCGAGAGTTATATAAGCAAAACATCTTTATGAAGGAACTGATTACCAACGGATGTGTCGCTTTGCTGGTGGTGTGCTGTGGCAACGTGTCGAGGTCGGCTGGAGAGCGCAATTGGGTGTGGTGGTTGGTGGAAACTGTACAAGGCCAAAATGTTGCTGCTACCTTTGCTCTCCATTCTGCTACACTAAATCCTTTTTGTTCCTGGCCCTGTGGGACTTGATGAGACTGCTACAATTCAGTTCCAGCCTTGTCCCATTTCAAACTTATTTTAACATGGAAATTGTGGGCACGATCGAGTCCACCAACTAAACCAGATTTTGAACAGTCAGACGTGCACAATCTAGCACTAATACCCATGAACCTTCCAAGTTGGAAGCAGCTTGGTTAGCGCTATCGAGCACTGCTCAAGCTGACTTTCATGCCGTGGAATGTCTCAGTACTCTTTGTCAGTTTTGTGCTAGATTGTGCACGTCTGACTGTTCAAAATCTGGTTTAGTTGGTGCACTCGATCGCATAACTTGTGCCCACGATTTCCATGTTACAATTTGTTTTCCTCGGCTCACCATCTGAGTTCTTTTGAAATTCAAACTTATTTTGGAGGACAATTCTTGAGAACAAAGTCAAATGCAGCTTTTTAAATACCAAACACTGAGTATTACATTTCGGAATGAACTCGGATGGAAAGCAAAGGACTAATATCAAGAAGAAAGTACCAAAGGTTGAAATGTTATCCGAATGTAGTGTATATATTATTATGCTGAGGATACACTCATGGATATTCCTTAAGTACTCACTATCGTATTGACGTCACACCATGCGCAGATCATTTTAGTACACCTGCCGTTTTGTAATGACACACGCGTCTCCTTGTTCTTGTTCCGTTGACACATTTACTTGTAAATTGTGGTTGCTATTCTTCTAGTCTCTGTGCAATCAATAATAGAATAACTGAACCCCGTCTCTAGCTGAGACACTACAATTGGCGACGAAGATGGCCATGGCCATTGGAGCCATCGAGCCGTTTGCTGGAGCTACGACAGATTGGTCTACCTATTATGATCGCATGGAACAATATTTTGAGGCAACCAGCGTTGCAGAAAACAAACAAGTAGCAACCTTCCAGACGCAGATCGGAAGAACGACATACAAGCTGTGGCTGACCTGGTTAGCCCAAACAAACCGAAAGACAAGACGCTTAAGGATTTGTCAGATGCCCTGGCCGAACATTTGCGCCCAAGCCTCTTGTGATCGCGGAAAGATACCGTTTCCATAGAAGAGAGAAACGTCACGGAGAGTCTGTGAATGCTTACCTTGCAGAGTTGCGACGATTGGCCAGATATTGTGAGTTGGGTGATGTCTTGGACAACGCTGTGTGATCGTTTCGTGTTTGGAATATGGAGCCAATCTCTTTGTAAAGTACTGCTGGCGGGAAAAAATCTCACGCTTTAACCTGCTACAGAGAAGGCCATTAGTTGAGAAGTGGCAATGTGCGATGGCTTTGACCTCGCAGGAAGTGTACCCACTGCTGGTGTACATGCTGTAGAAGGATCACAACATCATCGTGCTGGCAACCAAAGTCAAAGTCAATCCAGTGTGCACCAATCATCCTGTTTCCGCTGCGGATCAGACGCACACCACCCAAGTGAGTGCCCATACAAGTCCTATGAGTGTCGACGCAGCAGGAAAGGGGGTCACCTTCGTCAAGTTTTTAAACAGCGTTTCGTGGGGAAAGTCGAAGTATGCATCGAAAGGAAGTTCGAGTGGCCACAGCGCATGCCATAACTTGCCTGTCTCAGATGATGATGACTTCGACTTTGGTGATGACTTCGACACACTTGCGATTTTGATGGCCAATGACTTGCAAGCAGTGGCCAAGCACCAGCAGCAGCTGAGGATACATCACCGGCAACCAGTGTGCGGAAAGCCCTGTGGATCGATGCAGCTGTCAATTGCCAGTCCGTACGCATGCAGATTGACACAGGAGCTGCGGTGTCAAATATTCCCCCTAGCATCTATCAGAAGTTGCTGTCCAGTACCTCGTCACTTACCCAGAGTAAGTTGAAGTTGTGAACATACACTGGAGAACATGTATGGCCACACGGAACGTTTGAGGCGCTTTTGGAGTACAACCACCACTCGGCAGAGATCAATTATCGCAAGCCAGGTGATCATGGAAATGCTGACGGCTTATTACGACTGCCCTTGCCGCACACGCAAGAGGAAAGCCTGGACTGGGCAGAAGCATTCAACATGGCCCATATTGATCCGCTTCCAGTGACAGCCTTGGAAGTCTCTCGCCACGCCGCTCATCATCCAGTCTTGGCCAAGGTCCTAGCGGATGTTCGTGACTGGTGGTCACACTCCCCAACTGACGGTGAGATCCAGCCATTTGCGAGGCGCAAGAATGAGCTGGGACTGCACCCAGAATGTGTTATGTGGGGAATCTGGGTTGTCATCCCACCCTTACTACGCAGGCGAGTACTGGAGGAACTGCACACAGGCCATCCAGGCATGCTCCATATGAAGTCATTGGCTCGTAGCTTCGTTTGGTGGCCAGGCACTGACACCGACATCAAGACAACCGGCAAGGTCTTTGCTGGCTGCCCGGCACACCAGGCAGCACCACCAAAGTCACCGCTGCATCCCTGGGAGTGGCCGTCCAAGCCATGGCAACGCCTCCACATGGATGTTGCAGGACCGTTCCAAGGGCATTATTTGGCTGATCATGGTGGATGCCCACAGCAAGTGGCCAGAAGTTCTGCCAATGAACAGCACCACTGCTCCAGTCACCGTTCGCCGTCTCCGGGAAGTGTTCGCCCAGCATGGTTTGCCTGACCAGATCGTCAGTGATAATGGCCCGCAATTCACATTCGATGAGTTCCGTCCTTTCACTGAAGCCAACGGCATTACACACACCTTCTCAGCACCATACCACCCGGCAACTAGAGAGGTTCCGAGGTACGATTTTCCGTGCCATCCGTATGGGCGCTACGGATTTTTTCCAGGCGTGCTCCATACGATTTTTCGGCACGGAGAATCCGTGTGGACTGGCTTCCATACGAACCATGTTTCGTATGGAGATTTTGCGTCATCGGGTGCAGAAAGATTTTTCGCATACAAATTTGGTACGAGAAACATCGATTTTCCGCGGAAAGGTTTGATTTCGGTACAAATTTTCAAAATAAAAAGGCATGGCGCGGGAACGTGACGTGTTTGCGATCATAACCTAGGCAATGACGGCAAACACATAAGTTCCGTACTCCGGAACATTTCACTGCTCGAAAACGACGTAAAAAAATCCGTAGCGCCTCTACGGATTTTGGCATGAAAAATCGTACTCCGGAACCTCCCTGCTAATGGGTTGGCCAAACGATTCGTGCATACGATGAAGCAGGCACTCAAGTCCCATTCGGACACAGCACCGCTTGAGTTCTTGCTTCGCTTCCTGTTGTCATATCGCACCCCACTACATGCTACAAGGAATGCCACACCAGCATCCTTGCTAATGCATCATGAGTTATGCACTCGTTTGTCTTTGGTGCAATCCACTGTTCAGGCATCTGTTGCCAAGAAACAGGCAGCTCAGCGTAGCGCAAGATCAGCAAACCGTGAGCGCACGGTTGCTGTGGATGATGCAGTCATGGTACGTGACTACCGCACCAACGCACTGCACCCATGGATTCAAGGCACAGTGCAAGCGGTACACAGTTCCCGCCACTATACTGTGGAAGTTGGCCCAGACCAACAATGGAGGCGCCATGTTGAACAGCTTCGGTCAATCGATTCTGCTCCGCAATCATCGTTACCGATCAGCGCAGCACCTTTGCCATCCGTCGAAGCACTGGCAGAGCCGGATCACAATTTGTGCTTTCCCACTGCTCATTCACCGACTAGTGTTCAGCCACCACCCAGTGTTCAAGCTGTTGGTGTTCCAACACCTCCACCTGTGCAAGCACCAGTGAGTACCAGCAACTACTGCAACGCAGCAGACCCAGCCGCCACTGGCACAGGCTACAACTGAGTCCCGTCGTAACCCACCAAGAACGCGAGTTCTGCCAGCTCGCCTGAGAGATTGAAACATTCTCCTCGCTGCTCTGATAGCCTGTTGCTCACGTCGTTAATGAATTATTGTGCTCTCAGCTGATCCACTTACTTTCTCTTGTTTATTATATTTATATACGCGTTGGCAACCCTAGTGTGCATGTAGGGGAGGAAATGTAGTGTATGTGCTGAGGATGCACTCATGTATATCTCTAACGTCATCGTTATCGCATTGACGTCACACCATGTGCAGATCATTTTCATGTCTGCCTTTTTGTATTGACGCATGTGTCTCCTTGTTCTTGTTCCGTTGAAACACTTACTTGAAAATTGTAGTTGCTGTTCTTCTAGTCTCCGTGCAATCGATAATAGAATAACTGAACCCCGTCTGTAGCTGAGACACTGCACTGTAGTTGCCCACCACTGACAGTTATAAGCAAGCTACTGGTGAGTCACAGCGTGCAACAGTTAGCACAACACTGACTGTTGTGGCGCTGACATACAACGACCTGACGTTTAGCTCCGTTACGTCTCGGATGTGCACGCCTGCAGCCTTCCAACTTGGAAGGTTCTTAGTTATGAAATAACGTGAGAAATGGGAAGTTGAGCATACTCATGATGAAAACAAGCTAAATATCATAGAAAGCTAAGAATGTTAGCTTTGACAAGACGATGACGAAAGACGAAGCACCACGGCACAGGACGACCACGGCTCACTTCGAGAACGCGAAGCAACAACCACCCAACTTGGGAACCAGAGTTCATTCTGCGCATCTGATGAGCTGCCAATACGTTGTGTGACACTACTTGTTATTTCCGGTTGTAAGTCCACCACAACTTCCATTCTACATGTAGTAGAGAGAGTGCCGTTTGGTCTGTCTCCCTTCGTGTTCTCGTTATTTTCCCTCTTTTGCTCATCTTCGATGAGCTTGAGCCTCCCAAGTTGGGTGGTTGTTGTTTCGTGTTCTCGAGGTGAGCTGTGACCGTCCTGTGCCGTGGTCCTTCGTCTTTCGACATCATCTTGTCAAAGCTAGCATTCTTAGTTTTTTTCAGTGATACTTAGCTTCTTTTCGTCTTGAGTATGCTCCCATTCCCATTTCTCACGTCATTCCATAACTAAGAACCTTCCAAGTTGGAAGGCTGCAGGCGTGCACATCCGAGACGTAACGGAGCTAAACGTCAGGTCGTTGTATGTCAGCGCCACAACAGTCAGTGTTGTGCTAACTGTTGCACGCTGTGACTCACCAGTAGCTTGCTTATAACTGTCAGTGTGCTGGGCAACTATGGATAACATTTCAACCTTTGGTCCTTTCTTC
This sequence comes from Sycon ciliatum, assembly GCF_964019385.1. NCBI lineage: Eukaryota > Metazoa > Porifera > Calcarea > Leucosolenida > Sycettidae > Sycon > Sycon ciliatum. The sequence goes on along the minus strand of NC_088647.1, from coordinate 36,625,110 downwards.
TTGATTACTTTTTCGGGCTCGCACTTCATAAAGAGGAACAAAGTACCAGTTGGCTTGGAAAAAATGAAAGAAAGAATTTCAATTTTAAATGCAAAGCCTCTCTGCAACATTTTCAGATTTAATGTCTGTAACAACCAAACATCACCTGACATGGCCAAATTTCCGATTTTGCGCACCGCGAATAGCAAGGTCCCTGGTTCGAGTCCCGGTGGTGTGACTGATGATTTTTTCTTTCTTTCATAATTGGCTTTCAAGTGTTGAGTTTAGGAGAGAAAAGAGCAGTACGTGGTATGTGGCCTCTAATTTTCTAACACTTTGAAATTCTCCGTGAAGTCCAAATTTGAAATTGCAATTTGTATTTGCTTGCAGTGGGCATAGTTTGATGCGCTCCCCATGACACTAAAAATCACTTGGGGGAAATAGCAGCCCTCCGTTCTTTAGATTTTGACCAAAATAAAAAAAATCGATAGAAACACTTTCGACTTGCGCCTTGCTGAGTCCCTCGAACGAATCGATCGATTCAGCCTGTCCAATGCCGACCATCACGAAGGCCATCTTCAAGGGCCAGTAGCAGTGAGGCTACGTCCTGAAATTGGGGGTAGACCACCACCATAGTCTGCTACAACATGTCCCCAAGCACCAACAAGTGGTCTTAAATAAGGTTATCCACTAAAAATCACTTGGGGGAAATATTCACATTTCGAACTCTCCAACGGCCATGCAACAGCCGAATCCAACCTCGTGGCAAGAAAGCACACACGGAGCACCTCCCTATACCTTGTTGCTATGCGACCAGCACTGAGACATCAAAGGAATAATCCCTGCCTTCGCAGAAACTCGAATGAAGCCGCCACGAAGCTTCACTAGCTGAACAAAAGCCCAACATGACGAGAAAGAAGAACTGCTCCACAACAACCAATCAGAAAATCAGCAAGGACTGCAGCAGTAGTGCAAGGTGGTTCCAGAACGTTCTCTTGTGCTGGGCAGCTAGTGCACGCGAGTTTCACGTGCTCTCATCAAAGAATTCAAAAATTCTCTCCGGTTGCTATGAGTAGCCAGTGCAGGCTGTCGTAATAAAACGACTCATCCGTGTTCCATTCCCGTGCATGGTACATGCATGGTGCGACGGCACAATGACAGCTGTCGCAAATCACACTGAGTATTACACGTGTTTTTTGGTGATTCCTGGTTAGCTGCTAGCTTTTCCCTACTCGAAGATGTTGCCGCCGCGAAATCTGGGGGTTTGTGTTCGTCCTGGCGAAAACCGTGTTTTGATCCGTTGAGGGAGACGAGAGATACAGTGCGAAGACGTACGATCTGTCCGAGAATCGGCGAAGAAGAAAGCTTCGCAGACGACCCGTAGTGGTTGGGAACAGAATGGAACATATACCAGTCGATGCCTGTCATGGTAGGGATGACTGCTACGAAGTTTCAGCCCCATGCTCCCCAGCGCTTTTTAGCGCCCGACGATAATTACCAAATTTCATCAATTTTCCATGTGGATCAAAGCATAGTCTCCTCAATCTTCTCCAGTCGAGCTGAGTCTGGACGCTACAATGTCGAGACGCGAAAAGAGAACATGCATGAACACACAGGAGCATCACATGCAGCTGCATTCTGCCTTGACGAAGAGAACAACACCAGCACCACGCATTTGGAAGACATTTCGAAGAAGACGAAGAACTGCATATCTGCGTTCAAAAAAGCCTCTGTACTGTGCAGTATGCATGCGTGCATGCGCGAAGCACGGGGTCCGCGGATCAACTTCGTTCAAAAATCATTGTGCCACACGGGTTGTATGATTTGTGTGCGATCATGGCCTTTCTTCTTGACAAACAAAACTGAAGTTTTTCGATCTTCAAATCGCCATAGCGTCCTTGTCAGGACTCCAAATCAGCTGAAACTTTGCAGGAGGAATGAAAATGCCATGCTGAATCGATTGGTGCCATTTTCGAAGGGTTTCCTTGAAAAATAAAGTTTAGCCTGCACTGGCTACTATGAGCCCACGTACTTCCGGTGCATGCTCGGTTACATGTATACAGCATGCTCGGTTACATCATGCATTTTTTAGGTGCCGGAGGGCCGGGCTTTGCCCTAAGGGCCGGGTTCCACTGCGGCTCCACTGCTCCGGTGCTCGTCTTTCGCGGCTTGAAACGTCATCATTATCATAGTTCCCGCGGCTCGAGCTGGAGCAGCGAGTCCGCGGCTCACCGCGAGCTTTTGCTACGATTCTTGACCAAAAACTGCGAGCCGCGGTCGCGGCTCGACCTGTTTCCCGTACTTTGCATTGTTTTGTACGCCAGAATTTTAAAATTCAAATTTTAATTCGTTGCGCAGGCCAGAACACAAGGATTTTTTATTTCGCGTGCGCGCGCAGGTGAAACATCATCAAAAAGTGTGGAGCACGACCGCGGTACCGCGAATGGCGAGTGTCAGTGGAACCGCGCAGCTCCGCTGCATGCAGCCAAGTGCAGCGGAGCAGCGGAGCCGCAGTGGAACCCGGCCCTAAAAAGAACTTTTTTATTTATTTTATTTTCCAACTGCAATGCATACCTGAAATCCTCGAGTGCCCAACTGCTACGTTATGATTTCTACTTAAACCAACAACAAGGTTGTTGTACTTGTACGATGCAGCGTCGATGCACACGTGAAATTCACGTGCACTAGCTGCCCAATACAAGAGAACATTATGAATCATCTTGCGCTATTGTTGCAGTCCTTGCTGATTTGTTGTTCTGGAGCATGTCTTCTTTCTCGTCTTGTTGGGATGTTCTTCAGGAAGTGAGGTTTGTGGCGGCGGCATTCGATTTTCTTGGAGGGCAGGGAATATTCCCATAATGTCTCAGTGCTGGTAGCGTAGCGAAAAGGGATATGGAGGCGCTCCGTGTGTGCTTTCCTGCCACGAGGTTGGATTCGGCTGTTGCATGGCCGTTGGAGAGTTCGAAATGTGAATATTTCCCCCAAGTGATTTTTGGTGGATAACCTTATTTAAGACCACTTGTTGGTGCTTGGGGACATGTTGTAGCAGACTATGGTGGTGGTCTACCCCCAATTTCAGGATGAAGCCTCACTGCTACTGGCCCTTAAAGATGGCCTTCGTGATGGTCGCCATTAGACAGGCTGAATCGATCGATTCGTTCGAGGGACTCAGCAAGTCGCAAGTCGAAAGTGTTTTTATGGATTTTTTATTTTGGTCAAAATCTAAAGAACGGAGGGCTGCTGGACCAAACTGTCATAGTGGGTGAATGAGGTCCACCTAGGGATAAAAGAAGCCAACTTTGAGCGAAATCGGAAATTTGGCCATGCCGGGTGATGCCTGTTTGTTGCAGACATTGACTCTTTTAAAAGTGACTTATGAAAATGCCAAATCTTAAAAAACTGTTCTCCCTTGGTTATCACAAAGTTACTGTTATGGGACAATGATGCAGACCTTTAACCATCATGTTTTGGAAACGAGGTCTGCATCTTTGAAGAGCACTGTGACAGCTTCTCTACGATGTGCTGTGACTGTATCTATTCTGGCAACACATGATGACGGGATGAACAGAGCCTCATATCACTTAACTTATGCCTCTCATTTTTCTGCTGTTGCCTTGCGCAGACGAAAAGGAGCTGCGGACATTCGTCGACTTGGCAACAATCGCTACGGGTGAGAGTGGTGATCTACACTTTGGCATTATCTGTGGACTGCAGACGTCATGTACAGGCTTTTCAAGTCTCATCTACCAGCTTGAAGCGATGAGTGGATTCCCAGAATTCATGGATGCTTGTAAATCTGTTTTCCGGGACCTGGAAGCAAATCCTCTTCTACCAACAACTTTGGTAAGCTGCTTCTTCACTGATAGAGTTCAGTCTCTTTACCTATTTGTCTGAATACGAAATAGTGGTTGCGACTTCGGCGATGATTTGTTAGGCCCCGGCCACACCGAAACAAGCCACTTCGGGCTTGTAATCGCTTGCGCTCAGCTGGCTTGTGTGCTGCTCCCTGTCGAGCGGTCACACCAGACGTCGAGTACAAACCTTGAATGGCTTGTTCATTTTTGCCCGCCAAATTTTGAATATCTCGAAACACACCAACGTTCGCAAGAAATCTTCAACTTCTTCAACTTCTCGCCATGGTTGTCGTCGTTCTCTTGGACGAAATCAATCGTCAGCGTTCGTGATGTTCATGGCGTGCTCCGCCTCTCTCAGATGGGAACGCAGGTGGTGGGCATTCCACCGAAGCGTCGAGGAGCAGAGAGTTTTCTGGGAGAGGAAAGTGCCACTGTGGCACAAAAAAAGCAGAGAGGTACACTTACGGAGATGCAGACGACTTTCTTGATCAAAAGTGTTGTGGAGCGTACCGGGTGCGCCAACAAATATCTGGCGAACAAGAGGGAATACCGGAAATTCACACAGTGAAACCTGTCTAAGGCGACCCCTCAAGGGACAAGAAAAAGTGATCGCCGTGGCCAGGTGGTCTTCTTATCCAGGGTCAGTGGGTCACGTGACCATATCCACATGTGATACATCATTTTGATCAGTGCATCACAGTGCACACACCTATGCTACTCTAGCACGACTCATGTGCCTGGGGTCCTCAGACCTGTCAAGTGTCGTGCATGCACCATGTACATCTACACTTCCTGCACTGATGTGTAGATCTACCATGCCTGGTGCACCATGCAATGCATACATTGACATGTGCTAGCACTGTGAAACGTGGTCACGGGTGGGTGGTTGTCGGTCGCGTTGAGCCAGTGGTCGCCTTATCCGAGCTGTTTTGAATGTGCATGCTTTTAAAATAATATCGACTACACATTTGGTATCTGGGCTGTGTACACATGTGCATACCAGGTCAGCAATATCAACCCAAAAAAAGAAAGCCGACCGATCGACCGGTATTTTTCTGGCGATGTTACCCGAAACACAAGACTTTTTCAATGCGGCCTAGTGTGTGAATGGTGTAAACAAATTGAAGTAAGTGCAAATAGTGGGTGCATGGAAGAAGTTGTTACTGATACTGAAAGTGGTTTTGGTTACCGATACGTGATTAAGTGTTACCAATTTCAGCCATTTCAGCCATTTCAGCCAGCTGCAAGTAATAGTAGAAAACTATATTCGCGCTTGAAGCCCTTACCCTATGCATACAGAAAGAGAATGTGAGAGCACACATTCTTTTTCGGTAACTACTAACATGTTACTTCATCCATGCACCCCTGTTTGCGCTTACATCAATTAGTTTACATCATTCACACATTATGGCATTTGGCTGTCTAGAACACTTTGTAGACTCTACGCCCCGCTTCTCACTTGGCTTTCGCATCTTATCCTTATAGTGCTGAAGAGTTAGTAAAGACATATCTGTGCTTTCGCTCTTGTTATTGGTCTCTCATCTATCTATGATACACTGCTACCCAATGCTGCAGAACGCAAGCTGTTTCGGCCATAAAGGCCTCATCAGTATAGCTACGAGCTTTATGTAAGCCGATTTCCAAGCCACTGTGCAAAGGTGGCAACAAGACAACTCGTTGCTCTAGCGCCAGAGTGCTCAAACTAGGAAAGGTAGTGAGCAATGTGTAATGTGTAATGTGTAATGTGTAATGTGTAATGTGTAATGTGTAATGTGTAATGTGTAATGTGTAATGTGTAATGTGTAATGTGTAATGTGTAATGTGTAATGTGTAATGTGTAATGTGTAATGTGTAATGTGTAATGTGTAATGTGTAATGTGTAATGTGTAATGTGTAATGTGTAATGTGTAATGTGTAATGTGTAATGTGTAATGTGTAATGTGTAATGTGTAATGTGTAATGTGTAATGTGTAATGTGTAATGTGTAATGTGTAATGTGTAATGTGTAATGTGTAATGTGTAATGTGTAATGTGTAATGTGTAATGTGTAATGTGTAATGTGTAATGTGTAATGTGTAATGTGTAATGTGTAATGTGTAATGTGTAATGTGTAATGTGTAATGTGTAATGTGTAATGTGTAATGTGTAATGCAGCAGATAAACTTCCTCCGCGTCATTAAAGTGTGTAATGCAGCAGCACTAGAGCAGCCTACCGAGAGTGCTCAACAAGACAAATGTCGAGGAGCGAGTTACCCAATGCTGTAGACAGCAAGCTGTTTCGGCCATAAAGGCCTCATCAGTACAGCTACTAGCTTTAAGTAAGCTGCGTTGCCAGCCCTGGTGCAAAGGTGGCACCACAGACAATAAGAAGACTCGTTGCTCTAGTGCTAGAGTGCTCAAACTACGAAAGGTAGCGAGCAATGCGTAATGCAGCAGATATACTTCCTCCGCGTCATTAAAATTGTCGCTTCGCACATCACAATGTTTGTGACATGGCTCGTTTTAGTCAGACTGTCGGAATCGCTGTTCGAACATTGGTGCGACCCTTCCTGCGCAAAGTTGACCTGTTACTGAAGCCGTGGTGGTCTCGGACTTTGTCGGAGCTCTCTTCCGCGCCAAGCAAATTCATCGCGCTCCGCACTATTCCGCCCGTGAGTGCATATCGTTTTTCTGGAGTTCGCGCCGTCCCACA
>NC_088647.1:36405977-36618385 GCF_964019385.1 Sycon ciliatum | reverse complement strand
AGTTACAGCTTCTGCTACAGAGCTAAAGTTCCTCTCCAGTAGGTGATACAGGGCCGTGTTGTTCAGTTCCTACACAGCAGCAGCGCAGATTGTAAACACACGCGTGTACACACAGAACCCAGACATACACACAGAGATAGAGAGACAGACAGACAGACAGACAGACAGACAGACAGAGAGAGAGAGAGAGAGAGAGAGAGAGAGAGAGAGAGAGAGAGAGAGAGAGAGAGAGAGAGAGAAGAGAGAGAGAGAGAAGAGAGAGAGAGAGAGAGAGAGAGAGAGAGAGAGAGAGAGAGAGAGAGAGAGAGAGAGAGAGAGAGAGAGAGAGAGAGAGAGAGAGAGAGAGAGAGAGAGAGGAGAGAGAGAGAGAGAGAGAGAGAGAGAGAGAGAGAGAGAGAGACGAGAAGAGAGAGAGAGAGAGAGAGAGAGAGAGAGAGAGAGAGAGAGAGAGAGAGAGAGAGAGAGAGACAGATAGACACACACACACACACACACATACACACAAATCATGGACCATCCAAAAGTCGACAACGAACTGGACCCATTACTAGTACTCTGAAATGAACATGCACATTGTACACACGGTCGAGGCCTGATAATACATTAATCTCGGGGACTTGACCTATCCTATAAACTGTTATTATCCAGGGTAGTACTCTGAAGAATACAGTCAGACCTCGCTTATCCGGATCCCTCGCCATCCGGAAGAAAATTGTTGGTTACCAATTTACAGCATATGTCATGCATACATACAGTATGTGTGTTCGATTATCCGGTTCCCCTGCCTATCCGGTTAATTTTGTGGAAAACGGATGTGTGCGGCTAAGCGAGGTCTGACTGTATAATCATTTAATTTTGTTTTGTTTTGCTGATTATCTTGTTACAGTCGTGGATAGTTGCTTCATGCCTCGTTCCCATGTTTTTTTCTTCTATTTTACATTTCTTACTGGCTCAGTATCCGAGGTATATATATATTTTTTAAGCGAGCCTTCAGGGAAATACCGTAAAAGCCCCTATACGCCCACTCGAAATTACGCCCACCCTCCGTGTACACGCCCAGTCAGGGGAAGTCAACACTTTTGTTTCAAAATAGCGCCCATGCCCATGTATACGCCCAGGTATGCGGCCAACGCCAGTACATGTACAGGTACTGATACCCAAAACTTACTGCTATCCCTATTCCAAGTATACGCCCGGTTCCAAAATAACGCCCGTGCCGTTGTTACGCCCAGGAAATCGAGGCTGCTACTGTAAAAGCAGAAATTTTCGGTGGTGTAATATTTCGGTATTCTCCAAAATCGGCGGTTCGGCGGAGGGAAATTTTCGGTAAACCCGCGTTCCAGGTAAGTGTACTAGTACTATACCGACATTTTCGGTGCGTTTTATTTTCGGTAAAAATTTCGGCACCGAAGTTGCGGAAAAAAACACCACCGAAAATTTCTGCTTTTACAGTATTCTATACGCCCGGGGGCCTATACACGGGCTTTTACGGTAAAGACAGTCTACTCTTCTCCCATCCAGCCGATACTGACTGCTTATTGAGCACGGGAATAGGTGAGAATCCTATCTGCTTGATTGTCAAATACTTGTACATTGGCTGACAGCCTGGTGCCACTAGATTGTATACCGGCCATGACACGTGTACTCTATTTTCAAAAAAATTAGGTGCTCAATATTTTTGGTATGAGGGCAAAAGGCCAGGTTAGGTGAACAGAAATTTTAGGTACAGAGCAGCATTTCCCTATTGGATTATGTGTGTTAGTGTTTGTGCGGTGTATTGAAATTTTAGGTATGAAACAGACGCACCGAAAGTACCGAACGTAAAAGTACATGTACACCGAAAATTTGTGAAATTACAGTACTACCCAAAGCCCTGCATCTACTATTCTGGCAACATGGTGGCGTCATGGCAACATGGTGGCGTCAAACCATGCTGTTGACTTACTGCTGCTAAGTCGCGAACATCTTCGGGAATACGATAGAGCAGCTGCCACTGAGCGTCATTGAAGCTGCTTAGCGACTGCAAAACATTGGTGATTATCGTTGCACTGCGGGATCCGAAATCGAAGAGAGTGCAAGAAAAAGCGCAGCGAGGAAGCACCGTCAGATATGTCAATAAAACAAGTTGCAAACGATTCCCTAGTTGCACACCGCATGGAAAGTGTGGCCTTGATGAGGTACACTGTGTGCTTGCAGCTGTTTGGTACAAAGCAAGCAGTACATCATGCAGCTCAGCTGTCTGGTGCAATGCAAGCAGTGGACCATTGAAGCTGCTCGGTACAAAGCAAGCAGTGCATCATGCAGCTCAGCTGTCTGGTGCAATGCAAGCAGTGGACCATTGCAGCTGTTCGGTACAAAGCAAGCAGTGCATCATGCAGCTGTCTGGTGCAATGAAGGCAGTGAATCATGCAATTGGCTCATAGACAAAGAGCAGCTACACACTATTGCTCTGCATACATGTACATGTGGTGTGCATGCTGTAAGATCTGTGATTACTGATTAGCAACCGCCCAGCCCAGGGTGCAAGTGAAAGCCAGCCTCTCAAGACAGGTGGTCTTTGTACAGAGGTCTGGATGTATGGTTTGGCATGGTGTGGGACATGTGATGAGTGGTCTTTCAAGACAGGTGGTCTTTGTACAGAGGTCAGGATGCATGATGTATGCATGGTGTGGGACAGGGAGTAATACAATACTATTGTACGAATACTACTCCCTGGTGTGGGACATGCGATGATTGGTCTCCCAGACAGGTGGTCTCCCAATGCAGGTGGTTTCTTAGTCAGTACAACGTAGTTGCATAAACAAGACGTTGAACAGCAAGACCTCATAGTGAGAGGGCGACGGATAGAAGCAGGCAGACAGGAAGTAGTGGAGGACGTGAAGAAAATGAGCCAGAAAGCACGCTTACGGTGTGAAAGTGTATATAGGAAATCCGTTGGGATCGCCGTCCACGTCAAAGTCCTCTCCAGCGACTTCTCTACAAACTAGAGACTGGATAAACGGCACGTGACCAGCACTTGGCATTGCGCGGGGCCAATTCCGAACTAAACACAAACAAGTTGACATCAAGGAAGAAATGATCACAACGTCGACCAATACAAGGTGCTATTGCAAACATATGATACACTTTATGAGGAGGATGAGGAGAGTATTTAATACTCTCCTCATACCCAGGATGTGACTTCATCTGCAGATAGGAATCATATCAACACTTCTCTTCGGCTGACAACTGAAGAAGGGTATTAGCAGAGTAGTGCTCTCTTGCTGCACGTCATACACACTGCAGGATACTGACGTGCAGTACACAATACGTGGGGTGGTGTGCAGTGTGCCGGGTACTGCGCACTGCTCTATGCATTTTGGTATGTGCAGCACATAACCCTGCACTGGAGGATCACTGGCCATGTATGGGAAGGGGGCAAAGACCATGGGGTTCTTACTGGTTTACCTCACCGTCCTCAGCCTGACCATGGCATCATTGAATTTGAACAAATAAACACAATGTCTATACTGAATGAGGCATCACACAGTTCCATACAGTTCTGCACAGTCCGCACATTGAACGAAATAGAACTCTACAAGGAAGTATGCGTTTCCCGAGTGCACGGAAATTCTGTGTATTACAGATGATATACTCGTAGCTTTCCCTCCCCTCAAACGGTTCTCTCAGGCTAGAGACTGATCAATCATATTCAGCTTACATATTCCTTTCTCCTCTCCGGGCTTCTGAGACCGGATGATGATGAGAATGATGGCAAGAATAAGTGGAAACGGAATCTCCAAGAACAGGGCAAGCTGCAGTCAAGTACACACACATATATACACACACACACACACACCATGTACCGCACACACCTCAGCCGAAGTCTTCAAATCCTCACAAACAAAGCAGGGGCCACACCACACAGTCACACGGTGATGAACTCGGACGTCAACACCCAACAGAACACGTGAGTCCCGATTTCATTGCTCAAGTCAGAGCGCCCCTCCCGCAACCATCATGAGCAAGAAGTACTCACACTTCACTTCTGTACGCCACTAGGAGGTATACAAGTACATGCCGTACTGTGCAGTAACATGTAGCACACACGCACTGCCCGCACACCATTGACCATTTGATGCCCATCGCCGAAGGAGATGATAGCGATGCTACGGCAGAAGCCATAGCAACTTGTGCGGGAATTGCACCATTCAACAGCTTGCAAGGCTGAAGAATTGACCGCCACTATTCAGCCTGGTCTACACCACACAGCTATAAAGTGACTTTTTCCGGCCAGTGAACCCCTACTTTTTGGTCTTTTTCATTTTTTTCCCGCACACACAGCACACCACATGCACTGGCTGTTGGTAACCACCCAGGAGAATGAAAGAAAAGTCAGGAGGAGTCTGAGAAAGAGAAGAAAGACGTGTGTGACCATAATCGTCGGGAATCAAACCCGCAACCTCTTGATTGGAAATCGCTGCACATACTACTGCACCATATGGGACACACACACATGCACACACACACACACACACACACACACACACACACACACACACACACACACACACACACACACACACACAAACACAGAAACATACACACACACACACACACACACACACACTACGTCCCACTGGGGTTGAGGGCTGGGGCTCAAACTAAGCCTTGCACACATCATGCACAACATGAACAACTGCTTCGGACCTGACAGACTGTCTTAGACGAACTTTGCCATTAAAAAATAAGCTCAAGATGCGCTCCCGATGATGGTCGCAGACCGAAACGCTGAATGAATGAAAGGAATTTCAGTGATTAGCAGCATAGTGTGATTAGCAGCTGTTGGCACATACCTATTGGTTAAAGAAAAAATCTGTATAAAAAAGGGGAATAGTGCAAAGCACAGCAAGGCTGGAGTGACCAACCAGCATTATAGCGTTGAATGAGAAGTCAATATACAGAGACGAAAATCAGGCAAGACGGAAATCAGGAGCAAGCAAGCACGTACGTCTCTCCTGTTTCATTCGCACACCGCTGGAATAGAGGTCTACAAACAAGGTACATGCACTGTACTGCTACAGACACAGGGTACTTGCCATAGATTTAAAAAAAGTTAGCCGGATTCGCGGCCACATCACCTGACGTGTTTAGGAACACATCAAGCAAATACATTCGCATCGGCGGGCCACCACTTCGCCAATATATCCTCAGTGTCGAATGCAGACCTCACAAGTGAGTCAGGGGAGAGGGGATAAGTCTCTCAACAAGCGAGCCACAGAAAAGTATGCTGTAATGATGCTTCCAGCAGCAGTAGAACAACAAATCCGGAGTTCACTCAATACTGTGGCGGAACGATTAATCTACTTTCTTGTGTTCGCCGGCCAGGAACCGTGCATCGTCACCTAGAAACGAGTACCAGAGCAATGGCAGTGGAACTGTACCGAGATGCCACAGGGAGTGAGCGTCGAGCACGAACCACAGCGGTGCAAAGTCACCCAACTCTAGCAACATGAGCGCCGCCGTCGACAGCAGTACGGCGGCACACTTCCAGACGTATGGCTGCCGTGAATAGTGGCGTGCGCACCACACCAGCCACAGAGACATGTTAACAAGACCTACCGACACGTTGGCCAGCATGTTGTAACCGTAGTCAAACTTCACCAGCGACAAATAGCCCACGTGAGCACCAAACATCAGAAGAAGGAGAAGCGCAACCGCAACGCGTGCAACGGGTCGTCCCAGCATGGCCATGCGCACAAGACTACAATAGGCGCTGAAGAGAACCATGGCCGTTGCCGAGAAATAGTCAAGCCGCTCGGTCCAGACGAGGTCGCGGCTGTGAAATACACTGGACCAGAGCCATGCATTGCAGCTTATCACACAATGCCAACGAGACAGACCGGACATTGCATAGTCGCGTGACCAGGGCTTGCGGCTAAGCAGCGCCAAGCCAGCGACATTGGCAAGGAGATTGAGCAAGGAGAACAGGACGGACGCCGGCTCCTGCACAAACGACCAGAGGCGATAGAACGGCCACTTGCCGTGGTACTGAAGCACTGGCAAGCCGCTGGCAATGCGATCCTCGGTGACCGCGTGTATGCACACGTAGCCGCAGTTATCCTCGCACGTCCAAGCCAAGCCGGACACCGTCCACACGGTCGCCGTTGTCGTCATGTCCCTGTCGCCATGGGTACACGTCCCAACCCCACATCGCTGCCGGCACGCAGTGTACGCCGGGTCGCGGTCGCCCGCCGACGCGTCGGCCATGGTCACCATGCCAACAAGCAGCACAAGCGGCAGCAGAGAGAGCATCTGCTGCGGACGGGAGCACACAGACGACCTTGACTGCAGCCGGCACACATGGCTCTGTGGCCAAAAAACAACAACAACCGGACCAACCCAAAGTCACTGGTGGGCACCACTATGCTCAAACAAATACTTCCATAACAATAAAAAGTAACTAAAGAAAACGGGAAATAATGAAAGAATATGATACACAGTTGGCAGACTAGCTGGCAAAGCTTTATGCTGCACACTAATGCAGTTTATCCCGTCTGCAAACATACTTCTAGAAGTACTTGGGAGCGAAAACGGCAGCTTATGAACGAGGCATGGCGATAGCTCAAGAGTGCATGGCATCGACCAGGGCTGGGCTTGCTGTGTGATGGTGAAAATGTACAAATGAGGCAACTACAAGCAATACGCGAACAGGGCCACTTCATACATACTGCATACTCTTAGTTACGATGAGCATGGCAGCAAACACTCCACATCTTGTACGCTCCACTAGTGTGGTCACAATCAGAAAAAAACATGCACGTTTTCTGCAGTGTCAGTGGCCAGGATTACGAATGATCTTTACCAGGAGTTCGTATTTCCAGGGTCTTTGAAATGGGTGTCCTCAGCTAATCTTGTTCTATTGCAATTGAAATTCAACCAAAAGGTTATTTGCGAATTGCGATGGCAAATACCATTTTAGTTTGTTTGTCTGCATGCTTTACTGTTGTTATTGGTCGTGCATTGCACGTTTCTACCTCAGCATGATAGCAACGGGCGTTCTCAATGTGTCAAAATATGACACCAATTCTATTCAATTGATCTCCAATAATCCATTCCCTTTATATGAATGTAATATTTCCAATGGACTGACACGACTAGAGGCGCGGAAAGAAGAGTTGGATACACCAGAAATGCTACTTACAGGCTGTCGCCGCTTCAGCAGGAAATTCTTCCAGAGAAGAAGGCGCAGTTGATCTAGCATTCTGGACATTTTCAGTGGCGACTATTGTGAATTCACAACGTGTGAATTGAATACTGTTACTCCGTGACAGGAGAATGTGTCGCCAAGTTAATTTCAGCTCTGTTCGCACAGGAAATGTGCTGATGATTGTATCGTGAAATTATCCAGGCCCATTATTGCTCGGCTGTCCCGCGTGGCCGAACTAGTAAAGGGAAAATAACCCAACAACACTGGCAACAGTATTTTCCTCAAGTCAAACTTCCTTTTGTTCCACGCCTGCTGGTTTTTTTGTCGAGTTGGAGGTACAATTGTACCAGGAGTTCATATTGGGGGTTATGAACTCTTGATTGTACACACAAATGCTTCGAATGACTCACTTCCTGGCACTTCCCGTATCCACTAGCATCCACGTGCACACCATCTCGTGCACGCCACGGAATGGCACGGGCGTGCACGTGGGCGCTTTTTTATTTTTTTTACTTGACCTCGACCTCAGCAGCTAGCTTGCTAGCCTACACAGTATGGCTACACTATAGTCTATTATAGCAATAAAAACTGCTTTATGGCAGTTTTCTAAAAAAAGTTATTGTGTTCTAGTCCATGGACCCCGTCTAAAAAGTAAGAAATTAACGAAATGTGATAGCTGAAAATTAAAATTTCACACAAAACCTCACAATAATCACAACACTTGAAATGCTGCTTTCAACACTAAACTTGTACTCCACGAACAATTGGCAACATGCATGCATAGGAAAGAGGATCACGAGGAGAAAAGGTCTTCTACATGTAGCTTTCATTCTGTGTGTGATTATTGTGAGGTTTTGTGTGAAATTTTAATTTTCAGCTATCACATTTCGTTAATTTCTTACTTTTTAGACGGGGTCCATGGACTAGAACACAATAACTTTTTTTAGAAAACTGCCATAAAGCAGTTTTTATTGCTATAATTTCTTCTGTTTTTTTCTGTCACCAATCAATGAAATGCCCTATCAATTGAGAGGTTCTGCACAACGAAAATTCGAACGAAGTTTCGCGACAGGCCTTGCGAAAATGTGTACGAATTTTCGCACGAACTTTGTGTTCTGCACATTTTCGTAGTTTGCACGCGCCAAGGGCACGTACAACATGACCCAATCTCACGAAACTTCCTACGAAAGTTCATTTCGCGTTCCCTGCAAGTTTCGCGTCCAAAGTTGCGAAAGTTCGTGCGAAGTTTCTCACTTCGTGACGTGGAGCGAAAGTTCGTACACATTTTCGTTTTGCAGAACCTCTCTAATATGTAAATGATGGCCTTCACATCATATCAATACCGTATTATACGCATTGATGAGCAAGCCTTTTCTTGCAGAAAATGGGACTAGCATGTTCTTCTGCGGGGATACATGTGAGTAGTGGTGGACCGTGGTGATACCTTTTTTATACGGAGGTCATTCTGTGCATGTTGCTGTAGCAGAATTTCATGACTCTGTCATAAAATTGTCTTGCCTTTCAGATATTTCAGATTTCCCCACCCTCGATCAGATTTATTTGAGAAATGTAACCAGGTGCGTGTCGCAGATGTTTTTGTTGATTCTGTGTTTATAATGGTTTATAATCATGGGTTATCGTGATAAGGTCATCCTGCACCATATTGCACTGAAATCGTAACCCTGTTGATGTCGATACAACTTTTGGAAGTAGTTCAATGACTTCGAACTGTTAGTCCACGATTTTCTAAAACAACACAGCAAAGGAGGAACAATAAACATGTATTAAAATGTAAACAAATACATTGCTGAGTCCGACACCTCGTTCCAACAACTACACTGATCCTGAGGATAAAAGGGGCAAGGCTATGGTTGGAGGTACTGAGAGATAAACAAGGCACTCCATAATAATAGAATCGTACACATTTTTTGGTGAGTATGAATGATATCCAGTCGAACCTCTTTAGGACGAACACCAAGGGACCGATGGTATTTATTCTGTGAGTTTGTCTTAACCTATTTTATAACCAGTGAATACAATTATTTCTCCAATAGACATACGAATAGATTTCTTCTACAGCGAAAGATTCTAAGCCACACCAACTCATTGACTCGTCTCGTATGAAACAAATGAGTCACTAGAGAGGTTTTGCAAAACGAAAATGCGTACAAACAGTCGTTCCACGTCCTGAAGTGCGAAACTTCGCACGAACTTTCGCAACTTTGGACGCGAAACTTGCAGGGAACGCGAAATGAACAGTCGTACACACTTTCGTGAGATCGGGTCATGGCGTACGTGCACTTGGCCCGCGCAAACTACGAAAACGTGCAGAACGCAAAGTTTGTGCAAAAATTCGTACACACTTTCGCAATGACTGTCGCGAAACTTCGTTCGAATTTTCGTTTTGCAGAACCTCTCTACTGAACGTTTCTTTAGCAACATGACGGCAACTGAAACAGCAACAGAGAAAGTACGATACATGTACAGCACATTCTTGCAGGTACTACAAACAGATTGCAGATCGTAATTTTTGCCTTGGCGGCACGAAACTTCATTTGGGGCAGTGCAATCTCGGCGGAACTCACAAATTATAAATCAAACATCCCAGACTCGAGTAAACAAATCTAATCATACAAGTTTACTGAACCTCTCCACAATGGAGATTTTCCCTGATATGCGAATTTATTTTGCAAACTCGGTCAATGGGTCCTTGAACCTTTCCCTCCAGATTGGGAACTGCCAACGATAGTATGCCACTGACCAGTGCCTTACTTGTAACGTACCAATGTACAATGAATATGAGTATTTCGACAACACATCTAACATAAGCCTTACCGTCAAGAAGGTGAACTCGCGTTCTTCGCACACTGTAGACAAGGGCAAAGAGATAAAAATGGATCTAAATCCGAATAAAATCAGCACACGTTTCCGTAAATGAAAGGGTGAGCATAAGCAAATGAATCGAAGGAAACCGGTCAACTCAGAGATCACCTGTCATCGAGTATTCCGTAAAAGGGGGCCTCGGCAGCGGAAAAGCTAAATTTAGAAAAGAGATCCTGCCAGCTTTTCCATTATTTATTGCATTCCGCCCAAAATGAGCACATTTTTCGTAAATGAAAGAGTCAACACAAGCAAAAGAATCAAAGGTAACTGGTCAACTCACCTGTCGATATTGTAATATTCCGCGAAAGGAGGTCTCAGCAGCGCCGAAACGAAATAAGCCAGGCCAGGATCTAGGAGACGAAGTATCCGAAACAGCTCATACAAGAAGCAGTTCCAAAGGAGGAAGTTCCTCGCGCATGCACATCCGAACACGGACTGCATGCACTGCATGCAACACAATGTCTGCCGTGCACGTGCACAGCACGCGGCTACCAACCGTTGCAGCGTTGGTAGATCTATACCGAGCACCTTACGTAGAAACTTACGTAGCCTAAGTGAAATACCGAGCACCTTACGTAGAAACTTACGTAGCATAGCGGTGTCGTTTTTCTTGCCATGTGAACACAATAATAGAAAAGCTGACAGGATCGCTTTTCTAAATAATAACCAGATAACAGTCCGACCTGCATGCAGCTAGCCTACACTACAGGGAAACCTGTGAAGACGAAAGCTCAAGGGACCTTCAAAATAGGGTCTCCAATATCCAGGGTCATTTGACTGGCATCCCTTGGTACATCATGGTCCTGGTTGAAGTGGTCTTCTAGGACAGGTGGTCCCTTATCCGAGTGGTCGCCTTGGCAGGTTTTACTGTAGCTGCATAATCACAGTGAACCCGTGACGCCCCAAGCGGCCCAGGCATGGACGTCCGGACCTCAGTTGGCGGATGGCACATACTGACATACATGTAGTCATTGGCAGAACAAGTACTCGTACTTTTCGTGGTATGTTTCATGCATGTACAAAAAGAAGTGGTAAGGAAGTGTCATGTACATGTAGATACTGTAGGTAGGTAGGTAGGTAGATAGGTAGGTAGGTAGGTAGGTAGGTAGATAGGTAGGTAGGTAGGTAGGTAGGTAGGTAGGTAGGTGGGTAGGTAGGTAGATAGGTAGATAGGTAGGTAGGTAGGTAGGTAGGTAGGTAGGTGGGTAGGTACGTAGGTAGATAGGTGGGTAGGTACGTAGGTAGATAGGTGGGTAGGTAGGTAGGTAGGTAGGTAGGTAGGTAGGTAGGTAGGTACGTACGTAGGTAGGTAGGTAGGTAAGTAGGTAGGTAGGTAGGTAACGTTACGTAGGTAGGTAGGTAGGTAGGTAGGTAGGTAGGTAGGTAGGTAGGTAGGTAGGTAGGTAGGTGGGTAGGTAGTACTGTACTAGGCTTTGTGAATAGCTTGACCCATTCTGAAAAGAAGTTCTGAAAAGAAGTTCTGCCTTTGAAAGAAGTAATGTGAATATAGTGCTGAGGTGGACTATCAGCTGTCTCCAGAGATCAAGACTAGTCTAAAGAGAATCAATCAGACCGGAAGTGCACATAGGAAGCTTGGCAGCAAGAGTCCTCCACGCAGAGGGTATCTCCACTGGCTAGAAGCAATTTCCCAATCTGGTACACCAGCAGAAGTTACACAACACCCACAAGGCTCGACTGGACTTATCCCGTTGATCCCAAGAGCAAATCTTCGACCTTTTCACTAGGGCTCAAACGATTAGTCCGATTAACCGGTTGCAGACCGGTTACGAAGAATTAACGGTTAACCGATAAAGATAACGGTTACGCAGTAACTTTTCAGTCAATTTTTCAAGTATCAGGTCGTTGAAAAGCATGCACTTTCGCAGGCTGTCGCACGCGTACGCAATTTCTGGGCTGTCAACTCGGTCATATCTGGTCTCTTGGCGTGAGAGTATGTATGAATGAGCATGCAAGAGAATGTACAAGTCAAGACTTAGGGTGCGTTGTACTGAATAGGGTACATTTTTTGAATGAGTATAGTCAAATATACGGTTAAAAAAGAGTCCGCAGGATTGCCGTGGCTTATAGGTTAGCTTACTAGTAGCCGTTAACCGTCAGGGGTAAAACCGTGACCGTTTGAGCCCTACTTTTCACACTTGATAATATCTAATAATACATGTAGTAGTAATATTGTACTGTGACCACTCCCTGCCCGCAGCCGTATACTAGTACCATACATGTACATGTACATGTAGTCCATCTACTCTCCACAGTACACTGCACTACTGTACCTCGAAGTACATACATGTATACCAACGATATTGAGTATATTGAGTATTTCGCTCCTGCTCTTGTAGCAGTTGAGCACTCTTGCGTGGGGTAGTGCCTTTGCTGTTTGCGTTATGCAGAGCTCACTGACTTGTCAGTTTGAGCACTCTGGCAAGGTACGTTCGGGCCTGATTGGAAATTTTTATTTCCATTGCTATTAGGTTCGGCCTCATTTCCTCTGTGCTGCGCTGACGAGTCCACAAAGGACGAAACAGTTCTGTCCGCAGATTGAGTATTTCGCTCCTGCTCTTGTAGCAGTTGAGCACTCTTGCGTGGGGTAGTGCCTTTGCTGTTTGCGTTATGCAGAGCTCACTGACTTGTCAGTTTGAGCACTCTGGCAAGGTACGTTCGGGCCTGATTGGAAATTTTTATTTCCATTGCTATTAGGTTCGGCCTCATTTCCTCTGTGCTGCGCTGACGAGTCCACAAAGGACGAAACAGTTCTGTCCGCAGATTGAGTATTTCGCTCCTGCTCTTGTAGCAGTTGAGCACTCTTGCGTGGGGTAGTGCCTTTGCTGTTTGCGTTATGCAGAGCTCACTGACTTGTCAGTTTGAGCACTCTGGCAAGGTACGTTCGGGCCTGATTGGAAATTTTTATTTCCATTGCTATTAGGTTCGGCCTCATTTCCTCTGTGCTGCGCTGACGAGTCCACAAAGGACGAAACAGTTCTGTCCGCAGATTGAGTATTTCGCTCCTGCTCTTGTAGCAGTTGAGCACTCTTGCGTGGGGTAGTGCCTTTGCTGTTTGCGTTATGCAGAGCTCACTGACTTGTCAGTTTGAGCACTCTGGCAAGGTACGTTCGGGCCTGATTGGAAATTTTTATTTCCATTGCTATTAGGTTCGGCCTCATTTCCTCTGTGCTGCGCTGACGAGTCCACAAAGGACGAAACAGTTCTGTCCGCAGATTGTGTATACCAACGATATTAATTTTTCTCTTGGAACCAGAGCCCGACACCTCAAGTCCAAACACTACAGGCTGAAACAGAAATCGCTACAAAGTGGTCGGGCGCAGAGCGGTGGCCATTGTGAATTGAAGGTCATTTGCTTGACCATGAAGCCTGTGGCTGTAGCCCGGGACCAGTCATTCAGACTCAGTTGCTTTTTTCGTCCATCCAATACCTCCAGTACCAGGTCTCCTCAGGAGCACTGCATACATTCGGCAGTGGACCCAGCACGTCAAGCGATCCCATCAGTGCCTCGAGTATGAAATCGGAGGCAATACAGACCCTGAAGCCACCAAACAATTAGCCGATCTCCCGTGACACCACTATCACCAAACGTACAGGGGTTTAATATGTGCTCTTGCTATCACCCATTGTCACGTGTGTGGTAGTAATGTCAGTGACACCCTTTAAAATACACGCATGTCGCTAGCCTATTATTATTATTAGGCCAAACTAAAGAAGGTGTGTGGTTCGACTCACCCGACCGACCGTACAATTTCAGCCCGACCGTAACTTTTTTTCGGCGGGCTGTCGTGTGACTGACGTACGTGGACTGAACACGTCCACGTCTACGTGCTGTGCGGCGTGAGTCTGCGGACGCAGGCGCTAGGCGGCTCCTTTTGGACTTGACGTAGATAATCAAGCGAGGTACAGCTAGTACAGAGGGCTTGATGGCTGATCAAAGCCCAAGGGTCCAGCCCGAGGGCCGTAGGCCCAAGGGCTGGGCCCGAGGGCTTTGATCAGTCATCAAGCCGACTGGACCTCGCTTGAATATGCTTCAGACGATCCCCAACATTTTTTTGATTTTGAATCAAACTCGCTTTATTCTTTGGGTGATCTCGAGTGTGGACTTTGTCGGCCTTTCGTTTGGGATTTCAGAGCAGCCTGAAGTCTAAAGTGCATGTCGTTTTCGTCCCGTAAGTTTCACACAGAGATTACAGCAAAGGGAAAGTAATGTCAGTGGACGAAAAACGAAAGTAATGTCAGTGGACGAAAAACCTGTTTCGTGAGAAATTTCTCAGGACTACTTGTCAAGAGCCAGCTACACTGTAGCCGTGGCTGAAGTGTCACGGAAGTATTTTCACTTCGACCATACACGCCTTGCTCACGCTGCATACTGCTGAGAGTTCTGCGGTGCTGGAGCTAGATTTCCAACTCCACAAGTTAGTTGAGAGCCACCGCATCCCCGGCCACCACCCCTATCGGTTTCTTGTTCTTATAGCCAAATCACCTTGAAAAGACTGAGATTGGGCATGATCAGGGCTTTGATGGTTTTATCGTACAGTTGCCAATGGCAGCGGGCTTTGATGGTTTTCTCGTACAGGTTGTCAATGACAGCGGGCTTTGATGGAATATCAAAGCCCGCTCTCCGAGGCTGCTGATTGGTCGTAACCTAGCAAAGGGCACGTGGGTCGTTTGAATTGTAGTTGTACTGCAGTGCAGTGCAGTGAGTGGTACGACTGCTGCCTTGTGCTGGTACAGTCGTCGCCAAAAAAATCCGGCCAAATACAATGCTAGCTACCGGTAGCTGTACTGGGCCGCATGCACTGCATCATACTTCATAGTGGTAGTGTTAGACCGGGTCTGCGTTACTTCACTGGACAGGCTAGGCCCGCATACACCATGACTGTAGTGTAGAGGGGACGGTTCGATACCGGAACGGCTTGACTGGTCAGCCAAATTTGTATGCCCAAACCATGCAAACCTATCACCAGCGTTGATTGTTCACTCGAAATATGTTTGTGGAAGGAAACTGGCATGTTGAAGTTTGCTCTGAGGCCAGAGTCAATCGAACTGAGCCACTCCTTTGTGTTGACCCATTGCCTCCAAGTTGCCCAATTTTTCGCTTCAAATCAGAGGTGGCTCCAAGTCGGAAAGGTTTTAGAGTGCACGTCAAATTCACTCTCACACACTAATAGTCTGAAATTAGGTAATTGCTATCGCTCCACGACGGCCAGTACAGAGTAGGGAGGTTTAGTTCCCACGTAACGGAAACGCGTACGTGGGTGATCCACGTAAAGTGGATGAAGGGCATCCACGTTGCAATGTTGTGTTTAGTCACACGGAACAAACAAAAGCATAAAGCGAAAGGCCCAAACCTGGTCAAAGACGAAGCTACCCGGGCCTAAGAAGCTCATCGAATATTTTGATTTCGTGCTTCGGAAACTTCTTCAGCTGAGCACCCTCACAGCTTGCACAATGCGCTCCATTCTGATTTTCACCCACGTTCTGGCGGAACGTGGGTGAGCCTCCATACACGGCATGTCGTGAATCAGAAAACGTCTGTACGTGGGTCACTGAGTATCACGTGGTACACCCACGTAAAGTACCCACGGATTACGTGGGACTAAACCTCCCTAGTAACAATAAGCCTTGTGTGTGCTTCTCCACTAGTTTTGATTGGTATGCGGTGCTTTATTGGCGAGAGGCGAGCCGCTGTTTACCTGCGACAAGAAGTTGATTTTTCGAAAGTCGTAAAACTCAAGTCGCAGTGCGAAGCAACACGTCAAAAACTCACCTGCTTGGTTTGGCGCTTCTGGTCATCGCAGAGCCATGAAATTTT
The DNA here is from genome assembly GCF_964019385.1 of Sycon ciliatum. Lineage (NCBI taxonomy): Eukaryota > Metazoa > Porifera > Calcarea > Leucosolenida > Sycettidae > Sycon > Sycon ciliatum. Next base: position 36,602,477 of record NC_088647.1, on the reverse strand, counting down.
GGCTCGGAGTATAAGTTATAACACATCGTAGTCTCACTGTGACATATGTTTTCTAATCAAAATACCAAGAGAGAAAGAAGTGAATATTGAGTCCGTTCCGGTTTGCAACCTACCGGTATGTCCTACCGGTATTTTGAAACCGTCGCCTTCTACACTCACTCAGACTCAGAGTCAGACTCAGGCACAGCGCAGTGCTCAACCCTATAGGCTATAGCCTACCGCAGCAGGCAGAGTGCGGCGCAGACTGTTCAGTGCTGTCGATCCAGTGGCAGTGCAGTGGCGGCAGTGGCCTAGACTACTGTAAAGACTTTAGTCTAGAAGTTTAGTGCATGTGCCACTCCATGCATGAACCCGCGATGAAGTACCGCGTAGATCTACCTACCATACCTATGTACGCGTATACTTGGCATTGGCCGGATTTTTTTGGCGACGACTGTGTAGTAGAGTCTACTCGATACGCGATACAGTGTATTTACATGTACTAAAAAATATATTAAAAAAAAAAAAATCCGCCCGCCCGCCCGTAAAAAAAATGTCCATGTTAGTCGAACCACACACCTTCTTTAGTTTGGCCTTATTATTATTATTTATATCTTGGGATCAACGGGATAAGTCCAGTCAAGCCTTGTGGGTGCTGTCACTGCTGTGCAACTTCTGCGTGTACCAGATTGGGGAAATGCTTCTACTTAACCGGGCCAATATTAAAGTAAGTAACAGTTCTAGCCAGTGGAGATACCCTCGGCGCGGAGAACACTTGCTGCCAAGCTTCCTATGTGCACTTCCGGTCTGATTGATTCTTTTTCCTCTTGATCTCTGGAGACAGCTGATAGTCCATCTCAGCGCTAGTGAGTAAAAAAGTAAATATTATTAAAAAGTAAATAATCGTGTCCGTTCCCGAAGGGAACTCACTAGCGAGTAGTAAGTTCATAATCAGTGCAGCAGGGAGTAGTCGGTGAAATGCGAAACACAGGCAAAGCAACCGAGACTAAACTTGACCCGGTTGTAGTGTTATGTTACATTTATGTACTTGTGACTTCAAATAGAACCGAGCCGGAATACATACATGTACATGTGGACCGTCTCCAAGTTAGTTCTGCAGAATCGTGCGGCTCGAGCTGTGTACGGATGCTCGCCGCACACCTCTAGCTCTGCCAAAAACCTGCTAGTCAAACTCGGTGCCTACCGTGTCCGGGAGATCTTCATCCAGAAGCTCATCTTCCTGGTTTGGCGCTGCCGCTACTCCCGTGCTAGCCCCACACTGCAAATGCTGTTGCTACCAACCAGTGGCGCTCCTACTCGGCTGCAATTATCTATGGGTCTAAGACCACCGCCAACCCGCACTGAGCTGGGTAAGGGTTGTCTCGCGTTCCAAGGAGCTAGGCTCTGGAATGCGATGCCCAGCGAGGTACGGGCCATACCGCACCCGGCCCAATTTCGCACTGCTGCTGCTCCACACAGCATGAACCTTTGAGGTCAGACGGATCACTATCGCCATATTTTCATTATATGCCTGTCTGTTGGCCTGCCTGCCCGTCTCTCTCCCTGGTTCTCTGACAACCTACTTGTTAATTCGTGCGGTTGTTTTCAGACGTAAAGCCCTGTTGTAGAGGTCTCAGCCCTCATTTGTTAGTCTCTCTGCTCTCCCTCTCCCTCTCCCTCTCCCTCCCTCCCTCCCTCCCTCCCTCCCTCCCTCCCTCCCTCCCTCCCTCCCTCCCTCCCTCTCTCTCTCTCTCTCTCTCTCTCTCTCTCTCTCTCTCTCTCTCTCTCTCTCTCTCTCTCTCTCTGTTTTTGGTGGACAAAAACATCCCTGGCGTTGATTGCGTTCTTGCTTCGACTTCTGCCGCGCCTTTGTTCTCGTACTCCCCTTTATGTACAAGTGTTGTGCAAACCCTCCTTTAATATAGTCTGTCTCATTTTGCCCTGAGATGTTTTGATGCATAGTGATTATGACGCTCATCATTCGCTCCCTTGCCACTGGACAGTTCTGTCCGTTTGGTTTTAGCGAATTCAAATAAAGAAAACAAACAAACAAAACATGTACATGTACACACATACTTGAAGTACAAACTTCCCTTCTGTTTTATTGAGCTTCGTGTACACGCCACCACTCCCCTTATTCATGGCTCACACATGACAGGTTTACGTGGCTCTAGTAAAAAAAAAAAAAATGTACATGTACGTGCATCACTAGATAAACAAGATGCAGGTAATGGCACCTGATTCCGGGCAACACAACAACGTTGGAACTAGCCGCGTTTTAACTCGATGGTAAGGAGGATCTCCCTTCATCAGCGCAGCTACAGCATGATTGTGTGAGTTGAAACGCAGTTACAATATACTACTAGTACAGTGCTGGCAACTGAAATCCGACTCCCTTGCCGGCGCGGCGCATCGGCAAGGGAGTCGGATTTCAGTTGCCAGCACTGTACTAGCACCGTAAAGTACCGCCAGAGCGCCCCACCATCTCGTCCTTTCGTGGCCACCTTGTGGAGGTGGATTCCTGTCTGTAGGTCATACGACACGGACCTTGTACAAACATTGCACATTGTGCAGTCAATCCGTACCCAGTTTACCTTCGAGCTCCACATAAAAGCATACCAAGTGTGACCTTAGTACACGAAGGTTCTCACATCGTACAAACTTAGTAGCATTCTGCCATACGATGTTCTTCCCTTGGCTGTATAATCAAGGTGGGGCGCTCTCGCGAGACGGGGCGCTCTGGCGGTACTTTACGGTACTAGTAGTACGTAGAAGAGGAGCAGCAGGATGACAATACCCGCTACCAAGAGTACATCCCCCCCCCCAGAGTGTGCAACTCCACTACAGTAGAGCCGCGCGCTGAAGAACGCGGAGCCCAAGAACGTCCAGCCTGAAATTCTTAGAACGCCACAGCCTAAAGCTAAGAACGGCGGTGTTGGTTTTCTGGCAGCCTGTGGGATACATATAATCCAGCACGGATTGTTTCTAAGAAAGTTCTATAAGAACGCAGCCAGATTGCTGAAAAATAAGAACGTCCCAGGCTAACCCCTTGGAAACAACGTTCTTGGGCGCGCGACTCTACTGTATGGGTGCTGTCCCGACAGAATTTCAAGTTAACGTCATTTTGATGATGCAATGCGCACTGTACACGGATTATCAGACGAATCCGGAACCTGTGGTCGACCGAAGCCGATCGATCCTGTACAAATTATTGCAAAGAAAAACGTGTGATGCGTTGACACCCGTACACATGTTGTAAATCACTGCTGCAAGGAGCATTGCGTCATAAATAATGACGTCAACTTGAAATTCTGTCGGGACAACAGGGTATGTGGGAGTTGCACACTCTGGGGGGTTATGTACTCTTGCCGCTACGTGAAGCTCTGAATGCAAAAACCTTAGCTAGAGCTATACACGAACATAATTGTGATGAAGTTTCAACTCCATCCCGATGGTCCAGCACTGCATGGACCAGAACGTCTAGAACCCATTTCAATAACCGGTACCATTGGTAAATGTAACGGCTGCATACCACGTGACCAGAGCAGTGCCAAAGACCAAAACGGCAAAAAAGCCATCAATGGCATCATTGTGGTGAGCGCATTGGCTCCTTACTGTATTTAAGTCACCTATTCAGCAGTGATTTTGACAGAAACTCGACTCGGAACCACTATGGTAGGGTGTACCTGCTCAATTCGACGTGAGACCCACGGCCCGTGCTTGCAGAGTGGCGGGGAAAGAGCCAGTCAGCTCAAAAGCTTTCCTTTTATACTACTGCATCGTAGAAAGGAAAGTTTCCAGGCTGTCCAATACACGAAGTGCTCAATTCGCAACGTTAAAGCTACATGTACTTACAATGTATTACTAGTACTAGTAGTATGTAGAAGAGGAGAGTAAGTTAGAGTAAGAGGAAGAAAATGTTGAAACTCTGAGCCACAACACTCTCTTCCTTCTCTTCTTGTTGTAATACATGTACATTGTAGATGAAACTTTGAGCCTCAGCTCTGCAACCATGGCAGGACCACCACTGCCGTTTCTGTGCTGCCTTCTCGATACATGCGTATGTACACTGTATATCATGTGCACATTCACATGTCTGAAGGTTTATGGTTTTTCAATAAAAATAAATAAAAAAAGGAGAGTGAATACATTGCCTCATTCATTGTGTATCATTCAGTGTACAGTACTAATTAAGTTAACCCCTCGGTGGAGGGAGGGGGGGGGGGGGGGGGGGAAGCTCCAGCCAAATTTGAAATATTTCAAAAATATCATGCGTCTATATTTTTGAAATGGACTATAGTGTGGTCACAATCAGAAAAACATGTAGGTTTTCTGCAGTGTCAGTGGCCAGGATTATGAATGATCTTTACCAGGAGTTCGTATTTCCAGGGTCTTTGGAATGGGTGTCCTCAGCTAATCTTGTTCTATTGCAATTGAAATTCAACCAAAATGTTATTTGCGAATTGCGATGGCAAATACCACTTTAGTTTGTTTATCTGCATGCTTTACTGTTGTTATTGGTCGTGCATTGCACGTTTCTACCTCAGCATGATAGCAACGGGCGTTCTCAATGTGTCAAAATATGACACCAATTCTGATTTATTCCATTCAATTGTTCTCCAATAATCCATTCCCTAATCGGAATGTAATATATTTCCAATGGACTGACACGACTAGAGGCGCGGAAAGAAGAGTTGGATACACCAGAAATGCTACTTACAGGCTGTCGCCGCTTCAGCAGGAAATTCTTCCAGAGAAGAAGGCGCAGTTGACCTAGCATTCTGGACATTTTCAGTGGCGACTATTGTGAATTCACAACGTGTGAATTGAATACTGTTACTCCGTGACAGGAGAATGTGTCGCCAAGTTTCAGCTCTGTTCGCACAGGAAATGTGCTGATGATTGTATCGTGAAATTATCCAGGCCCATTATTGCTCGGCCGTCCCGCGTGGCCGAACTAGAAAATAACCCAACAACACTGGCAACAGTATTTTCCTCAAGTCAAACTTCCTTTTGTTCCACACCTGCTGTTTTGGAGGTACTGTACGCTCGTACAGGCGCTTTATTTTTTTATATTTTTTTATACTTGACCTCGACCTGCATGCGCATCCAGCTAGCCTGGTGCAACCTGTGAAGACGATATTATTTTTTGTAGACGAAAGCTCAAGTCAAGGGTCCTTCAAAATCAGTAAGGTGGTCTCCTTATCCAGGGTCATTTGACTGGCATCCCTTGGTACATCATGGTCCTGGTTGAAGTGGTCTTCTAGGACAGGTGGTCCCCTTATCCGAGTGGTCGCCTTGGCAGGTTTTACTGTAGCTGCAGAGTCACAGTGAACCAGGGAGTCGTAAAATACATTAAATATATTGGTATTTTACGACTCCCTGCAGTGAACCATGCCCCAAGCGCCCCAGGCATGGACGTCCGGACCTCAGTTGGCGGATGGCACATTGGCAGAACAAATACTCGTACTTTTGTGGTATGTTTCATGCATGTACCGTACAAAAAGAAGTGGAGCAAGGAGGTGTCTGCCACAAACTATGTTACTTACTTTTTTGCACAAGGATCTAGGTAGACTCTACATGTACATGTAGATACTGTAGGTAGGTACAAGGTAGGTAGGTCAGGCGCGTGCTCGGCGATGGGCACGGGGGCACGTGCACCCCCCAAAATTTTTCAATCTGGGTAATTGCAATTGTAATGTATGCAAATATGCTCTAAAATTCAAGAAAGGTTGCAAACAAATTGCAGAAAATTGCCGGGGGGGGGGCTCCCCTCGGCTCCCGTCCACCCCCCTAGTTGGGGGGCCGAGCACGCCCCTGTAGTGTAGGTACAAGGTAGGTAAGTAGGTGACCGATCCTTTCAATGTTCTAACGTGAATCTTTACTTTTCCTTTACTAAATGGACTCCTCCTTGGTTTCCCTTTTTTCTCTAGCTCTTCTCTTGTACGTAGGTATATAGGTACTTGTAGGTAGGTAGGTAGGTAGGTAGGTGGGTACAAGGTAGGTAGATAGGGAGGTAGGTATGTATGTATGTTTTTATTTGAATTCGCAAGTACACACGGGGTACAAGCCCAATTACATGGAAGCGAATGTGATAATGAGGTTAATTAAGAAAAAGGGTGGAGGAAGGAGGAGGACGGTAGCAAAGCAAAAGGGAGCACAATTATCAATTGCACAAATATGAGAGTACCTGAGACTGAGGGTACCTGTGGAGCGATAAAATGCTAAAGCAAACAGAAGAAAGGAAATCACAAGCCAATATACGGTAAACTTCGCTTGGGTTTTAATAAAGGGGGAAAACTGGAGCTCAAGAAAATTATAACACACAAAGTCATAATAAGAATTTAAGTTAACTGGATGAAGAGTAGCATAAGCAAACATTTCCTGACAACGAGAGGGACTGTAACTACAGCCACGGCAGTAGCTGCTGTAGCAGCAGCAGCAACAACAACAACAACAACAACAACAACAACAACAACAACAACAACAACAACAACAACAACAACAACAACAACAACAACAACAACAACAACAACAACAACAACAACAACAACATCAACAGCAGCAGCGCCGTGCAGACTACTCCAAGGAGTATGGGATTGCGAACATAGAAGGAAGTTTGCAGATCTAGCCTGCCAGCGTGAAGGGCAGTCCGGCTACTGGGGCGGTTGAGTAGGCGAAGTTCGCTGGGGAGGGCGTTCCAGAGGACGGCATCACAGTGCGATGGACGGGATGTCCCTGCTGCTGACCGAGCTAGCGGGAGGCGCAAACCCTGTCCTTGCTGGAGGCGGGTGGTGTTTCCAGGAGCACTTTGAAACTTGTCCTGGAGGGCTGGGCTGGCGCGGTTGTGCTGGTAGGTAGGTAGGTAGGTCTCCCTCCCTCCCTCCCTCTGTCTGTCTGTCTGTCTGTCTGTCTGTCTGTCTGTCTGTCTGTCTGTCTGTCTCTCTATCCCCCTCCCTCCCTTCTGATGTATTGAGCTTCGTGTACACGTACATGTACATGTACGTGCATCACTAGATAAACAAGATGCAGCTGATTCCGGGCAACACAACAACGTTGGAACTAGCCGCGTTTTAACTCGATGGTAAGGAGGATCTCCCTTCATCAGCGCAGCTACAATGTAACATCATGCACGTGTGTGTGTGTGTGTGTACATGTGTGAGTTGAAACGCAGTTACAATGTACTACATGTACTAGTAGTACGTAGAAGAGGAGCAGCAGGATGACAATAGCCGCTACGTGAAGCTCTGAATGCAACAACCTTAGCTAGAGCTATACACGAACATAATTGTGATGAAGTTTCAACTCCATCCCGATGGTCCAGCACTGCATGGACCAGAAGGTCTAGAACCCAATTCAATAACCATTGGCATGGTATAATGTAACGGTTTCATACCACGTGACCAGACCAGCGCCAAAGACCAAAACGGCAAAAAGCCATCATTGTGGTGAGCGCATTGGCTCCTTACTATATTTAACAGAAAGTCACCTATTCAGCAGTGATTTTGACAGAAACTCGACTCGGAACCGGCACTATGGTAGGGTGTACCTGCTCAATTCGACGTGAGACCCACGGCCAGTGCTTGCAGAGTGGCGGGGAAAGAGCCAGTCAGCTCAAAAGCTTTCCTTTTATACTACTGTATGGTAGAAAGGAAAGTTTCCAGGCTGTCCGGCAATACACGAACTGCTCACTTCCCAACGTTACAGCTACATGTACATGTACACTGCTGGCAACTAAAATCCGACCCCCTGAGCGGTGTGCTCACATCGCAAAGAATGTGAACCCACCGCTCAGGGGGTCGGATTTCAGTTGCCAGCACTGTAGTTAGAGTAAGAAGAGGAGGAAGAAAGTGTTGAAACTCTGAGCCACAACACTCTCTTCCTTCTCTTCTTGTTGTAATACATGTACATGTACATTGTAGATAAAACTTTGAAAGTGTAAGGCTGAGCCTTAGCTCTGCAACCATTGCAGGAGAGTGAATACATTTCCTCATTCATTGTGTATCATTGTATTAATTAACCCCTCGGTGGAGGGGGGGGGGGGTACTCTTGGTACCTTCAAACAGTCATGTGACTGACCATTCCCTTCAGCTACGTGTATAGCGTGTACACAGCGTGTGTCTGCCTCTTATCTGTGTCGTTCTCAGTGTACCACTCATACCACCAATATTGCAAACAGTCTCCCTGAGCAGACCATACATGTACAGCTGTACATCAGCAGGCACGCCGCAAGCCATCACACTCTCATCAGGCTAGCACTAGTAGTATTAGCAGGCCTGCTGGTCTCAGGGTCTTTGTGTTCTGCCGATTGCCCTGCGAGTGGCCGTCCTTTCTCTTCATTACCAAGAGGATACTCAACTCCTGTTGTTCAAAATACACAAATTCTAAGCGGACACATGTACATAGTTTAGTACATGTCCTCCACACAATGTCAATCTGTGACAAGTATCAAGTGCTATCATTCGTAATTAGTAATTACCGCTCACTAAGAAAGTGGTGGACATCACGCAACTGCATCATAAAGAAAAGGGGGGGGGGGGGTGGTCAACTGACAACCGCTCAGTTGATATTCACAATCGCCACGTGCGCTGGATGAAAAATTCTGTATTGTGATGTTGAAAAATTATGACGTTCGGGCTAGTCACCCATTGTCAGAACAATTTACAAGGGGCGAATCTGGCCTTTTTTCCCTTTAAAAGGCCAGGGTCGACCCTTGTAAATTGTTCTGTTGATGGGTGACTGGCCCGAAACATCTTAATTTTTTGACATCACAATAAAGAAATTTCATCCAGCACATGCAACGATTGTGAATAGCAACTGAATAGAGCGGCTGTCAGTTGACAAACCCCCTTTTCTTTAGTAATTACTAATGAGTCTGAAGAGTCCAAGAGGCCAAGGATGAGTGCCGTAGCAGTGCTTGGCAGCTGTGGGTACACGTACATGTACATTACTGGTATTCAATGCCTCAGGAAGGGTATTACTAAGTTACACACATACATGTACACATACACACACACACCAAACACACACCACACACACACACACACACACACACACACACACACACACACACACACACACACACACACATACACACACACACACACATAAACACACACACACACACCGTGGCAGCAATGCAATAATAATCATCATTATTCACCACAGGACACTGGTTGTGAGTTAACCACCTCACCGTCCTTGCTGCTAGGCGCTGCATCTGCTACCATGGTATAATCAGGCATGGTGGTGGCCTGGCAAGAGCGAACCTTCCTAAGCTGGTTGTGTTTCCAAACACACTACGGGAATTGTAAGTAACGGAGTGCGAACTTTACGTGCATGTGTATACTTCATCACCCTAGGCATCATTGAATTAGGTTTTCTCTGTTGCCGTCAAAGCATGTTCACAAACAGCATTATTCATAAGGTTGAGGGAGCTTTGCTGGTGGGCTGATTTACTCTCCTCCTACCTCACCATTACCCCACCGTTAGGCGCTGCATCTGCCGCTAGGGTTTACCGGGTGTTAGCGGCCGTCGTGAGTTCCCTTCGGGAACGGATACGATAATTTACTTTTTTTTTACCTCAGTTTAGGAGCTTCACAGTCTGCGCCTTTGATCTTTGCAGGGTAACGGTGTTCCTACGGATGCTGAGAACTCAGTCTAACTGAGTCGCAAGTAAACCGTGAGGGAGTTGGAACTGGGAAAAGTCTGAAGAAAAACTGACCGCAAACAGCAATGTTCAACTCTCATTCCTCTAGCATAAGCCGTGCCTCTTGGTGATTGAAACATTTAACGTGATTCCTTCTTATGACCTTGACTCCTGTGTGAACCCGTGCTTAGCACTCCCACATTGCATACAGTACAAGCAGGGACCAATGCCTTGCATATACTGTACACGCGAGGACCGTACAGTATTTGTATACATTCTGAAACGAACATGAAAACAGCGTTTCAAACACTTCTTCGGGAGATTTGAGGATTCACCGAATCTACATGTAGTCGTAGATGGGCTAGGTGCGCATTTGTTTCAAGGTGTACATGTATGCTGGGTTCACTATGGGTAACTGTAGACTTGCACAACGGCATACATCCAGGTTGTTATATGTGGCTACATGTACATGTACGTCCATCTTGATATGGGTACAAGGTCATAAGCAGAGTGCAGCCAAACACACTACGGTTTGCTCTCTGGTGATAGTGTCTTGTGATACGTTGTTTCATTCATACCTGACGACGACGGCATTACCAACATTGCCGAGACGATGTATTAGAAGAATTGGTTTGATTCTCTGCAGTGCCTTGGGAACGAGTGTGTCCACCCAAATACTTTCTATAGTGATACGTCGTGATCATCATAGTCGACCTCATTATTCACAAGTCTGACTGGCATGTCTTACCAAGGCCCACACGCAGCATAGTCCTAACGTCCAGTGTACAGTGGTGTATACATACACGCAACATGCGACTTGATACGGACACGAACAAATGCACTTGGAATTATCAACACCAACACCATCACCATCACCACCATCATGGTCCAAGATGCGCAACTCTATTCCAATGCCGTATGTCCAAATTTTCTCAGAGAGGGGGGGGGGGGGGTCTTCATCAGGGAGCACATGAAAGCACATAGAATACCATCCCTGGTATTATTAGCTTCCCATGGACACGCATAAAATTGCAGCCCAGCCTTGAAAAAACATGGGTCCTCGCCACAGAGCGCTGATTTTGCCCTGGGGGCAGACCAGATAGGGAGTTTTCAAACTACAGTCATGTAGACTTTTGGTAGAGGGGACCTCAGTGTGCAGACTGCAGTGCACGTGTTCGAACCAGCATAAAGGTGACAACGATGTTGTCTGACTGCATTCATCAAGAGCATTGTACTGCGGGTAGTATTTGGACGCTAGCTTCTGGTACTTCATTCAGCATTAACGGGCTCGCTCACCTGAGTGTGGCCGGCTGAACAAGGTGACGATTAGTTCGCCGCTTTCGTGAAGGAGCAGAACGGTGGTCACGCAAACGCTACTGGTACTGGTACATTGCATGGTATTACTAGCAACAACATAGTACATTGTAGTATCTTCGCCACTCCACATGCACGCATGCATGCATTCAACACCGGGCCAATCGTCGATGCATCCCCATCACTGCCCTCAGCTCAGCACCGCGGGCATGGATCATGTTTCGAGGAGGATACCAGCCAGTGTCCAACACGCAACTGCGGTAGACAGCTTCTAGCACGCCAGCGACACTGACGGGAACCTGCTCGTTTCCGTCTAGCGGTGAACGACGGCTGTCAGCGGGCGAAAGGAACTACATACAGCGAGCTTCTTCAAACATTCCGACATTCACTCCTAGAAAACCCTCATAGTCATACTAACCATAGGCACACATGTACCGTGTGTTGACTGTTGTACGTACATCGACGACTTGCATCACAAACGGACGAGACGGGGAAGAAAATATTTTTTTAGTACTGGAGACGCGGTCATGTACGGTGAATGCTGCATGCCCTGCACCGAGAGAATGTTGCAATAGCATGCTAGTATCGCTGAGGTCAGGACAGACAGACAGTGCAAAAGTTCAACAGTACATCAAGGGTGCAACCCGGGGCCAAGGGTACACTAGATTAGAGTGCGCTGGCACATGGTACTCGCGCGCGCGCGCCCGCTGAAGGTTCGGCACACCCATGCCGTGGCGAGGCGGTCGGCTGGGCGCAATTCCTGACACCGTGACAAGGCTCAACCGGTAGTGGTGGAGCACGGCCATGACATTACTCATTAGCGTGCATATCTTCGGCTTGTGGGTATTCGCTGAGTCCGCGTCGACTCGCGTGGCTAGCTGTCTTGTTCTAACTAACGGGTTACTTGGCATGTCAAGATAGTGTTGCCTGCAGCTGAGCGGAGTGTTCAGGACCAAGAAAGGAGAAGGTCAGACTGAGAGCAGATTGTCCTTTCTCGCTTCCAGTTGAGCACGTGTACCAGCTGAGGGACGGATCAGCTAAGGCCCCAGTTGTCTTTTCGCCTTGTCGTTTTTGCTGCTGTTGCTGGACGCGTTGCTGAGCATTGTCTTTGAGAGTACAGCTCAGTGCAGCCAGCAAGCCACGTTCGAGGCACGTCGTTCACGTGTAGTGCCGTAACTGTTGTTGAAAAGAACGCCGAAATCAGTTGGCGAACTGTCTTCGAGGTCATAATAGGTTCACCACCTTCGTCGGCACCTTGAAAAGACCCAGGCTGCCTGGGTGTGTTCTGTTATGTGCTCTATTGCAGTGAGTGAAAAGACCACCAGTTGTTCACGCTTTGTGCCCCTTACTCTGTTGAAAGTGATAACTGAGTACTCGTTTCGGCCGTTGATCGACCATTTGGGACCATCCATCGATTCCTATCTAGTACTACTGGTTCTAGTTATTGATTCGCAGAGTTCAGTTATTGGTTGAGCAAATAAGACCTACCGCGCAACAGCCTGGCGCACACACATCTTCACTGGCCGTATCCACGAACCGATCGCAGGCTTTTATTGGCAGCAGCAGTTGTGCACTGTGTGAGCTTGAGAGCGCGTGCCCTCCTCAGACTCTCTCGACTCCAGTCTCCACTCTCCAGTCCAGTGCCCTCGTGCCTCTTGTACATTTTTGGTACTTTGTAGTCCGTAGTGTACTCTGATCTGCTGAGCGTGTACTGGTCTAGCGTGGAGTCGAGCGTACTTTGTATGTAGTGCTGTGCTGGACCACCTGGCGTGCTGCTCGCGTGCAATCCCCACGACAAGTGCGCTAGTGAAAGCAATGATTGACGTTTGCGGCTGACTCTCCTCTGTACTCCTCCCCGTGGTGCTGGACTGCTCTTGTCCCGCTGCGTGAGCCTTGAACGAAAACGTTGTCGTTTCTGATTCTGGAAAGGTTGAGCGCGACAGAGACGCTGTCAGGTCGATTCGCGTTGAGTGCAAGCAAGGAGGTGAATTGAGCAAGCCTGGACGATGATCGCTAGTCGAAGTACACGCACGTCGGGTCTGACGACGGCCTCATCTACCCCATGTTTGCTGAACGACGCTGAATCTCTTCTAGCGTCCAGCGAGGCAGACTTCTTCCAGAAGCAAGTGGCCGCTGCGGCGCACGTCGCAAAGGCCAGCGAGGCAGCGACGGGATGTCGAGAGGGACTGTGTCCTGACGGATGCGTCACGCTGAAGTGTGTGGTGGTCGGAGATCATTGCGTTGGAAAAACGACGCTGCTGTCTCGCTATGTGCTCAATGAGTTCCTGGAGGATCACAAGCCCACGGTGCTGGATAACTATGCAGGTAAGTCAGTGTCACTGTGATGTCCGTGAGCAGCTAAGTAAAGTTACTACCATCACTAGATTGTCAGCATAATGACATTGTCTTGGTGGTGTTCAGTGCAGTCATTGGGAGAGCGGTATGCCCACTATAATTATGGTAAAACTAAAATACCAAGCACACAATTTCAACATACCATTATCAGGATAATCTAGAGGGCGACAGTCGGACTGTCCCCCAAAAAGGGAATACAAAAGTTCCCCTTGCCAATGATCCCAAAGAATGTCTTTTCCATTTGAGCCCCAGAAATTAAGACTAGCTACAAACAGGTTTGAGTAGTTGTGCTTTGAAATGTCCCAGTTTAGAATGACACCATTTGCTGACAGTGTCCCCAGAAAGGTGGTGGAGTTGATTGGAAATCAAAACACTCTTGCATTGGTATGTGTTCCTCTGTGTGTGTGAGTGGTGTGCTTGTGTGTGTGTGTGTGTGTGTGTGTGTGTGTGTGTGTGTGTGTGTGTGTGTGTGTGTGTGTGTGTGTGTGTGTCACTGTGTGTGCGTGTGTGTGTGTGTGTGTGTGTGTCACTGTGTGTGTGTGTGTGTGTGTGTGTGTGTGTGTGTGTGTGTGTGTGTGTGTGTGTGTGTGTGTGTGTGTGTGTGTTGCACAATGTGTGGAGAGTGTAACTACAGTATAAACATGGCTTGGGTGGTCATCTGGGCCAGCTAGGGTCTGTGTGGGTCTGTGTGGGTGGATGTGGAGTACATGACTAGTCTGTAGTACAGTTATACCTTCAAGTGTATGCCTTTTTAAAGGTGACTTGATAACATCCTTGGTGAAATGCCACCATGCGTATCCAGTGGTCAGTGGCTATCAGCCAGGCATGCAGGACACACTTACTTACTTACTTACATACATACATGTACATACATACATACATACACATGTAAACACACATACATACACACACATACCACACACATACACATGTACCACACAGAGGCGTATTACTGAGAGGGAGCAGCAACTTCAACATGTTCCCTGACTCCCATTCACTGGTGAAGTCAATGGGATATGATTGCATTGACTTTCACTCAGTCAGAGTCACGTCAGCTGATAGTAATGTTGTCAACAGCCGCACATTGCTGACACATGCACACAAACCTAGCAGGATACATGTAATGTACACGCAGGCTAGTGCTGGAGTAGCATTGATGTACTGATGTGTGACTGATGTATGGCTGATTAGAAAAGACGTAAGGGTGCAGAGGAATTATTACAATTGCTTGTTTGGTATACAACTGCTCCCTGTGCTCCCTATTGTCCAAATCCTATAGTCATGCCCGGAGCCAGTCAGTTTTTATTCATCATTCCATTTGTGGCAGTGCAGGAAAAAATGGAAGTAGGTGCATGGAAATGTAAGAAAATTCAATTGCACCATTCATAAGTTACTCTGAGAATGGTTGTGTGTGTGTGCAGATATGTACTATTCTAGTACATGTACCCGGTAAAGAGATGTTCTGTGTACACCGTGATTGACAGGGCTGCACACCCTGGGTAGTACCATAGCTTCAGGCATGCATGATACAGTCACCTGTGCTGCATGCCCGGCTGAGTCATCAGTGTCGGTGTGTCACCCTTGCTTCTCTATCCCCGGAACTCACTTTCTGTAACGCACACTCCCAAGCGCTGGACGCCTTTTCACTGACCGGGTGTGTGCACACACTGTACACCCGCAAGAAAATGAAGGCCCCTGCAGCTTGCAAACACGCACCACTTGCTGTCAGGATATCAAAAGACGGCCATCACTTCTACAAAGTACTATTGGGCATTTGTATGTGTTTTGTGTGTAAGTTCAAATTGGCTACAAATTGCGTCACGAAAATAGCATCCACCCCCATCCACGCGGCTGGAAATTTCTGTATGAGGTAGACAAATTGAAGCAGGATGGCTTAAGGAAGTTGGGAAAGTGCATTGTTAGACGACACTGCTGTTTTGAATCAAATACTGAACCACTGACAGGCAGGGGCCATCATGCCGTGACATCAAGTTGTATGTGCACTGATTGAGTAACATAGATCTTGTGATGCTGGTAATTAGGGTTATGTAGAGAACACTTGCATTGACAGGTCATAATCTAAATTTGTAATGAACAGTGCTAGTCTAATGGGCCGGTCATTCACAACTTAGTGATGTCCGGTGTCCGGTGTTGAGTTCTGCTGTCATCTACATGCACATGCAGTGAAAACATGTACATTTGCATTTACATTTACATTTACATTTACATGTACATTTACATTTACTTGTAGTTGTATTGTGCATCGTTGTCACGGGGGTGTCTATATCATAGTCCAGTGGTGAATCCTGCACCTAGGACTGCAGCCATGATACTAAATAGGGGTAATGCTGGACGGTAAAGATCGTATCAGCTCATTATCAGTCATGCGACCGGCAGTGTACAGTATGTAGTACAGCATTGTGAAGGGTATTCATTTTACACGGGTGGACATGAGATGATTCCTCTTGCATGGGAGCCTGGTGATGTTAGGCGGGAGGGAGAGGGGATGGGGGGGGAAGAGAGAGAGAGAGAGAGAGAGAGAGAGAGAGAGAGAGAGAGAGAGAGAGAGAGAGAGAGAGAGAGAGAGAGGCCCCAATGAGAATTGGAAGAAGAGAATCGAGCCAGGAAGAAAGAGGAATGGGCAAACAACTGCGGACATGTCGACAGTGTATGCAAGAAAGACAAGGTCATGGTTGTCTCTGTGTGTGCTGGGAAGGTCACAAAAAGGCTGGAGTTAGACTTCATCTTTGGGATGGTGTTGAAGTAGCTACTTCGAAGTGTGTTGTAGGTAACACACTCCTCTCTGCTCATCAATGGAGACTATTGATAACACACAATAGATGTTGAAGAGGCAGTATAGTAGTGGACAGTGATCATAAAATACGGTCAAATTTAACCGTTAGTGAAGCTTTACTACTTCTCCACTGGTATTGTGTTCTTACAAGTGAAGTTCAGTACCTTGTATGGATATGCCATGACTCAAGGTGGATCATTGCTCCATCACTGGCCACTGGGTTTCTCTTTGTCTGGTGGCAGTGCTGACTGCCGCCGGGAAGTACTACTGTGGTGTCTGGAGACTGTGAAGTACTAGTATCTGCAGGGTACCGGTAGTGTGGTCAGTGGTCACATTGTCCAGCATGAGTATGACATCATAGTTATTATGAAATCATCACGTGACTGTGTTGATGTGTAGGCAGGATCCCAAGAGCAGGTACATGTACATAGTCAGTGTACACTGACTATGTACATGTACCTGTACAGGCATAACAGTCATGTAGCCTGCACTGTGTGTATGTGAGTTGTGACTGTTGCAGGATCTCTCTCCCCCCCCAGCACTAATGCTTCACCCTGACCCTGTGACCTGCACAGAACCGGGTGTACGACTCGTAACCATACCAGTAGTCCTATCCATGAGCAACACTGACTACTAGTAGTGTAGTCTTGTGCACTATACGAAACTATCACTCCCCCCCCCCCCCCCCCCCCACACACACACACACGCCACCAGACAGTCCCGTATCCCTATTTGGCATCAAGGTGTCACGGACATTCACATTACCAGTGACGTGTGGATGTGCTTATCATCTTTTCCATTCCAGGGTCAGTTAGGACAATACAATCATAATTGTGCATGCACTGTGCACCTCAAGTAGTCAGAATGAGTGATTTGAGGCAGCACGGTTGCAGTTCTGAGTCTGTGGACATTAACCCTCCCCCCCCCCCCCCATACACACATGGACCATGGTTGTAGTGCTTATCCAGCCTGAACCTCCACTGCTGGCAGTTCAGAGTGCACTGCTGGGAGGTAATCTTGTGGAAGCTCCTAGCCCTGTCTGTGCTTCCTTTACCTCCCAAGGTTCCACGACCAGCACTGTAATTCTACAGGTGGTGCTTACCATTTAGCCTGCTAGTAGTCGAGTCAGCAGAACACTGATGTGTTAGCAGGTAACATGTATATACATTGTGTAGTCACGCACTGTGGGCTGTTGGTGACCAAATTTGTAGAGATCATCCACTGGCATTGTACTGAAGTTGTAGTAGCCGCAGGAGATGTGAGTGTTTTCCTCTGCTGTGCTACACGGAGTTTAGCCGAGTTTAGGTGTTAACCACCGGTGCAGCTGTGATAGTTGAAGTAGCACAGTTATCTACATGTACGTGTTGCTGTATTGTAGTCACAACGGTTGGCAGTGTTGCTGTATTGTAGTGTTGGCAGTGTTGCTGGCTTCCATGGCAAGTGTGCATACAGGGCACAGGCAACATGCCCACCAAGTCACCAACCGCGCATCACTAGTTTCAGTGACTGTGTGGCGTTGACAGCTTGGAGGGCTAGGGGACCACTTGTCCGGTGTGCACTGACCTCTTGAGTCTTGACACGCCTAGGCCCTACTGCTGCTGCTACTGCTGCTACTGTACAACTGTCATTACTCACTGTTTATGGCAGGGGATGTTCTCGATATTCACTGAAGCTGCTATCTAGTGATGTACAGTGTACTGTGATGCACGCTGAAGTATGGTTAGCCACTGCCAAATGCGGCTCTGCAGCTGCTCAAGTACCGTGATTGTCGATTAGTCCTGTGGTAGACTACCCAATGTATGAATAACTCTGCTTGGGCTCCATGGCCGGCCCTTAGGGATAGCAGGAGCTTAGTGGCTGGGATGCGGCAGTCCTGTCAACTGCATGCCCATGCAGACTGCAGAGTAAAGGCTACTTCAAGTACAACCTTTTAAAAACCGCTAGCGGCTATGTACTTATCATCCTAAGCTAATCCTGAGGCTTACCCCCTTTGATCATCATTTTCCAACATTTTGTCTGATTTGGTTTTTGTGTGTACGGTCATTCTGTTGTCTGTTGTGTCCCTGATATGCAGTGCAGCTGAATGTGAACAATCGACCAATCCAGTTGTCCATCATGGACACAGCGGGCTTGGTATGTCAGCAACTTTAGTAAATTAGCATACCATATTTGTACTTACTTGTCAGCAAGATCTTCCTCCTTCTAGGTGTACATAGCTCTTAGGTAACCCATGCCCCCCCCCCCCCCTCCCCACACACACACACACACATACATGCACACACTGTGCAGGTCAAGGATCCATGCTATTCACGCGGCCTGGGGATGTACAGTGCAGTATTTCATCGGATCTCCTGCAACAGGCAAATACACAGAAACACGCTGCATCTCAGCGGCGGCGAATACACACTCCAAGCCACCATGCCCATGACCAGTACTTAAAAAGGTGTGCAATCAACTTCGCTAATAACGACTGCGGATATAACGACAATTCGCGAATAATGACAAAATGTCCATGCCCGGAGCAAAGTCCCATCTACATGTAACTGTAATACATATGATGAGACTTCGGGTATAACGACACTTCACTAATAAGGACACTTTTCTGATGCCCCGCCACCGAGTGTCATATACACACACAGTTGACTGTATCTAGTGTAATAGGTGTATTTATGCTACGACCTGTATACTCACTATTCGTATTTCCCGCTCGTTCCCCTTGGCAATGAGAGCCACTCACATAGAAGAGCGCATCGGAGTGGCATTGATGCAGAAACAACACAGCGGAAGGAAGAGTGTCAGTGTCAAAGGCAAACCAGCGTAACTGATGCATGAAACACGATTCACACCAAACTCGATACGAGCCATCATTTTCTTGCTGGCCCTCAGGTTCAAGTACGTACTGCCTGACCCAGTGAACACTGAATGATATATTTTACGAATTACAGTAGCGTATTTTCCAGAGTATGAGCCGTACTGGAGTATAAGCTGTGCGCACCCCCCCCCCCCCCCCCACACACACACTTTTGCCACAAAATACAGAAATCTATCCTATTTATCACCGATCATCGGAGTATAAGCCGCACCCCCTTTTTGGGTGAATTTTGAGTGTTCAAAGTGCGGCTTATACTCCGATGATCAAATTACTTCTTGGTTTGCCCAATGAACTTAAAGCCATGATATTACTACTTCAAACTGATCATTGAAGATATTTGTGACCTGTTGACATGACTCGAACTGGATTTTTCTGCTTGTTTCCATGGTGGTTCCAGGTGGATTTCCGGACAATCCGACAGCTGTCGTACAATCACGTCAGCATCTTCCTGCTGTGTTTCAGCGTGGTGCAGCCGCAGTCGCTGCAGAACGTGCTGGAGGTATGGCTGCCCGAGGTACGTAAGCACTGCCCCAACGCTCCCATCCTCCTGGTCGGCACGCAGTTGGACCTACGCTCGGAGCTGACCGTGTTCCGACAGCTGCTGGAGCGTGAGGAGCAGCCTGTCTGGCCCGAGCGCGGTCGCAAGTGGGTGAAGGTGCTCAAGCTGGCCGGCTACTTTGAGTGCAGCGCCAAGACCGGCAACGGAATGAAGGAGGTGTTCGACGAGGCCATCTGGATCGGCCTGAAGCGACACAAGCACAGCAAGGGCTGGCTGTCGGAGAAGTCCTCGCGGAAAGTGGAGCGTCGCCACAGCGAGATCTCCAGCGACGACGACACGCGTCATGTGACGTGTATGGGACCGGTCGGTGGCAGCGGCGGCAGAGGACGTAACGTGGCACGTATGGTGAACAGCACGGCGACGACTAGCTCCGGGGATAGTTCCACCAGTGCGTTCAGTGGCTGCAGTGCTGACAGCGCAGGCATTGTCATTGGGCCCAGCATGGGCAGCTTCAGTAGCGGCGGTGGTGGCGGCGGTGGCGATGGTGGTGCCCATGGTGGTCGTGGGGTCGTGCGGAGGATTGCGAGAATCTTCTCCCGAGGTTCAGCGGGTCATAATTCATTGGCGTAGTTACGTTTGTCCGGCTGCGTGTGGTTCGAACGTGTACATCCACTCCTACCACCAAACAGGAACTTCACTCTACTCCGCAGTATTACATAGAACACTCTCTGCTTACCTCAGCTCTGAAAACGGTCATGTGACCTGGCCGGAGGGCGCCAATTAAAGCCATGTCCTGAAAAAGACATCCGATTCGTCCCGTGACCTGCCAACAAAACTCACTGCCGACCATTAGCTCTTCCACTCATCATGCAAGGTTTTGCCATCACCGTCAGTTGATCACAGGCACTAAAAACATCTTGAACACACTCCTTCCCCGAACATTCTTTCTTGAGGCTTCACACAGTCCGAGATGAAATGATGAAAGCCGTCAATTGCCTACTTTTGCGTACTGTAGCATGTTGTCAAGCCACACGGTAAAACAGATTTTTAATTCAGATTTTATCCCTCACTCACCTCAACATCTATATATTCTCACGTGTTGACTGTTGATCGACTCTCCACGCTCTCACACATGCACACACATACACACACACGGACGCACACCGGTACCTGTCGCGACCTGCCTCAGGCGTGATATCGAGACATTCACTTCAGAGTGCGTCAAAAAGTACGCTACACATCCAGTCTGAATATTGAGTAAATCTATTCCGTCTTCATTTCCCTATGAGATGCAAGTTCACATTTGACAAACAGAATGTATTTTGAAATCTTTCTTATCATAGTAAATACCACCTGAACTAAATTCTATTGCAAGGCATTTTCCAATTCTGTATGTTGTCCAGTCTGACAGATGACGTATGGTCTTTTAAGGCCACCCTTCCTTTACTTTTAGTAATGCTCATTCAGTTCTTGACTCCTTGCACATTCTAATTGTACAACACAGTATCAGGTAAAAGGTTATCCAATCCAACACACAAAGCGTGCTCATTTCAATGCGAGCTTTGTGAAGTTCATGATTGCACGCCCGGCAACTTTCCCTTGGTCCCGGTATCTTTAGCTTTTAAACTTAAAGCTTGGCCTGTGTGTACATGTAAATGCAGCAAGATATGGGCACAAGGATGATATTAATAATTATTATCATAACCTATGTTCCATCATTTACAGTAGATTTGGATGGTACTTTAAAAGTAAGGTCTGAGTGACTCAAAGGACCCGGTGTACAACTGTCATCATGCCCTATTGGGAGGAACCGGTTCCCACACAGCATCAGAACAACCACACATATTATAAGTAAGACCATCAGAGGATACATGATCGAGTCCTCGCTTGTCGTGTTTGTTTTTTCTCTGTATGGAGTGCTTTGGCTTCACCAGCATGGACTCGCCACTCAACGCAAAGCAAGCTGACAGTACACATCCAGCCAGGCAGAAGAGTATTACCTGTGTCACCGGCACTGTGACCGGCACAACCTCACAATCTTGTAGCATGATGATATGGTAGCAGACCACAACTCAGGTTCTCAATAAGAAATACCGTTCAAAGTAGGAAATAGGAATGGGCAGAGACATAGATAAAACGAGGATTGGGAACTCAAGTAAAATGCGACATTGATCACAACACATTCAAACCTGTACAGCCAGCCATCATGTTCAATACAATGACAATTAACGTGATCGAAATTGGCGATACCGCAAAGCCCAGTAGAGCTATGCGATATGCAACATTACGAAGTCATTCTGACAGAGATTCACGCGGTCACGGAGGACGAGAAAAGCTCAATAGCACCAGCACACGCTAGCATGTCCCAAGTCCCTCTCTGCGGTACCCGAGTGGCAAGAGCCTGCTGGCTGTGCAGACACAAGTACACAGGTTTCACCGTCAGCAGTGTGTACGGTTATTCAGCCTGAGAAGAAGATACAACTAGGTGAGTACCACACTGTATCAGCACTGAGCTCAGCTAGCCGGGGCATGCCCTGAGTTTTGGAGCAATGTCTACCTGCACTCACGACATCAGGAGATTCAGAGATAGGCTAGTAGATGATGCTGTGACACTGATCAGCAGCAGATGTTGTGGATCATCGTGTGCATGTCACACCGAGCATGACGTATTGTATCTACACATCCGAACACAATCTACCTACTTGACCGCTGTCTAGCTGGTAGACCACTGTCGACGCATGCGGTGATCCTGGGCTGACCACCATGCCCACTTCGGACGTCGGCGTGCTCTTTTGTCGCTTTATGCCGCGCCGCTGTCTCTTGACCTCGATGTCGGGCAGCGTGTACTGGTTCAACGGCGCCGGCAGAGCTGGCTCGGCCGCGTGCGTCTTGATCGGCGTCAGTTTCATTCCTGCCGACGCGTACGGCTCGGCGAGCGCTCGCTGTGCCCGGCTCACGTCCGTAGGCGACTCTTCAGTAGCGCTCGGCTGCGTGCCAATGCTCAGCATCTTAAACTTGGTCTTAGCGTACGGCTCTGGCGGTGGGTTGACGATTTTGGAGATGTCGTAAGCTGTAAGCGACTCGTCCGTTTGATATGGCATGAGCTGCTCATGCAGGATATTAGGGGTGGCCACGATCGTCCGATCGTCGTTGATGAAGCTCTGCCGCTTGCTGCCCGGAGCACTGGGTGTGCGCGATCGGTCGTGTGTTCTCAGCTGTGGTGCTATGACGTCGGCCGTGTCGTACAGCGACGCTATGGACATCTTACGCTGGCCAAGGCGCCCACCGCTGCTGTCCGGCGAAGTGCGTGGGCCACTGGCTGCGTACGCGCTCAGCGGCACTCGCGACGAGCTTGAATCGTTGCCTGTGATGGAATATACGCACACACGGACAAGTGTGCATGCACACACATACACACGTGCAAACACACATGCACGTACACACACGCACACAGAAGACGACACATACACGTGTGGGTGGCTTTCATTCAATGCAGGGCAACACATCCACCTGCAGTAACTGGCCTGGACTTGTCCAGTCGAAGACCTTTACCCGTTACAGACAAATTCACACCTGCATCCGACATGAGGGGCCTACCAACCAGAGAGTATTAAAAAAGCATATTTTACTACTCCCTGCTACCAGCCACACACTGTACTGCAGTATGGGCAGAGTGGATTCAAAAGTCGTTATTTCTTGACTTCTGACATCACCACTTCCAAGCAACACGTCCATCACAAGATGGTCTCACTCGTTCAGTTGTGTTCAGTTTTGATCCTACTTGAGAATTATTTTCACTTACGGTTCAAGTGAACTTTCTTCTTCTCGCCGTCGTGATGCTCGTCGCCATGGTTACGACCACGTCGTATGATGTACACGATGACGAAGACGAGAACGACAAACGCCACGGTGGCCGGTATGAACACGTAGATAAGCAGCAGGGTGTTGTCGCTGGAATCGTCCTCCAACACTTCATCCGGATTGCCGTCTCCGTTGCTATTGGCAACCGGCTGTGCACGAGACGTCACTGCTTGTGTAGTCGACGTGGTGCTGGTTGGTTCTTGAGGCATTCCTGAAGAGCGAAGAAATATCAACAGCGCCAGACGTAAGAACTAAAACAACAACGAAACATGTGTGCCCCGCCCCCATGGGCATACAAAGAATGAGAAAAACTCAGAAAGCTCCGCGTTGTGATAGTGTCTGAACTTGAGATAGTCTTACCTTGACTCATACTAGTGCTGGGTTGTGACAGTGGAGAGCAGCCAGCTGATGTCAATGTATGATAACCACTGGCACAGCTGTCACATTGTCGACCGATCACGTTGAGCGCGCACACACACTGTCCCGTTGTCTGATTGCACGACTCGCGGCCCGATGAGCCATCTGCGTGACATGCGCATGGCCTGTGACGCAAATGCGCGCGCGCACACCCACACACATGTGCCCCCCCCCACACACACACGTGCATGCACCCGTACAAGCAAGGACCAGAAGACAGGTCGGATAAACATGTAGGCGGGAGCATGAATGAGCATGAACAAATAGACATACAGGCAGACACAGACGGACCGGCCAACAAACAAACGAATAACTACACGATATTGTTACGAGATTATGTATCAGTGTAGCACAAGAGGGTTGAGCTCATAGGCTTTCCAGAATCATACGCCATGTCATGGACGGCTTAGCCATACCTCAGTACGTACTATAAACTGCCTAACATTCGCGACATATTAATGCTCGCTATTTTTACGAGAAGAGTGCAACGCGAATATTAACCAGTATGAAATCAAACTTCAACTGTGGATGGATGTAGGTGGGTGGCCACAGTGCTCCGCGAACATTTGCCGCCGCAAACCCGTTGGTCCTAAGAAATCGCGAAAATTTAGTGACGCGAATAGTGGGTGGTTTACAGTGAGAAGGTACATTACACATGCGTACATAACCAAGAATGTGCAGTGTGAGTTGAAGATCTCCCAGCCCGCAACCGGTTTCTTTTATGACATCAGCTTTTCACGGGCATTCGGCTCACTAGCTAGCTGATGTCATAATGCGCAGCCAGAGATCAAACACGAAGAAAACTTGTACTACGGTGGTCACAGCAGAACAGCTGACGGTAGATCCATGTGCCCTGAACCTGAACCTGATCCATGTGCCCTGAACCTGATCCATGTACCCTGGCCCTGAACCTGATGATCTGACACCGTATCAGACAAGTAGTGCGGAAAGGCATACGCATTTGATAATACTTCTTTCTGAAAACGACACAGTAAAACTTCCACCACGAGTAAGTCCACCCCCGGCCCAAGATAGGAGTTACACACTGTTGATTATGTAGTCTTGGTAACATAGCACACCCTAGATCTTACCGGCAACCATCATCTTCAGATAAGCCATAGTGGCCAGCGATGCAAGTGTCACACTTTAACCCAGTGACTCCCACGCGACACTTGCATGCACCAGTGCGACCCTCGCACTCCTGATTTACGACGCCGACCCCGCAGTTGCACCTCACACACTGCCCGACGACGTCGCGATGATAGCCGCTAGAGCAGTTCTCGCAGCGCTGCCCTCGGTAACCAAGGCGACACGTGCACATGCCCATGGGAGAGCAGGCCAGACCGTCGGCACCTGCTGACGTACTGCAACCACACGCTGTGCAGGAACAAGAACATACAAACACACACACACTCTACCTGTTTAGACTCCCACCACAAAAAAGTACACAAGAACGATACAGAACAATATCAACACATCTACGGAAACGCTCTTCTTCGAATGTTGACAACGCACATTGTAATCCAGCAAACAAACGCCATATGTGAGGGCATTCAATTCTACGCATTGCTTTTTTGCGTTGCGATGTTGTGTAGCTAGTATTGCCTTGTTGCACCCTCACTTCCTCCATTCACCACCCCAAATACCGTCAACCCGGCATGTGTATATACCCGCACCTGTAGAAATATGTAGAGGGGACGGTTTCAAATAGGAACGGCTTGACAGCAAAATTGTGTAGACCCAAACCGATCATCAGCGCGGATTGTTCACTCGAAATATGTTTGTGGAAGGAAACTGGCATGTTGAAGTTTGCTCTGAGGCCAGAGTCGATCGAACTGAGCCACTCCTTTGTGTTGGCCAGTTGCCTCCAAGTTGCCCAATTTTTCGTGTCAAATCAGAGGTGGCTCCAAACCGGATACGTTTTAGAGTGCACGTCAAATTCACTCTGAGTTATGAAATTAGGTAATCGCTATTGCTCCACGACGGCCAGTACAGAGCAACAATAAGCCTTGTGTGTGCTTCCATTAGTTTTCATTGGTATACGGTGCTTTATTGGCGGGAGGCGAGCCGCTGTTTACCTGTGACAAGAAGTTGATTTTTCTAAAGACGTGGTATGGCACTTCTGGTCATCGCAGAGCCATGAAATTTTGACTCTGAGTAAAACACATCGTAGTCTCACTGTGACATATGTTTTCTAAGTTAATCGAAATACCAAGAGAGAAAGTGAATATTGAGCCCGTTCTGGTTTGCAACGTATTTCCTATTTGAAACCGTCTCCTCTACACTCCCGACAAATCAACAGTTGCACAGACCACCCACAGGAGCACACACATGTACCCTAACCCTCACCCACCCCCCTCACCTCCTCCCCCCTCCCCTCCCCCCCCCCCCACATGCACGCTAACCCTCACCCCCCCCCCCCACACACACACTCACATGCACGCTAACTCTCACCCCCCCCCCACACACACACACATGCACGCTAACCCTCATCCCCCCATACACACATGCACGCTAACCCTCACCTCTCCCCCCCCCCCCCCCCACACACACACACTCACATGCACGCTGACTCTCACCCCCCCCCCCCCCCCCCCACACACACACACACACATGCACGCTAACCCTCACCCCCCCCCCCCCCACACACACACACATGCACGCTAGCCCCCCCCCCCCCCACACACATGCTAACCCCCCCCCCCCCCCACACACACACACAAATACACCAACAGCAAAGGACATAACACCGCGCACTACTGCAATGCATGCAGTGACTCACCTTGGCATGTGAAGCCGCCGGGAAGCGTACGCTTGAAGAATCCCGGTGCACATTCCTGACAGTTGGGACCAGTGGTATTACCCAGGCACTCACAGGTGGACGCATCACTAGCACTACCGTCCATCAGACATCGGCGTGCATGCCCGTTGCACCAACAGGTACCGAAGACCTGAGCAGGATAGGACAATGGTATATACACACGTACATGCTGGCATTTGGATGGCGGTTTCCTGCACACCTAGCCGGCTATATGTTGTGCATCGGCCAACATTATACGCACATACATGACTCCCAGACCCGGTTCCAGTGCACACGACTGTGGGTCTGCGGGGGTTTCCCTCTGCAAACAATACACTGTGACAACAACGGTGACAGGTTAACAGCAGCAGCAGCGGCAGGGGCAACCCCAACAGAGCAACAACACTATCACCGCCACCACTCATAGCAGCAGCAGCAGCAGTAACAACAACCACAACAACTCAGCAATGATGTCACCAGTGCTACCAGTAGCAGCAACAAGTAATATTTCAAAGAGAAGTGAAGAGGAGCTAGGACAAAAGGGTGGAGAAAGGAAGACGGCTTCGTACATGTCATTGAAAACCACGCCATCCAGTTTGAGATAGTTGCTGGCTGATCAATCTACCTTGCTTTGAATCATGCACTTGTGGAGAATGAATATGTGGCCAACTTTCTTTGACGGTACGGGACATGAACGGGATAGAGCGCGAAATATGATAACGGCCCTACCACACACCCAGATATACACACTAAAGCGGTGGGGACCGTGGTTAGTGTCAGATGCTGCTAAAGTAATGTCTTTTGCATATCTTTGGAAATAAATCAACTTTGAAACTAGTCGGAAAATGAGCCAATGTAATCATGGAGAAATAAAGGAAGGATCAAATGTTACGAGTTATGACCTACTGTCCACCAAGTAACTAGATTGTATTTGATCTAGTCATTTTGGTGGACAGTATGTCATGACTCGCAACATTCGGTCCTTCCTTTACTAGTATTTCCCCATAAAACTGATCAAATAATTATGTATTCTTTCCTCTGCTATCTTAAACCCTACTCTATTTTTCTTTTTTCTTCTTTTAATCTTTTCCTTTTTCCATATATTTGTGTGCCTGTAGTCGATTTCATGTAATAAGGCAACACTGCCTGTTTGTTCTTCGACATTAAATAAACCAATCCAATCCAATCCAATTCAAACTAGCCGTGCACCGATGATTACCTGTAGCTGATCTGCGCGGTAGTAGAGCAGCTTAGGGAGATCACTCCGATCCCCAATAACACTAAACATGTCATCAATCTTCAGGAACTGAATGCGAACCCTGTTGACGAACGGACCGCCGGGAATGTCCAGTTGAGTTTGGACGTTTCTGGTGTTCCCTGTGCAACACAGCAATGGGCAAAGGAGAAAGGAGAACGGATAGTTAAAGCCGGATGTACTGGAACATTTGTTTGGGTTTTGCAACTAGCGCCACTGCCAGGTTTTGCGATGTGTGTCACGGCTGTTTTTCTTTGTCTGTGTGGAGAATTGTGTGTCTGTCACCAAGGTATCATCTTTGATCATTCTTCTGACTCTTATCTTGTGCGTGGTAGCTTACAACGCAACGGTCTCAATAACGCTTCATTCAGAAGTTTGCATTTTGATAACTTGCAACAATAATATGTCGAAATGTGTGTTTGTGAAAAGTAGGACCTCGCACACTCTTGTCACTGTCTAGAACAACTTCGCATGCACAGGTCTCTCAGTCTCTGTCTGGGATTCACTCACATGTTGTGTTGCTTTCAGCGAAGTGCATGAGCAGGCAGTTATGAGTATTCATCACTTCAGAAGTACAATCAACCACAATACTGTACAACTACAAATTTTCGTTTGGAATTAACTTTCGCTACATTCGTTAGGGGTCACGAAATAACTACAGTTTGTACCAAACTAAAAAAAATTCTGAACGTTCGGGGTGACAGACCTCGACCAAAAACGAAATTTAGTACGTAACGAACCTGCTGGTAGAGTGATGTAACGAAAGATTTCGTAAACGAAAATTTGTACTTGTGCAGTAGCAGGTAGTAATGCTTCCCTGGTTGTATCAGGACTGAAGTAACAGTTGCCATGCAAAGTCATGGTGAATGGCACATCTCAACACCGGGAAGCACTACAGGGACACTAGTACTAGTACTAGGTACCTGTAATTGCCACTAATGGATATGTGCAGTGACTCTGACCATAACACTTCCATTACTGAGTTCTTTCCAAGGACTGCTTCAGACAAAGCACTTGACTTCATCCCTTCTTTCCACATGTTACCAGGTAACACAGGTTTCACCAGCATAAACCACTTCAAACCACTTCACAACCTCATCCCTAACACACGTTCACAACAAGCAAACATGGACCAGGACACACTGAATAGCTGTGGCATACCACCAAAGCTAGTACAGTGTGTGTACGTGTGTGTGTGTGTGTACGTATGTGTGTGTGTGTACGTGTGTGTGTGTCTCTCTCTCTCTCACCCGCCTGTGTGTGCAAAGCTCTACTGCCACAATGTAGCTATTGCTTCTACTAAGAAGAGATAAGTGTCGCACAGAGAAGCAGACTTAACCCCCCCCCCCCCCCCAGCTGAGAGTGCAGCTACATGTAGGCTGTACAACGTCTATCCAGAGCTGCAACAACAGAGTTTTACATCACATGATTACGAGTCACCAGGTAATGCTGTCAAACAGTGCAAAGTGACCATCACTGCATCAGAGCCTGAGTCACGTGCAACCAAGACTAACGTTTTCATAGCTGGTAGCACTACACACTACACACTACATAGCCATAGGTCGATGATAGGGTCCAAATAACTTGAAGTGTACATGTTTGTCATGTGATGTGAACTGTAAAATTAGTTCTGACTCAGGGACTCAGGGAAGCATGTGACTGGCTACAAACACGTGTGCCTGTCACTCCTGTAGTACCAGTGGTGCCACTGCCCTCTGGTGTTGCTCAGACATCACAAACTAGATTTCAACATGCTGGCCACTTAGTACAGTGAAACCTGGCTATTCTACCCAGTTAAGTCCAATCCAGGTGGCATGCTGCGGTTGGTCTACTGTCAGCATAACCACCAGTGAAGCCAACCTGGCAATTAGTAACCATGATCCCCGAATTTTCAAACAAGTCTAGCCCCCAAGTCATCATGGTCATGATCCAGAGCTGTTTGAGTTCTTGCACTGCATTCAGCTAGTGTGGGGTAAGATTCACCATGATGCAGCTGGACTGCGTCAATCTACAGTTACAGTTGATAATTAAGTTGATATACAAGTTTAGTATCAAGATAATGAGGCTATAATTCTTTTCTCTTTTCTGTCACAGTTAGTCTGCCCTCGCGGTATGGAGCACTCAGTTCTCAGTTTGCAAGTACAGTCGACCTACCCTTATAACGATAACCTCTATAACGATATTACCCTTATAACGATATTTTTCTGCCAAACCAAATCACTCCATTGATTTTTGTATACAATGCCCTACCCTTATAACAATATCGCCATAACGATATTACCCCTATAACGATATAAAATGGGCTGATCAATCAACATTTTCCATTTTGTAACGCTATCTAGCAGGGAAGATGTAGAGCCCACTATCCAGGTAGGGCAAGCTTCACTTGATAAGTCGCTGGGACATGACGAGGGGCACCAGTGGGCACCTTGCTGTGTACATAATGTGCATGTATGTCAGTTTTTTATGCTATGAAGAGTGTAAAAAATGAACAAAATCCATGCATTATGACATATGTGTATGAAATGAACCAGTTACCCCTATAACAATATTACCCTTATAACAATATTTCTTGGTCTGACGCAAATATCGTTATAAGGGTAGGTCGACTGTAGTTTGTGCAACGTATGGACACTACTCTCAGTAAAGTAGTGGTCTGTACTGCACGAGTATGAGGGGGGGGGGGGGGGGGTGATTCCCCAGGAACATGATCTGATCCAGCTAGTACTGGTATGATGCAAATCTATCTACACAGGAGTTAGGTGCCCCCCCCCCCCCCCCCTCCCCACACACACCCCCTGCACAACCGTGATACTCAGGTCTAGTAGTGCTAACCAACACTGAAGATAGAGACCATCCCAAAGAGGGCAATTTCACCAAGCATGGCTGCACTGTGGTGCATGATGGCTAATCAGTTGTAGTTGCCACAGACTGCTGGTTATCTTAGCACCTAACTTGCTGTTACTCCTGCAAGTCACTTGCTCAGTGCCATCCAATCCCACAGCAACACATGTGCATACTCATGGACATGCATATTATTGCATGGTGAAAAGACGTGATGGTGGCTGTGTGGATGTAACTGGCTGGGAGTCGTTGACCCAGTCGTTCCTGTCCACTACTGTACTGACCGACTGTCCGTGTAGTTAATAGCTACATGTATATGCTGTATATGCGTGTACGTGTGTGGTGTATAGTTTTATCGGCCACCCCCTGGAAGCTCTGGAGCGTATCTCACTAAATCTGTGCACGCTCACACCCGGCACTGAAACTCACAAACATGTTACCAGGAGCAGGCATGGTCCTCGGTGCATGTGTGTATTGTGTTACATCAAGTATCACATGTACCGTGTGTACGTGTGGTGTGTAACTTCTAGTTTCTGCCGGTGGCTCTCGGCCGGTGGCCATTGAGGTTTGGAGTGGCACAGCAGTGGTCACAGCTAGTAGCATACAAGGAATGCTTGAATGCTTGAGCCCACAGTGAGCACAAGACCCAGCCAAGGGCAGAGCTGGGATCCATGATCCATACCCAGACTGGTCTAAAATACACATGGCCCCCACACGCTGGTACTAACACATGGTAACCCAACTACTAGAATCTCAGTGTGCACGTGGCAACCACAGCAATTCAGGCCCACACTGCATCACACAAGACCAAGAAGCCACCCCACACAAAACGTCTGGGGTTCAACAGCTCAGAGTCGATTGCCTTCAACAAAATTAATAATTTACACGTCATGTTTGTGACATGCGTGATTCCTGACAGTTACAGCCGCTCTTTAGAAACATCCTGCACACTGAGGAAGTGCGGAGTGTCCAGGCAGGGACCCACTGTAAACACTACAGGCAGTGGCTTGCATATGCCAGCTCTGTTGCTGTGCCTCCCCACAGTGTCACTCCAAGAAGGTGTTTTCACGCTTTGTTCTCACTGAGTGGGCCCATGCCCAGTTTACAAACCATGGGCCATGGTTTGGAAACTGGGCATTTGTATTAAATTTGTATTTATGGATTCTCCACAGGCCTTAGCCTAAATCGAGGGAGTCTCCGTGCATTGTCGGAGAAGCGACAAGATTATTGTGATGTGGTACACACACAAACATACACACGGAATACCGTAAGGTAACGTTCGTTCCATGTAAAGTCAGTTTCTTTTTTACAAGTCTCCCCGGGCTGAAATGACCGTGTATGACTAGGTAGTAGGTACAAAGTACACGCAGTACACGCTGTAGATCTACATGATCACAACGGAATTACTCACCAGAACAACAATCCCACAAACACACGAACGCCCACTGTTTCTCCTTACCTAACAGTTGCGTGAGCTCCGTCTCCGCAAAGATGCCGACTGACGCTGCTTCGGCGTTGTACGCTCCACAGCGCGCTTTCTCTTGCGGGTTCGGCAGGCTCTCGCACTCACTTGCCGACTGGGTGAATCGGAAACGCGTCGTCCATGTACTGCCACCATCTCCAGATGTCTGGACGAGAAACTTGTCGGGCAGCAGCGTCAAACTGATTCGGATGGTGAAGAGAATATAGCGCGACGGTAATGCCAGCTCCACGTTCACCGTGCTGTCCGCAGTCATTTGAATTTCGGACTGCCAACTTCCCGGCGCTGCGGCCAGGTGCTGAACGTCGAATTGGCCATCGGTCGCAGGCTCGCACTTCACCTCCCCACCTTCCAACTCACAGTTTGGTTCGCCATCTTTAAAGCTGCTCCCGGCGGACAAGAGAGCCGAGGGCAGACTACTCGTTAGGTCGAAACTCGACGGCGAGCAGAACTCAGTACCTTGTCCACCCTCAGCAAGCACACACTCTGCTAGCGTCTCCATTCTTCCAAACGATAATGACAGCATTAGCAGTGCGGGAAGCGCAAGGAGAGGTGTCCAACTCCTGCCGCGCCGCACCGTGTGACAAACCGAACGTTGTAAACACGTGGGCCGGAGGAGCGGAGGTTGCTGCTCTTTCGTTCGCGATTGACAAGAATGTGACGACAGCAGCCGTAACACATGGTGCGGCTGTTCTTCCGTCAACTGAACACACATACTACTGACACACTAGCCGCCAAGTCCGCGATTCACACCAAACCACAGTGCAGTGGTACTGACTGCACTAGAGGAAACGTTCTCGTCGACGTCTACGACCACCATGCACCACCGCTTGTCAAATAAATTTTGTTTTCGGGACGGCAGATCTACCCTGGCGCTGCACTGTCTTTGACACGAAATGGTTGCAAAATTTCTGTTGCTCTCTACTTTGAAGCGCCAGTATTATTCTTCGCAGTATCGTCTCGTGCTGCTCTACTGTGGTCCGTCTCTAAATAGCTCCGTGAGTTGTCCCTCCCGCAACACTTTCAGCCAGGATCGATATCGCCAGGAAGCGGCTCCCTCTTTGGTATGGGGCGCTGGAAATGTCTTTTCGCGGCCACAATGATCAGGTTTCCCCTGGCTAGCTGCAGCATGCAACAGGAACAAGATTATAATCCAGTCAGTTAGAAATTCACCACGCTATTGAATGATGCATGAGCGAACACCGGTTGCCCGATCAGCAGATAGAATGTCACACCTAATCACTGCCTCGTGCTCACTGGCTGGGAAGACAGACGTAGACCATGGTAGACCGTGGTGGGCCCAATCCAGATCTTTGCTTTTCGGCTTGCGCTAGCAGTTGTGGTGTTGTCGATGCTCGCTGACCTAGGTAGGCGGCAATAGCGTATTGGTACTCGCTAGAGACATGCCCAACTGGATCGTATCAGAAGGAAAACTCTGGCCAGCTCTGGTGCAGCTTGCACGCTTTTTGGAGCAGCGTGGCAGCCCGCTGCAATATGTTCGACACAATTTTGATTGAGCAAGATGATAATGAAGATTTCGCCAAGACGATGCACCTGCGGATAAGTCAGAGTTAGTTGAGAACAGTGGCGTGCTAGTGAGTCGCACTCATGGCAGCACTTGGCTGCTAAGTGCTCCTGGAGAGGCTGTTGTCACTGGGACGGAGTTTGGTTTTCCCTGGTAGAGCCTACATTTCGTGCAAGGTTCGTTTTCCATCGACTTCTGCGCAGACCAGACAAGTAGACTCGGTTGTGCTTTGCCCATAGCACTTGGTGCCGTCCTCGCACTTGGGATCCACTTGCGACTGGCGGAAATCGTCAGAAGGCCAAGTCACGACACAGTCACGACTGTCGCAGTGTCGGCAGCACTGTCCAATTATTTTACATCAAGCATGGTATGGAGCATGAGCAGCACCAGGCTGGTTATTAGTTATTACTAATAATATTATTATTAGATTAGATCCCTCACTGACCTTGTTGAACTCTAGGTTGTGGTCTGGTGTGGAGCTTTGATTATTTCTAAAAGACATTATTATGTAAACATAGTCTACATGACTGTACATTATGTACCTACCACATGCCAGGAAAGTGTACTCAATATCAAAAAGTAACTTTAAAAAAATCTGAAAGGCCAGACATACCACGTCGTGTAGATCTACATGATTGTAGCTATTGTAGGTATAGTCTCATCTCCAACTCCTACACTACAGGTACGTACAGTGTACTGTCCCCGGGGAAAATTGCGGAAAAAATCGCAAAAAACGCGGGGAAAAACGCGGCATAATATGGCATAATTTGCGGTGAATTTGCGGTAAATATGCGGTGAATAATATTGATGTGCGGCAATTTTCAGTGAGTATGTAGTGAAATCAATCAGTTACAAGTCTCTGGTGTAAGCACTCGTCATATTTGAGTAAAAAGCCGCCACGATGAGACGTTGCTGACCGAACAGTGCACTGTGTGTACGTGTAGTGCAACAAAAAAGTTCAAAAAACGCGGGAAAATCGCGGAAAACGCGGTCTTTAAAAAACGCGGAAAAAAACGCGGAATCGCAATTTCCCCCCCCCCCGGGGACAGAGTGTAGTCTTATTCCTACAGGTACAGTAGTACTGTAGTCTTATTGTTCACATCACTCAATATCCCAAGTACTTCTTATCCAAACACAACTATTGCTTCCATATGAACTGTACGGATCAATACACCCCTGCTCCGTACTAAGCAACAGTACAATACACCCCTGCTCCGTACTACTAAGCAACAGTATGAACTATGATAGTACTTGTAAGTTTTTAAACTGGAGTAAAGGCCTCATTTACGGGCAAGATAAAGTCTATGGATGTGAAAAAATAGAAATACCATGAAAAGAAAAAGTAGTATTTCAGTACGATACATTGGAAAACTTCAAGTGAGTTCTACTGCAACCGTATTGGACCTGAAACTGTTAGTGTTAGTGGTACCTGCTTGAAGTAGGTTGGAGTATAGTTTTGTAACCTTTGTCTCATACAGAAGGTGTAATTCTTCAGTACAACTTACATGTACAAGTACAAGTCAAGAAATCTCACAGTCATACGTCATTGTATACAGTGTGAGCGTCATACATTGTATATAATGTGCGCGTTGAGTAGATCTACAATGTACATGATTGTACAGTCATGGTATTACATGTATATAACCCAATACTAGTTCAAAACTAGTATTACTATTAGATAAACCTTGTTGTAGTTCACACATATTGTTAGATTGACAGCATGAAACAAGGTGGAGGACGCTGTGTTCAGAAACAGTGACCTTACTACAACCTTCGTTCCACGGTTGGCAGAGCCCCAGTCCAAATGGTCCTAATGGACCCGGGGCTCTGCCAACCCTGGAAGGCTGTAGTAACGGGTCACTGTTTCGGAACACAGTGTCCTCCACCTTGTTTCATGCTGTCAATCTAACAATATATTTGTACATGTACATGTATGCGTCAGAACTTGCAGAGGTACATTACATGTTTCGTGGAGCCTGTACAGGCAGAAAATTTCGTGGGTCAATAACTTTGTCTAACTCCAAAGAAGGGGAGTTCGTGCGGTTGAAAATTTCGTCCATGGATCACAAGAGTGTATTGAAAACTTGAAAAGCTGGGCAAATCGACATTAGTCCGGCATTTAGTTTAGTGCAAAAGCTCCTTGGACGAAATTAAATAATTCCAGACGAATATTTCTGCTTATACAGTAATAATTCACCCGTTTTAGTTAACTTAAAACTGTTCAGGCTGTCGTTAGTCTCCTGGCAGAGCCAGAGAACACAAGTAAGTTCCAGCTAACCGCTTAGCAGACATTGGTCATGACGAATCCATGCACAACACGACCTGGTCAATTAAAATTTACATGTACATTACCAAGCCAGGACCGTGCCATCCAGCGGCTTGACAGGACATACAATACATACGGTATTGATAAACGAAAATTAATAATAATGTTACTCGACCTCATGAAATGATGCCGTTAGTTGTGAATTCAGGCATATTCCTGTGGAAACGGGCAGTACATATTCAATATAGGTCAGACAAACAAGTTCATTGTGACAGTTTGAAAGCTCCTTGTGACACTCAATTCCAAGACCAACAGTTCCTTGATCATAAATCAATGAATCATCCATTCAACCATGTGTAGGATTATCTCTTTGAACGCAAAGTACATGTAATTAGTTAGCAGTAGATTGTAGTTGCACTGGGCAGGACTAACGGTATTTAAAGCTCTGTGTACGAAAAAGATTGTCTTTGTGGAAGGGGATTTCCCCAAAGATCCTAGCCTGGGGGTTACAGTCAACGTTACTTTGCGTATAACGACACTCGGCCGGGTATCAGAAAAGTGTCCTTATAATATTCGCGAAATGTCGTTATACCCGAAGCCTCATTGTATGCATACAGGTAGAATGGACTTTGCTCCGGGCATGGAAATTCTGTCGTTATTCGCGAATTGTCGTTATATCCACAGTCGTTATTAGCAAAGTTGACTGTACTTTGAGAGACCATTTCAAAACAGAGCACCGACCGTAGGCGTAGGCTCGAGTCCAGAATCATCTCTGATTCACTCCAACCAGATCTGGACATCCTGGAGCCTGCAAAGACAGCTTTTATTCCATGACTTCACGTTCATTCCCCTCCTGCTAATCTCTTTCTTGTAATCCCCAGTCGTTCCCCACTCACCTTTCTTGAAACGTTCCGCACAGCTGATACAAGACGACTTCTGTCGGAATATTGGCGTTGCAGCTACATGTAAGACGCTGCAAACACCAGCGCTACACTACAGCCCTGGGCTGTAGTGTAGCGCTGGTGTTTGACCTTCGTGGTGGCAAATGTGAGCTCAATATGTTCCTCTTGCGACGAGCTTTCCAGGAAGCTCAAGATTGTCAAAAGGAGACCAAAGTTATGACCCGGAGAATTATGGAATTTGAGGTGAGTCGAGATCAAATTCAGTCTGTGTACAAGTACATTTTTTCCGTACATAAGGGGTTAAAAAACCAGCGGCAGGTCTCCTGCATCTGCTTCTTTGACCTCTCCAAGGCCGTTGACACCGTGTGGCACAAGGGCCTCATCGCCAAACTTCGTGTTTAAAGGGGAAGTTAAGGCAAAAATTAAAATTTCACCAGTTGTAGTCTTCGGGGTGCTGAGTCGAATGGTCTTGGTCCGAGGAAGCTGAGACGCTCCCTTCCTACTTGAATCCCAATCGAACTCGCGCACTTCCACCGAAACTGGGTGACTGCGCCCTACTAGATGGGGATTTGTATGCAAAATGTCACTAAAAGCGCTATTTCGTTCTTATAAAAGCACGGATGACCGCGATTGGCCCATATGTTGTAGTCTTTTGGACGCTCAGTCGACTGGTTTTGGTCCGAAAAGGCTGCGATGCAGCGTTCCTCCTTTATTCCCAATCGAACATGGTTGAACAAGCGGTCACGTGCTCCTGGGTGCCCAAATCACCTGGTCACCACGCCAGCAGGCGAGAACTTTCACACCAAGGTTCAACTCGAGTGACAGGATTGCACCCAAAAAAGGTCAAACAGGCTAGTAAGTAAGTTGTACCCTGCAGGCACGGTGACCAGGTGACTGGCGTACGCAGGAGCACGTGACCGCTTGTTCAACCATGTTCGATTGGGAATAAAGGAGGAACGCTGCATCGCAGCCTTTTCGGACCAAAACCAATCGACTCAGCGTCCAAAAGACTACAACATATGGGCCAATCGCGGTCATCCATGCTTTTATAAGAACGAAATGGCGCTTTTAGTGACATTTTGCATACAAATCCCCATCTAGTAGGGCGCAGTCACCCAGTTTCGGTGGAAGTGCGCGAGTTCGATTGGGATTCAAGTAGGAAGGGAGCGTCTCAGCTTCCTCGCACCACGACCATTCGACTCAGCACCCCGAAGACTACAACTGGTGAAATTTTAATTTTTGCCTTAACTTCCCCTTTAAGTTGTCTCCGGCTCCCTACTCTATTATTATTATTATTATTAGACACAATCTCATAGCATGTGACAAGCATAGCTAATGCAGGGACAGAATCCCCTGAGACAAGGGCGTTGAGCCAGCCACGGCAATAGTAAGCTAGGAAAACAAAGCAAATATGAATTAGAGCAGAAAATGAATGGAAAATTACAAAGAAAAAAAAAAACGATTAACGGAAGTGAGCACTATCAAAATTCGTGCATCACCCAGGTATTCGAGAATGTTCTTCGATGATAATTATTGCGTCTAGTTCAGTTGTGATAGTAGATCTTTAAACTGACCAATAGAAGAACAAGTTTTCAGACCGTATGGTAATGATAACCAATGAGAGTAGCCGGAAAACAAAGGGGACTTTAGATACTGGGCTGACTTAACAAGAGGCAGGATGAGCGCGTTACGGGTTGAGCTTGTCGAAAACCAATTGTACTTCATCATGTGTGAAGGGGTTTTATGAAGAAATATTTTATGAACCAGTGTACAGAGATGGTGCTTATGACGAACGGAGAGAGGAGAAGTGTGTGCAAGTCGATAAAGGGCATCCGAAGGAAAACATCGATCCTTGTTGTAAAGAATTTTAAGTATAAATCTATGGTGGACTTCTAATTGGTTCAGAGTTGTGTCAGAAAGGCCACACCAAGCGGTATCGCAATAGTCGAATATAGGG
This sequence comes from Sycon ciliatum, assembly GCF_964019385.1. NCBI lineage: Eukaryota > Metazoa > Porifera > Calcarea > Leucosolenida > Sycettidae > Sycon > Sycon ciliatum. The sequence continues at coordinate 36,563,708 of NC_088647.1, read as the reverse complement.
AGAATATAGCACTGATAAAATAATAGTTTACACTGGATGGGCAAATGAGTGCAATGTGGTTGTAGTACCCCTAATGCTGAACTGGTTCGCTTGCATACACAGTTGACATGTGCAGCCCAAGAGAGTTTGCAGTCAAACATCACACCTAGATGTTTGTGCTGAGTAACAACACGGATAGGCATAGTCGAGTCAGGGAAGTATAATGGTTGATCAGGAGGGGATGAAGAAATATACATGGCTTCTGTCTTGTCTAAATTGGGCTGGAGTTTCCACGTTTGCATCCACATGACAGTGCTGTTGATGCGATGCTGCATGGTAAGGAGTAATTGTGCAGGGGAGGAATCAGAACAGATAAGGCCAGTGTCATCCGCATACAAACTAACATCGGGGACAACTGAAGGTAGGTCATTAACGTAAAGCAAGAATAACAAAGGACCCAGAATGGAACCTTGGGGCACTCCAGACGTTACAGGGAGGGGATCAGACAAGAAATAAGACAAGCGAACAGCCTGAGAACGAGCAGACAGATACGAGGATATCCAACGCAAGGCAGCATCCTCCACCCGGAAGGTGACCTCCAACTTGGCAAGTAAGCCACGATGCCAAACAGTGTCGAATGCCTTAGCCAAGTCGAAAAACACCATTCCCACATGCTCCCCACAGTTCCTCTTTGTCGCTATGTCTTGGACAAGTCGAGTCACCTGGTATTGAGTTGAGTCACCACGGCAGAATCCCGACTGAGCTGGTGAGAGAGCCGGAGCGATGTGCAGGTAGAGGGAATCGAATACAATACGCTCACAAAGTTTGGAAACTGTGCGCAGCAGAGAGATGGGGCGGTAGTTTGCCGGGCAAGCACGGGAGCCTTTAATCTTGTAAAGCGGTGTCACGATGGCGGATTTCCAATCCTGTGGGAATGTACCAGTTCGAAATGACATATTAAAAATAATGGCGAGAGGATAGGCTATTGATGGTGCAAGAGACTGCAGCACTTCATTCGGGATCCCATCTGAGCCGGGAGACTTTCCACATTTCAGGCGCTTCAGATATTTCCGAACTTGAATTGAAACGTAGTGACAGTGATTGTACGGAACGGAACAGATATGAAAGGCGACTGGGACAAAGGGGGAATGCGCCACGAAGGATCATCAGGTAGCCCAAATGAGGTGAACTGAGTGTTCAGAACATCAGCTATGCTCTTGGGGGACGTGGCGACCGTACCGTCGGATGCTATCATCGTTTGGGGCATGACACGGCCGGAAGTGTGCCGCTGTGCTCGCACAAACTGAAAGAGTGTAGGTCGATTCGGTGACGTTAGTGATGCTTGGATGGAGCGTATATATTGACGATGTGCTTGCCGAGACAGGTGCTTTACAGCATTCCTTTGTCGGTTATAAGCTGCATGATTTACTGCTGTCGGATATTTTTTGTACACACTGTATAGATCACGCTTGCGTTTTACAGCAGACCTGAGCTCAGCAGTAACCCATGGTGGAGATTGCATGCGGGGTCGTGGAGATGTCACAGTGTGGGTGGCTCCGAATGAGGTGAGGTGACGACGGAAGGCGGACTGGAGCTCACAATCAAAGTGATGAAGTGCGTCATTAACATCAGTGTACGAGTTCAGAGAGGACCAGTTGTAGCCAGCTAAATCAGCGTTGATTAATTGCCAAAGGTGCGAAGGTACTTGTTTGAAGCGATACAGTGAAGAGGGAGGACCAGTGGAAGAGTTGGGGAAGTAGTTCGAAATAGGGGCGTAACATAAAGTGCAAACAATCTGTATATGGTCAGACATACCCAAGGGAGGTGCTTGATCAATTGAGCGCACGAGGCGTGGTCGGTTGGTGATCACCAAGTCCAGACACGAAACAGAGCCATTAGGCGAGGAATGAGTGGGGAAGTCAACCATCTGGTGGAGCCCAAGAGCAGAAAATACTGTGCTAAGGAGATCACCAGCCTTCGAGGTAGAATCGGTGGGACACCAGCTTGAGTTGTGGGCGTTGAAATCGCCAGTCACTAACAGATCATAAGAATCTAAACAGACTGACTGTAATGCCTCAACAAACATGTCACAAAAGTACGACAATTGCATTGTGCTCTGTGAGGGTGGTCGATACATGCAGCATAGTAAGATGGGATTCTGAGATTGAGTAGAGGGGGAGCCAAGTTCAAGCCACACAGACTCGCAGCCAGGGCGTTGAAGGTCGGCACGAGGGGAGACGTACGGAAAGGAGTCCGAACGGACAAGTACGGCAACACCCCCATACCCACGGCTACAATGCGCTGACCGATTGTCTTCCGGAGGTCGATCTCTGCGGACGCAAATATAGCCTGACAGTGAGAGCGGGTTCGAGGGACAGAGCCACGTCTCTGTTAGGCAGATTATGTCAGGCTTAGCACATTCGGCAATAACGCAGAGCTCAGACAACTTGTTGACAACAGAGCGACAATTCAGAGATACTAGGGTTAAATCACGCTGGGATTTAGGGAAAAAAGGGAACGCTGATGAATTTAGCGCTGGACATGCAATGTGTGCGGGTCGGCCAGAGGAGGGCTGAGCGGGGTAGAGCCGGTGGGCTAGTTTCGATCGTGGGGTGAATACAGGGGCGTTGGGATTTAGTCGTTGTTGCTGCATCGTTGTGTATGTTGGTTTGTTAGCATGACAGTTCAGGATTGATCATCACTGCCTCGCCGCGAAGTAGAAGACGACTTGTTACCTTGGGCATCAGCAAAGCGCCACTTTCGCACTGTGTGCTGGATGGTGGCCGGCCAGAATTTGGAGTCGAGAACTTTGTCCTCGTCCGATGCTGCCACGGTTACGCGAGCATGGCAAGTACCCAGGTACGTGTTTTCTGAAATCGAACAGTTCAGTACGTCAACTTGGCGGGCCTTGCACCACGCTGTTATTGACTCTGCCCTGCAACCCGGACTGACATTTCCAACGTACAGAACAAGCTTCTTTGTACGTTCAGGCCCTGTTAGCACACGCGGGTCGGCTGCCCGGGGCTGAGGTTTCACGTAGCGTGACGTAACCCTACGGCGTGTGACTTCCGACCACTCTGCACCTGCAGCACTCGACCCTGGGTTGGATTGCTCAGGTGGGTGTGCTCTGGTGCCATGCATTGACAAAACAGGCTGCGACAAATGGCTGGAGGTGGTGTGAGCGGGGGTCATATGGTGAGTACTAGAACCCGTACTACCCTGTGTGTACTGCATAGGACCAGAGGAAATATGGGTGCGTGCACGTGGGGGATTCAAGTCTCCTACGGCGGTGCTGTACAACTTCCCGCCGGACATTGCCAAATTTTGCTGTGCTTCCTGTACGAGAGGGTGTACACAGATTTCCGGTTGTTGGAGCCCCTGAACTTCCCGCCTGAGTTGTTGCACTTCTAATTCCAGACTCAGGATTTTGTCGGCTCTATCCTGTCTCAAGGAGACAATTTCCAGTGACATGCAGCTAATTGAGTCAGTAAGGCTTACAATTGCAAGTTGGAGCTCCGATGTGGGTAGCGAACTCTGCGCCAACACGCCCACTCCACGCTTCCTCAGCTCGCTCACAAGATCCGGCCGGGAGAGGCTCGAGGCTTTATCCACAGACATTTGCTCGCCGATCTTGATGAGCTCCTCATAGCCAACCAAAGCCAGGTCCATGCCTTCGTTTGTCGCCATTGGTACTGTTGGTCTCTTCTATTAGTTCTAAGCAATAATGGGGAGGGGTAGTTCTGTAGAGAGACGCACCTCGAGGCTAATCCTCGGAGCACAAAAATGGCAAACCGCACCCTACTTTACTCGCCCGGATAACTAGTCATCTCTTCGACCGAAGTCAGTGAAAATCAGTTCCATTCACAGAGAATGGAACTTTATCTGATCCCGAGTCTGTGACGTCCGGAGTTCCCCTGGGCTCATTATTTCTTTATCAGTTGCGGATGATACCACAGTCCTTGCTTCCTCCCCATTTCACGCCACCCTGTACCACAAAGTTCAGACCTGCAAAAACGGCATTAGCCGGGGTGAACACTTGGTACCTCAAGCCCAATGCGGCCAAAACCGAGCTCCTCCTTTTTACCCCTCCCACGGATCCAGTGCCCATCTTCCACTTTCCCAACGATCCCGGTTAACCTATCTCTGTAGCGCCCGTCATAAACACCTTGGCATTGTCATAGATCGCGCCCTCTCCTGGTCATACCATGCTGACCATGTGTCCTCCCGAGTATGTCGATCTGTGGGTATAATGACAAGTCACTTCTCCCATTTGCCCCAAAATTTCCGCATTAATCTTTATAAATCATACATTCTTTCCCTTTTCACGTATGGCCGCAGTTTCCGGCTTCGTCCACTATTAACAAAACCCAAATTGAGAAATTTGAAGTTCTTCATCGCCGCATACTGAGCATAATAGTTCGTACAGATCGTTACGTCTCAAATCTAGACTTGTATGCTGCTGCATCCACTACCACCGTTTGTAGCATTACCTTGATGCCCAGGGGCGTACATAGGGCGGTTCCCGGGATGCCCGGGAACCAGTAAAAAAACTTCGATATGGGTACAGAGAAGTTTTTGATCCAGGCCCAGCGCTCGCAGTGCAAGTGCACTAGCGCTATAGCAGCGCAAGTGCATGCAATGCGAGTCCGCCTGACGGTCCGAGGACGGTGACTGTAGCCCAGGTGTGAAAGTCGTAACAGCGTACTGAACTGGGTTCAACTAGGTACATCGCCGGATTCCTCGATCTCAGTCAGAGTCAAATTTTCCTTTGCAGTTTGTTTTGACAAAGTTGGTCGTGTTTCGGACGATGCTTTCGCTTTGTGGAAAAGAAAAATGAAGCGTCGACATCCAGAGGGCCGGAGCTCTATTCAGAGCTATTTTGAGCAGCAGGCCGAAAGCATGTAGCCAGTGCTAGTGGCGAAGGTCACGCGATAGATGCGAATGCAGACGCAGCACCTGACTTGCAAGCGAAGTCTGCATGCAACGAGCAGCGTTGAGGAAGAAATCGTCGGCGAAGCTGTAGAGCGACCGTTGTTGGAAGCTGCTGGATCATCCAAAACTAACTTCAATGACATGGGAGTGTGTTGGAAGGGATATTCTGAACGTCGACGTCCACAGTGGAATCCAGTCCCCCGAAATTTGCCGGACACGGAAAAGATCTCCGTCATCGATAATCATTGTGCGCCACCGAAGGCGAAGGATTTCATTTCCTGTGCGTGTCCAGACGGATGGGAAACAGCGCCACTTTCAACTATCCTTGCTATTAGAGGAGTTACCCTGGGTAGTCTTTTGACCGGCGTGCAATGGTGGCTTCTGCTTGCCGAGTGTGATGTTTGCTCCAGATGATTCGAAACCTGTAGGCAGCTTTCAAAACTGCATGCAATCGTCATGCTGAACAAAACATCCATAAAACGTAAAATCAAAAGTGCGTAGCAATGACATCGTCCAGCAGCTTGTGGATGTTAATTTCACCCAGTCTGAGGAGAAGATGCAGAAACTCCGGCCGTGGGATACGAAAAATAGCACTTCAATTGAATTTGTGTGGAATTTTGGTTCATCAGGTGGCATGGGAACCACTCCTGGAGGCGAGCGGCGTACGCCCCTGCTGCCTCTAAGTGCACCCTGGCATATTCCATTTTTCTTGACCAGCACGCCGCACCCTGCTCATTTACAGTCGCTTGGTTAGTCCGGTGGCACCACCCGAAGCTGCTTTCGTCTCCCCTAGGTAGGTCTAGTACCTATTCGCAAATTCCCCTTTCTTTTCCTCCTGCTCCACGTGGCTCCAACTGCCCCTAGTGTTAGACAAGCTCCAGATATGCCCAAATTCCGTACCCTCGTCAGACAGCACTTCAGTATCTCCCAGTAAAACTAAATCACAGTCACCACTTCCGCTGCATAGCTCGCTGGGCATCCCTTTGCATTGTAACTTGCTAATCCCTTCCCCTTCTGTGTACGTGCTTTTCATTTCCTTTTTTCTCTTCTTCCGTGGTTGGTCTCACCTCTCCTCATTTCAATTGGCTGTCTCGACATGCCACGAGGTGCAGAAATAAATGTATAAAATAATTTATACCGGAGGGTGTACCCAGTGTGCTGACAGTGCTAGTGCTCAACACCGCGGAGGCAGAGAACAGAACAACAAGGACAATCAAGACTTGTTTGCTGCGACTTGAAGTTTCATGCTCTCGCAATCATCATGTAACATGAAGATTGGTTGCCGACCATGCCAGTATATATGCCAGATGGTATGAAAACCTGTGAGAATGTGGGGGCTAGCGGTGTTATCTTAGGCAGGAGGCTGTGTGCAGAGTGTGTGGTTGTTGAAGGCAGGGGCTAGCAGTGCAATGTTACGCAGAATGTGTGGCTGGTGTGGGAAGGAGGTGGTGAGCAATGTGTGTGGATGTTGTAGGCAGAAGGCTATAGTCTAGAGCTAGCAGTGCGATGTTAGCGCAGAGTACATGTATATGGCTGGTGTGGGCAGAGTGCTATGAGCAAGGTGTGTGAACGTGAATGCATGGTGTGGGCAGGAGGCTGTGGGGACGTATTTAGATGACACCGTGGTATTTTAGGAGATACTTGTTCTGCTTGTTGAGGCTGGTTGGTGACCCTAGCGTGTTCAGGATGTGGAACTTTTCTCTGGTACAGAGGGAACACCGCTTTGTGATGTTGGAGTATGCCCCTGCCTTCAACAACCACACACTCTGCACACAGCCTCCTGCCTAAGATAACACCGCTAGCCCCCACATTCTCACAGGTTTTCATACCACCTTCTCCTGGCATACCTGGCATACATATACATGTACATGTACTCAGTACTGTCTCTGTCCAGCGCTTGACCTGTACCATGTGTAAGGCTGTACTAGCTTGTCTGCTCCATTTGCCTTCTTTGCGCTGTCCGTCCATTTGACCGCTCGTCCTTGTTGCCGACACCATGCCCTCCACTAGATCATTCTCCAGCTAGGCTACATCCTCTCCCGAGATGTCCATAATACCTGTCGTAGATTCTATCCGCTAACACCCCCCCCCCCCCCGGCCCCCCAATGCCTAATTCCTACTTTTCAATCCATTACACTCTCAGTAACCGCCGGCACCACATTTCAAACGCCTGCACGCTGTGACTAACAAGGAGAGAGGAAGACACTGTCTGTCTTCCTCTCTCCTTGTTGCGGGACGCCTCCTTGTTAGTGCCCATGCCTCCGAGCCGTGATCATGGTAACTGGCAACGGAAAACTCGGTTGCTTACAGCAGTCGTAACTTCATGCCTTTCGATATATTTATGCATTTTTAGCTTTAATGCCTACAGCATGTACATAATCATTGCCTGGCCTAGCGCCTGGCCTGGTAACCCTGGTAACCCTGCCTAAAAACTATGGCCACATTGAAGAGGAGAGATATCACTCTGGCACCATTCCATGGACCCCCTCCTAATGTCTGTAATGGACCTCCACCATTCCATGGCCCCCTAATTTCAAAAGGCTTTTAGGCCGGTGGGAGCCTCCTATCCAGCCTAGCCAGGTCCTCCCAGCTCGAGGCTGAACCGGAGTCTGGGCAGTGGTTGTGTGTGGCGGTGGGACTGGCTGGGGTTGGTTGACTGGTGGCGGGATCTGCACAACTGTCAACTGGTTGGCCGTCAACACCGTCCACGCCACCATACGTCTCATGCATGCTTCCTCATGACCTGGTTACGTAACAGGTCGACAGCGTGACACGACTTCGACTACGAGTCGATTCGCAGCGACTCCACTTCATAAAATGCATGGCATACGGAAAGTAACAGTTAGCGCAAGCTGCTAGCAAGTAAAAAACCCGTCCTGGAAAAGGGGCTGTACCACTAGCTGTCGATTACTCAGATTATTTTAGGTGCTCAATACTTTCGGTCAGGTGAACAGAAAATAGGTACTACCAAGAGTACATAACCCAGTGGTTATGTACTCTTGGTACTACTACTACTAGTAAGATCGGAAGCAGTTTCGGGGGAATTCCCCGGACTATGTGTGTTAAGTGTTTGTTCGGTGGGGTTTACTGTTTACCTGGTTTACTACTAATAGTAATACTAGTTTAGGTATGAAACAGACGCACCGAAAGTAGACTCTACGACTCGTAGATCTACCGCACTTACATGTACAATGCCGGTACATGTAGTAGAGCTACACCGAAAATTATGTTGTCAGACCGATCGCGCGATCGATCGCATCAACCACGTAATCCCGTCGTTGACATGGTGGGTCACGCGTGCACACCGAGGACATGTGTGTCTTCGAACCGCACCTCCTCTCTCTCTCTCTCTGCCTAGCGCCTGCTACCGGCACCACGAGCAAGAGAAACGGCGTCGATACGATCGGAGCGTCCGAGAAGTGGAGCGATCCACTTTTCTCCCCTTTGTGCTCTCTTTCACCGGAGGATGCGGCAAGGGTGTTGCTGCAATGGTGAGCCGGATTGAACACCTCCACTCCAGTCGCTACGTGGGAGGGAGGCGTATTCTGTGCTAATTTGCCCGCCACCGCTGCAGGCTGTTTTTTTTTAAAATTTTATTTATGGATTCCCCAAAGGCCGAGGCCTAAGTCGAGGGGGTCTCCGTTCATGGCTTACTGGGAATATATCTGCAAAAGCTGTCTTTCGCCCTGCTGGGTCCGAGTGTCATGTGTCTGCGTGCGCGTGGGGCTCGCCGAGTTTGGCACAATGGCAGCCTCCAATGGATGGCTAGCCGGCTGTGCCTCCCTGGCTGTCGTGGAGGCTAGGGTGTCCCGTTGGTTGAGCCTTGGCCCGTGATTGTGCGGACTATGCTATGCTTCTCTAGTCTTGGCAGTCTTTCTCTCTGATCACGTGTGACGTCAAAAAAATTTTGGGGAGTACTTTTTTATCGGGGGTAAATGACACGCAGTGCCAGTAGAGTGGGGATTGCCCTATCAAAAATTTGATAATATTAATACACAGAGGCAATATGCTTTGGTTCTGCAAGAGTGCTCAATGCCTGATTCAGGCAGAGCGGCGTACACAAAGGCACACAATGAAAACCTTGGCAAATTTATTCCGTTGTGACTCCGAGTTTCATGGCTGAACCAATCATCAGACAACGATAATGGAATAGGAGGCAGCGCTTGTATATCTAAGTGGAGAGAGGTGTGATAATACGATAGCGAGAGGAGTAATCGCGTGTGCAGGGACGGGCTATTTCAGAGGCAGATGCAGTAGGCGCAGGTCTAGCACTAACAAGTACGCGCTTAATGTCGCTCACACACCACACACACACACACACACACACACACATACTAACACGCACACACATAGTAACACCCACACACACATACACACATACACGCACACACTAACACACACATACACTCACCCACAACACCCTAACTTGCACACGGGCGCACGCACACACAGGACACCCACCCACCCACAACACCCTAACTCGCACACGCACAAACACACGCACACACGCATATACACACACCTATAGACACATGTCCACACGTATACACAGGCATCTGCGTTCGTATGACAAATCTAAGCGCACACAAACTCCTGCAATCACGCGTCAAAAACCCCGCAGCGGTCATAGCTGTCTATGTAATAGGGGTGGCCAGCAGAAACTTGCGCTGGTGAGGGCATTTAGATACCAGCTCACTTCTCTTGTTTAGGGAGGTAGCTTTTGAAGCTTTCAGGATGTGGAACTTTTCGGTTAAGCATAGGCCACACTTCTTGCTGATGTTACTGTACGAAGGTGCTCGCAGATGCCTGTGTATACGTGTGGACATGTGTCTATAGGTGTGTGTATATGCGTGTGTGCGTGTGTTTGTGCGTGTGCGAGTTAGGGTGTTGTGGGTGGGTGGGTGTACTGTGTGTGCGTGCGCCCGTGTGCAAGTTAGGGTGTTGTGGGTGAGTGTATGTGTGTGTTAGTGTGTGCGTGTATGTGTACATGTATATGTGTGTGTGGGTGTTACTATGTGTGTGCGTGTTAGTATGTGTGTGTGTGTGTGTGTGTGTGTGTGTGTGTGTGTGTGTGTGTGTGTGTGTGTGGGCGACATTAAGCGCGTACTTGTTAGTGCTAGACCTGCGCCTACTGCATCTGCCTCTGAAATAGCCCGTCCCTGTATACATTCACGCGATTACTCCTCTGGCTATCGTATTATCACACCTCTCTCCACTTAGATATACCAGCGCTGCCTCCTATTCCATTATCGTTGTCTGATGATTGGTTCAGCCATGAAACTCGGAGTCACAACGGAATAAATTTGCCAAGGTTTTCATTGTGTGCCTTTGTGGATAATATTAATAATAATTATTATTAATAATGAAATAATAAAAGCTGACATGATACATGTACATGTACAGCAGGGAGTCGTAAAATACCGGTATTTTACGACTCCCTGATGTACATGTACAGTACAACGAAAATTGGAAATAACAGAGGAGACGAGACACATTGTACACGAGGCGTTCCGCAAGGGTCGGTGCTGGGGCCTCTGTTATTCTCTTTGTACGTGCGACATGTCCCTGGAGTACTTCGCCACGCAGAGTCCCAACAGTATGCTGACGATATCGCCTTTTATATACACTGTCAGTCTACTGGTGACTTCAGCACAAGTTGACAAGTGAGTTGAACAGACTAAATACGTACCTTGGAAGCATTGGTCTCATCTTGAATGCCCAGAAAACGAAGTTCATGGTGCTTCGGAAGAAGGCTATGCCTCTTCCGCCGGATCTTACCATTGCATGCGGTGGTGTCGATATTCGACCTTCTGCCACAGCGCGTTATCTTGGCCTCATTATTGACCAACACCTCACCTTTGAGGATCAAGTCAACCATGTATGTACATCTGTTTATAAGAAGATAGGAGCATTCCGCCGCTGCCGCCGTACAGTAGACCACACAACTAAGGGCCGGGTTCCACTGCGGCTCCGCGGCTCCGCTGCACCGCGGCACTTGGCTGCATGCAGCGGAGCAGCGCGGTTCCACTGACACTCGCCATTCGCGGTACCGCGGTCGTGCTCCACACTTTTTGATGACGTTTCACCTGCCTGCGCGCGCGAAATCAAAAAAATCCTCCTGTTCTGGCCTGCGCAACGAATTAAAATTTGAATTTCAAAACTCTGGCGTACAAAACAATGCAAAGTACGGGGAACAGGTCGAGCCGCGACCGCGGCTCGCAGTTTTTGGTGAAGAATCGTAGCAAAAGCTCGCGGTGAGCCGCGGACTCGCTGCTAGCTCCAGCTCGAGCCGCGGTCACTATGGTAATGATGACGTTTCAAGCCGCGAAAGACGAGCAGCGGAGCAGCGGAGCCGCAGTGGAACCCGGCCCTTAGCGAATATTTTATTTATCCCTCATCCAATCCACTATTGAATACGCCAGCAACTCGTATGCTCACTGTCTTACACCATCTTTATACTCTCGCCTTGTTACTTTAAAGGGGAAGTATACCCTAAAATCAAATTTTCACCAGTTGTAGTCTTCTGGGTGCTGAGTCGAATGGTCTTGGTCCGAGGAAGCTGCGACGCTCCCTTCCTACTTGAATCCCAATCGAACTCGCGCACTTCCACCGAAACTGGGTGACTGCGCCCTACTAGATGGGGATTTGTATGCAAAATGTCACTAAAAGCGCCATTTCGTTCTTATAAGAGCATGGATGACCGCGATTGGCCCATATGTTGTAGTCTTTTGGACGCTGAGTCGATTGGTTTTGGTCCGAAAAGGCTGCGATGCAGCGTTCCTCCTTTATTCCCAATCGAACATGGTTGAACAAGCGGTCACGTGCTCCTGCGTACGCCAGTCACCTGGTCACCGTGCCTGCTGGGTACAACTTACTAGCCTGTTTGACCTTTTTTGGGTGCAGTCCTGTCACTCGAGTTGAACTCGAGTTGAACCTTGGTGTGAAAGTTGTCGCCTGCTGGCGTGGTACCAGGGGATTTGGGCACCCAGGAGCACGTGACCGCTTGTTCAACCATGTTCGATTGGGAATAAAGGAGGAACGCTGCATCTCAGCCTTTTCGGACCAAAACCAGTCGACTCAGCGTCCAAAAGACTACAACATATGGACCAATCGCGGTCATCCGTGCTTTTATAAGAACGAAATGGCGCTTTTAGTGACATTTTGCATACAAATCCCCATCTAGTAGGGCGCAGTCACCCAGTTTCGGTGGAAGTGCGCGAGTTCGATTGGGATTCAAGTAGGAAGGGAGCGTCTCAGCTTCCTCGGACCAAGACCATTCGACTCAGCACCCCAAAGACTACAACTGGTGAAAATTTGATTTTAGGGTATACTTCCCCTTTAAGTCATATCAGCATGAAAAAGGTTTTTGGTCTCCCTCGCCGTACCCCGACTGTCTTTGTTTTGCGGCACGCTAAGTTATACTCCCTCGAATCTCGTCTCAACTTGAGGCTTTTTATTTTTGTTTTCCGCTGTATTCATCAGCTTACAAGTCCTCTTCTTTCCTCAATGTTCACCCTCCAGTCGGCTGCTACTTGCACCGAGAGGCGCACTAGAGGGCAATCATTCTCTTCACTTTCTTTGCCCGCTGCTACCACTAGATATGGCATGTTCTTTATTTCTTTCCTTGGCGCTGATAGGTGGAATTCTCAGGCTGCCTGTCTCGTGTCGTCAGGTTGAGCATCTATCCGTTTTTGTTTCGCTCTGTAAAGAGCACTTAGGGTTCCCTGTAACAAGACGGCAACGTCTGTAGGGCCTTCCCTATCAAAATAATAAATTCTATTACTACTACTACTACTACTACAACGAAATTAATTTGAAAGAAAAAGGAAAAAGGCCAACCCTGCCCTCATATATCTGGCGCCAGTGGACTTACGGGGCCGGGGGTACCGGGTCGCCATGGCAAATAATAAGTAGTAAAAATTAATGAGCTAATATGTGACGTCAAATTGTGTTTTGTTCGCCCGTAAAAGAGGCTATCTTTCTTCAAAAAAACAACAACAAAAAACACCGATCGAGGACATGTCGATGTCGGGGTTTTCCCGTGATGTTGCCGTGGATACAACTAACTTGACAAGGTACGGTACCTGGGTACGCGGCTGACGGAAAATTCAAAACCAGTTCCTGTGTTTTGGCTACCATGTACCAGGCCGTGCACAGTGATTTTGAATTTGGTCTGCAGAATACTTTTAATATACTGTAATAGCTTTCGTGTTCCATTCTCGTCGTCCCCATTGTTCTAATGAATCTGCTTGTGAAGTGACTCGATACTAGTCTATGCTTCTTTTCTTCTAATGACCTGACCTAGTACCTGTACGAGCATCTGAACATCAGCGGCAGTGGATGGTGTTGAATTATTATTTGAATATCTACGGATTACAAATCCACTGGACTTGGATACTCTGGCTGTGGAGTGTGGTGGTGGATGTGTATCGTTGAGCCTTGCTGCAGTCGTATTCGAGTAGATCTACTCACCCGCTCCAGTTCAGTATGTAGTAGGGTGCCTGCCTGGTGTCTGTCTACTGTATGGCCGTTGCGGATCTGACGAGAAGGCAGGTTGCGGATGAGACTGTGCGAGCAGTGGTGCTAGGCTTGTGGCGCTATCAGGTCACCGACAATGACTACCTACGCAGCACGCGTGAGAATTACGTGGACAAGTACTGCCGAGCGTCCAGGCTAGCTTATGACGTAGAGCTTCATGACGTATGTGGTGTATCCGCTCATCAGCGTACCCAGCTGCGCTGCGCTGTCTCGTCGACTATATATGATGATGTTCGGAAAGGAGTTCTGGTTCCCGGTCACGTGATCGAGATAAGTGGGTGGAAACTAGTGTATGATGACACCCAGGTCAGCAGTTCGCTGCTGACCGTAATTCAGGCGGTGAGGCATGCTAGTGGTGCATGCACGTGCGGCGTGCGCGAACACAACGAACTGCCGAGCCAAGCCTGATTGGCCAGCGGGCTCTGTGCTATAACGCGTGGACACGGGAGGATCCCGTCGGTCCCAAGAGACTGGCGGGCGAGGAGAGTCGCAGCTCGTTCACCGCCACGGCGCGTGTGGAAGTGACAGCGCTACTTAGAGGTCGCATGCTTATCAAGGACCTGCAGCTCGGCAGGGAGAAGAAGCTGATCTGCGGACGTGTCATGATGAAGGAGCGGCTAGCAACGTACGTGCCGTCCAAGAAGCCCGAGAAGTACCCGTACATCCTTCACATTCTACTCGCTGATGAGAGCGGCGCGGTACACGTGTTCTTCTGGCATCAGATGGCGCTGGCGTGCGTGAGCAGCGTGCGAGAGAGCGACGTGCTGGTGTGCCGTAACTTCAAGGTCAAGATCTATCACCGCGACCGGGACGCGGTCGAAGTGGCGCTGGACCCTTGCTCCGATCCCACTGATCACATCCACGTCTTGCCAGAGACGCTCTGTCCGACTGCGCTGCTGGATCGCTTGCCACGGCTCGACGACAACTTCAGGACGCTATCCAGCCTGCAGCGGCAGCGACGCCAGAGTGTACCTTTGAACGAGGAGTTCTCCGTTGCCGCTCTCATCGTGTATGTGTGCCCATGGCAACGATACCGGGACGTGTCGGTGCCGGAGGAGTTCTTCCAAACGCGGCTACTGGCCGTGCGAGATGAGAGTTCGGATCAGCTTCTCCTGCTGCGTGTGTATGCCTTCTCAGATGAGAAGCTGTTCTACGGTCTACGCGCCGGCCAGCTGTTGGTAACAACCCACTTGTGTGTCGGGAGAGTTGGAAGCGACGACGCATTTCAGTATGATGGGCCAGGACGTTTTGACGAGCTGATGGTGGTCACCACGTCATGCAGTTCCCAGGTACTGTATTGTGATCCGTGTGTGTGTGTGCGTGTGTGTCCAAACAAGATGTCATGGCCAGCCTAGCTTATGCTATCATCATTTCGGCAATAGGTCTGTTTCAGTGTTGGTTCTCTGCCTGCATTTACGTCTGTTTTGAGTGTCCTGGTGCGGAAAATAGTTTAGTAAGAATACAGTGTTCACTTCAGAATTTTTGGACTCCACACAACTACATCTTAAAGAAAGGCTGGCTTAGCAACTGACAGCTGGCCTATTCAGTTGCTGCTGATTCAAATTTCAAAAATTTTCTTTGAGTCCTGTAAAAGCGAGTCCCCTGTAAACTACTTTTTTTTAATGTAACACAGTTCTTTGACTGGTAATGTAAGTCAGTTGACAAGCCAGCCTTTCTTAGGCAGTAATGTGTACTGCGGCAATGTGCAAACATGGACCTGCAGTGGGAGGTATGCTGGGTGCGCCATTTCTAGTAGTAGGCATTGCCTTGTTCCCGTGCGCTTGTACCGGGAGGCCTCCAGTCCTTACACACAAGTCCCTGGCCGATGAATGTGTGAAGAGCGTGATGAGTGCAACTACAGTGAAACCTGTCTAAGACGACCTCTCAAGGGACCTTCAAAACGTGGTGCCCGTGTACCGGTGGTCTCCTGGTCCAGGGTCATTTGACTGGAAATATCATCCTTTGGTCCAGGTCGCAGTGGTCGCCTTATCCAAGTGGTCGCCTTGACAGGTTCTTCTGTAGTTCATGGTACTTTAGTGTAAGCACTGGTCAAGCGGGTGTGTACCACTGTGTTCTACCAAGGTGGAGTCATGATGTATGTATGTATAACCAAGAGTAGATAAACAAGAGTGTGCAACTCCGGATCTCTCCTGCACAATCTGCAGATACCCCCGCCCACGGCGGAATTTTTTGTTGACGTCACCTTTTTTCAGAAGAACGCGCATTTTGCTGCAGAGCAGTGTGAGAGCACGTGCTGGGCACCGACTTTGTAGTGCAAATGCGGCCAAGTGCACGAGGGAAAACTTTTCAAAAGACTCATAGCGCGTGTAT
This sequence comes from Sycon ciliatum, assembly GCF_964019385.1. Lineage (NCBI taxonomy): Eukaryota > Metazoa > Porifera > Calcarea > Leucosolenida > Sycettidae > Sycon > Sycon ciliatum. The sequence goes on along the minus strand of NC_088647.1, from coordinate 36,547,928 downwards.
CGTCGAAAAGATTACGTCAACAAAAAATTCCGCCGTGGGCCAACCCATCCGCGAGTTGCACACTCTTGTTTATCTACTCTTGGTATAACTCATAATCACAAGGTGATCGTAGAGGCATTAATCAGCGAGAGAATTGTGAATGATGTCTCTGAATCCAAGTGGAGTCATGATAAGATGCTGTAAACGAATCGATGCTTGCCCTGCTCAACCAACTGGTTCGGTAATGGCTCGTTCCCTGTGTTCCGATCAGGGTAATAAACACAAGCTGTTTGTCTGTTTATTTGTTTGTCTGTTTGTTTGTCTGTCTGTGTGTTTGTGTGTTTGTTTATTTGTTTGTTTGTTGCTTGCAATGTCCGTGACGTGTACAGTTATACACGTTTGAGCAGTCAGACACGACTGATGTCACGTTCACTGCCTCCGTGCTGCAGTCGCGATTCTGCCGCCATGACAAAGTGCTGAAGTCCGCTCACTGGCTGGACGGAGCGGACAGCGTTCGGGTGATGTCTCCGCCAGTGGAGTGCAAGGACTTGTGCTTTGATCGTCTTATCCCCCTGCCCGTACCGCTGGACATTAGTCACCAACAGCTCCATGACATTATACAGTTGCGGAATAACTTTGAGGTGAGACTGAGAGCTTCTACATGGACCTCGTATTCTCACTTTCTGTCTCTAACTCTCTTTCACTGTCGGTCTGTTTGTCTATCCTTCTGTCTCTGTCTCTGTCTGTCTCTGGCCGTCTCTCTTCTCTCTCTCTCTCTCTCTCTCTCTCTCTCTCTCTCTCTCTCTCTCTCTCTCTCTCTCTCTCTCTCTCTCTCTCTCTCTCTCTCTCTCTCTCTCTCTCTCTCTCTCTCTCTCTCTCTGTGTGTGTGTGTGTGTGTGTCTCTCTCTCTCTCTCTCTCTCTCTCTCTCTCTCTCTCTCTCTCTCTCTCTCTCTCTCTCTCTCTCTCTCTCTCTCTCTCTCTCTCTCTCTCTCTCTCTCTCTCTCTCTCTCTCTCCCTCCCTGTGTCTAGATTGTATCGAGCGAAGATCTGGCTCGTGTCATTTCTGCATTGGACTATCGCGAGAGTAAAGTGGTGATATTTCATGCAACGCTGGCTTCAATCTCCTTCTCTTGTACAATGCAGCACCAGCAGCAGGTACATGGTGAGTGGGTTATTAGTGACGGGCCTGGCCGGACTGATAGGAACGTCCACACTGTGCAATTGTCATTATTCCATTCATAAGTTGAGGGATTGAAAAAAAAGGGACTGAACAAATAAAAATAAATAAATTTCACGGTTCGCGTGAGACTCGGCTTCCAGCCGAGTTTTCCGCATCCGCCGTAGGAACGCCACCACCCTCTAGGATCAAGGCGCAGATGCAGCGCCTAAACGGGACTGAGAATTGTGTCGTTATTCCTGCGTTGTTGTTGACTGGTAACCGTATACCAGTATCCGAGGTCATTACTTACGGGGTTGGCTGTGTGCGTGCAGTGCTTCCAAAGATTTCGTGTTGTGATTTTGTTATTTCGGTCCTAAGTGTCAATGCCATCTGATAGCTAGCGGGGCATGTGTTATACCAGCGACAGTCCTGCCTCTGCAAAGTTGCTTCTGCTGCTGCCTTGTACGGTGAAAAAAACTTCAGTGTAAAACTGTAAAGTTCAGTACCCTGGATGCACCATCCTACGTTGTTTGTATAGCAGCTAAGAGAATATCATACGGGCCGCACAGATGCAACGAACAGAAGAATGGATGACCTACGTAGCAGATTGAAAATCTCCGGTTCAAATTGAGGAGTTTCTGAAATTTCCCCCTGGAATACAGAGGGTCCGAACCGGGGCTTGATCCCACACAGTTCAGATGGTCACAAGACCGGGACTCTACCAACCGGGCTTTGGTTGTAATCAGGAACACTGTGTCTCAATACAGTGTGTCCTCCGCCTTATAACCTGCTGTTATCCTCCACTGGTGACCTATATGCTGCAGAGGTTAGGCGACTTTGTGAGTCCAGACTGTGTCTGTGCACGTGTTTGTATATGTGTGTGTGTGTGTGTGTGTGTGTGTGTGTGTGTGTTCTGATGGCTTGACCAACTTGACCAGGTGCTGCTCAGCCAACAGCAGCGGCGAGTGCAGTCGCCACATCAGCCCAGGCATCTGCGGCCGATCAGCTCGCAGAGCAGACACACTCAGCAAACAACAGCACGACAGCAGCAGAGGCAGCAAGCCAAGCACCTGGCATGCACACGGCACTACCACACCGGCGGAGAAGAAGATTCATCGCGGCGTCATCAGACGATAGTGAAGACAATACAGCTCGTCACCGTTCCGTGCATGGCCGACCACCACCACCAGCAGCGGCGGCGGATAATGTGCATATTGATCACAGCCACGCATACGGTACCCGTGTTACAGCGCACGCGGAGAGCCAGGGTACCCGTGCTACAGCGCACGCGGAGAGCCAGGGTACCCGTGCTACAGCGCAAGCAGAGAGCCAGGGTACCCGTGCCACAGCGCACGCGGAGAGCGGCTTCAGCGAGATGAGAGATTCCGAGCAGACGTTGAGCAACGAACGCCGCAACCCACTGGCCGTCCAGCCTCAGCGTCATGCCATGCTTACTCGCACTCGATTACGCCCTCGTGTGCACAGCGGTGGGACAACCAGTCAGGGTACTGACAGCGGCATGCTGGTCGATGACAGCTCCGCCGTACCAGCTAGCCAGTCTGAAGACAGTGACGAGGACAACACTCCGTTACCCAAGGTGAGGCGACTTGCACACACCAGCTCGTATCAGAACAGTGCTGCTAGCAGCTCTCGCCAAAGACCTAGCTCCGCTGCTAGAGTTGTGAATGCAGGGCAGGACGGCAATCGGAGTGTTTCCCGCCAGCCACAGGTGTCGATACCTAGACGAACCGCTGACTCCAGTGCTAGCATGAGCCATGGTCGTGCTGGTGTTTCTCCTGGTGAGCCCTCCACGGTTGCTAATGATGGGTCATCAAACGCACAGCAGCAGCAGCAACAACAACAGCAGCAACAACGGCAGCAACAGCAACAACAACAGCAGCAACAACGGCAGCAACAACAACAGCAGCAACAACAGCAGCACAACCAGCAACAACCACAGCAACAACAGCACCACCAGCAGCAGCAGCAGCAACCCACTCCTATTCGGGTAAGGTGTCTTCAAAGTAACATGACATCCTACCACATTACTACTAGTACAGTCAATCAACCCTGCGAATAACGACCCTCGGTCATCGTGTGTCGTCATTCGCCAGGTCGAAATGTACAGACAAATGGTCACTATATGTGAAGACTGTCGTTATTCGCGAGTTGTTGTGATACCCGAGGTCGGTATTCACAAGGTTGACCGTCCTTCATAGTGTACTAGTAAGTTCACAATGAAAAGGTTGTGTCATTGTGATGTCATTATGATGTCATTGTGATGTCACACCCCATGATTCACGTGGTACAGGTGGAATTCTGATACATGTAATTTTTTATTTATTTATTTATTCACAATCACGTGGCACTAGCCAATGAAAAGGTGATGTGGGCGATAGCCAGCCGTGGCGGTAATAGAGCTAGAGGGGAGAAAGAAAATTAAAAAACCCGCATTACCAGGGGAAAGCAGGGCATAATGATCATGGAAAGATATACATGTACATGGCGTGAGTCAAGTTTGCACCTTGCACCATTTCGCAACCCAGTGCTTGCAGGACTAGGGCTGCACAGCGCTAGGCGCGTACTTGAGTAACTCAATCGGATTTCATTGAGCAGTATTCTACCTGTGAGCAGTATTCTACCTGTGAGTGCATACACATATGCTCTCGTTCTGGGCTGAGGAGTTTAATTTCGAAGCTGTACTTCAAGTAGAAAGGAATTTGTTTTGCCTCCTCTCTGTTTTTCACTTTCAGCATTCTTCCAAGCGAGCAGTACAGGACATCCCGGGCGACATTGCCACCGTGGAGTGCTGCCATCGCAAGCCCGACACCAGCCCGGCAGAGGAGCTGCATGAGTGGACGCTGGAGCTGCTCTCGCTGAACCAGGATCTGCTGGTGCGCGTGCCGCTGCGCTACCCGCACGCCCTGTCCATGCTCTACCGGCTGGACTGGCACGCCTACGCCGCGGACACCACACCGGCTCACATCGTCTGCCGCGGCGTGGCGCCGCAGTTCAGGATCGCCAGCCCCGGCGACGTTCGCGTGGCCAGCCGCTTTCTGAGTGCGGCCGCCACGCAGCTGCGTGACCGTCGTCTTCTGGTCCTGCTGGACGTGTGCAGATTGTCACGTTCTCACGTCCACGAGACGTTCATGGGCTGTCTGATGAGTGAAGACGTTTAGGTTTATTTCATGAGAGATTACAAGTATACCAATCCTATAGTTATTATGACAAGGTAGTGGTGGCGACTATTTGACTTTGTAATAGTAGATCTACACATTGAACTTGAAACCCGACTGGACAATAGTTATGAACTAACAGAAGAAATCTATAGACAAGGACAATAGCTGGCTACTTGTTGGTAATATCTAGTGTGGTTGAGAGCACCTACTCCACGCGCTGTGTGCTGTATGCGCGTACCCCCTTCTGCTAGTGCATGATTCACTGCTGCAGTGGTTCATTTTTGCTTTGTAATACCTCAAAGTCAAGTTAGCACTGGCCTCGCTTGGTTTGAAACTGTCCCTCGTGCTGGTTTTCATGTTGATCTCTCTGTTAGTCTGCCCCCCCCCCCCCCCCCCCCCCTCCTCTCCCTCTCCCTCTCTCAAATACTTTCCACTGTCCTATGGCAGCTAGCTTGATTGAGTCCTGACTCTACATCTCCACTACCATGTAGTATTAACCCATAGAGACAGAGCACAGCTGGAGCAGTGGCAATGCGACTGCTGATTTCTTTCATCAACATTGGAATAAGAGACATTTTTTATTCAAGACAAACACAGACTCACTGCACCACGGTTTCTTTAAAGTATTTAGGGGCCTTGAGATTTCCGCTCTGGTTAGGAAATGATTGTACAGACATTATTATAGTATTCGTAGGGTTTTATTGTGTCTTGGCTGTGTCCAATGGACGTTTCATACAGTATGTTTGGTTTTCTGGTGCTGTAGCGTAATCCTGGCGACGTACCGCAAGAATCTGATCAGTTGCTCCCATGCGCTTGTGCTGAGTGTGTTCCATGATAAGGTATGTTTGTGTGTGTGTGTGTGTGTGTGTGCGTGTGTGTGTGTGTGTGTGTGTGTGTGTGTGCTCCCCGGGCGCGTGCGTGTTACCGTGCCTATGCACAGGGAAGCGGCACGTGTGTTGTCATGGTGACGAGCCGTAGCAACGCAAGCACACCGCTGTTCGCTTCAGCTTGTCAGTATGTCCGGAGCGTGACCATGGTGTCCACTGTCCAGGCCTACAGGGTAATGTCCGTTGATATTCGTGGTCTTATCCAGTAAGTAGGGTAGAGTAGTTACAGTACTCATTGGTATACAGGAGTAGTAAAATACCTACTCATTGGTATACAGGAGTAGTAAAATACCTACTCACTGGTATCCACTGCACCATCAACAGTGCAACAGTCACATACTGAAACAATCGTGAGCAACTGAGGCAGTAGGGAGGTTTCGCTCTACGGAATTACGTATGACAATAACGTAGGAACTGCACGTAATTTTCATACGTAAAGATCAGCGCTGTTCGGTTTCGCTCTACGTGATTTCTCCACGACTGCTAAACATGCCGTGTTGCTTTGGAGACGCGTTGGCTGCATGCGCCCACCGCATGCACCATGAACCGAAACCGCGTTTTCCATCTTATTTTGCACTTGGTGTACGGTGTGTGTACCTTGTGTTTCGCGCGGATAAATCCGAAAAAGGCGAAAAATATGTCAAAAAGTCCTACGGAGGCCCCAACGTAGGAAACAGCTTTCCTACGGAAATCCGTAGAGAGATTTACGTATGAAAGTTGCCCTCGCTCCCCGGCGTGTACGACATACGGATTTTCATACGTAATTTTGTAACTTGCATCACTGTGACGTCACTGTTCGGCGGTAAAGCTGATGTCAAGATTGGACTGATGCTATGGAACAGTAGAATCGCGGTTTGCGGCTTTAATGGCTCATATAAAAAAGTTTTTAAAAAAACCGATAGTATTAAACCGGCACAACTACGCCAAAAAAAGAACAAAAAAAACAAACGTCTTGCCCCTAAGGAGCACCATGGAAACATTTACATAATTATATAAAAGCTTGGGATGGATAGATGAAAAGTTAGAGAACTCCAAAGGGATACATACTGCAATGTGACTTTTTAAGTACAGTCAGACCTCGCTTATCCGGTCCTCTCGCCATCCGGATCCCTCGCCATCCGGATGAAAATAGCTGGTTACCGATCTACAGCATACGCAGTGCCTCCTACATAACCGGTGTTGGGTCATCCGGTTCCCTCGCCTATCCGGACATTTTTGTGGAAAACGGACTGTGTGCGCAGTTAAGCGAGGACTGACTGTAGTTACATGTACATGTACATCAGCGGTTGTTGATTTGTTGATTTGCCTGTGGAGATACATTGTTCACAGTAGTAGTGGTAACTTCACTGAGTCAACAAAACCAACAGAAGAATCACGGAGAGCTGCGTAGCCTGTAACAGTATCAACAGCAATATTCTCTGCAACATCAGCAGTTGCACAACCAGTAACATTATGATTAATTATATTCTTGTGTGTATACTTGACTGTGAGGAGGTATATCTGTTGAGACTCGCGGCACCGCGCATGCAGGCACAACAGAAGTCAGAGATCTTGTTTGCACGAGGGACTCGAGATGATGGGAATGAGAGAGAACGAAAGGATGAGACACGAGGTTATCAAGGGCCTGGGTAGCTATGGCAATGAATGTACGAGAGCGCGAATGCAGCTACTAGTACCCAGGCCAAAAGGAATTATACGGTAATGCGGAAAAGGGAGAGTGCGGGATCAAGAAGTCGTAGCGTATCCGAGAAGCGGGAACGGAAAAGGGTGCATGCAGTAATGTGTGTATGAGTGCATGTGTACGTGCATATATGGGAGAGAGGTCATTGGTGTGCGAGTGCGTGCATACATGAAATCGTGAACCTAACATATCCGTAAATCCTAGAATAACCAGAAAACTGATGATTGAACTGTTTCTTCAGCAGAGTCATGCATGCTACACGATACAATCAGTGAACACACAGTACACACACAAATTACATTGTACTCAAGTGAATTCAATACTCAGTGTGATGTGTGCTGCACGGCTTACACACATGCACACACACACACACACACACACACACACACACACACACACACACACACACACACACACACACTCACACACACATACACACACGCAATCACCCTTACTCACACACACCCTCACACGCACACACCCTCACACGAGAACACATACGCACGCACATATATACACATACACACACACACACACAGAGATGTCACTGGATAACACACCAGGTACATGGATAGCTGAAATTGCTGTCTGCATGTACACCATTCTGGAAGTTGTGCAATCATTGACTGTTGGTCGGTAGATCAAACTTGAACTTTACGTCAGCTCTGTCCTTGCCTACTCCTTCAGCAACGGCTGGAAGTGATACAAGGCTTGCAAAGAACACCGTGTACTGCGTGCACACAAAAACACACACACATACACACACACACACACACACATGTACACAAATCGCACACTAAATTATCGGGCGAGCATTTACAAGATGCACTGCGCTTGATATAATTACGACGCTCGATAGGAAATAAGAATACAAGTGATACCAGACAGGCACAGTGGGTTGGTCAAAGACCATGATTGAGATACGAGAGGTACCTGGTTCAAGTCCTGCCTGGGAGCGGTTTTTCCAGCCGTGCTGCTACCCACAGTCAACTGGGAACTTGTGGCCAGGCACAAGGGGTACATGGATGCAGCTAATGGGGTCGCTCTCGGCACTTGTGCCAGTGGTTGTGAGACTTATCCACACACCCCCACCGTTAGGCGCTGCATCTGCCGCTAGGGTTTACCGGGTGTTAGCGGCCGTCGTGAGTTCCCTTCGGGAACGGACACGATAATTTACTTTACTTTTTTTAATACAAGTGATGATACCACCCAACCTACATGTGTGTGTGTATTTTATTCCGGCATTGCATAGCATTGCGTAGCATTGTCCAGCATTGTATACAGCCTGTCTGTCAGTGTGTACGTGAACAAGACAATACTGGCTCTGATACATTCCCTCACTGCTGTACAGTCCTAGCATGTATCACCACTATTACCCATGTACATACTCACACTCACTATTACCCATGTGCACACTCACAGCCACTATCTGCACCGCAGTGTTACCAAGTGCCCTCTGCCCCCATGCGTACTGCCCAGTGCCATTTTGCAGAATTTTGCAGAGTTTTCCGTACTTGTTTTTCAGGTCAACATTTTGACTGATTTAGTGTAATTTGGAACAAAAAACGATACTGTACAACTTTTCAAGCTACAGAGTTCACTTGTGAAGCCTACGAATTCAGTACAATTTTCAACTTCACCAGGTCATAACTTTAGTCTACTTCGCTTGATTTTCACAATCTAGGGCTTCTTGGAAAGCTCTTGGCAGGAGCAACGCCAGGATGCCAAGCTCCATGATGAAGCCGTCACAAATCAGGCGCGGTAACACAGCAAAGTCGTCTCCAAGGCTAAAACGCAAGCAAATTCGTCCCAGCAAAAAGGGATTTCCCCCACAAATGGCGAAGAGATCGATCAAAAATTTGATTTTGCCGAGGTAACTTTTTAAGAATACCTGAATACGGCGCACGATATCTCTGGAATCCGACATCGTTACGCTTCAGCGATTGTTGCATTGGATAGCTTGGAGTTGTTGCTACCACGTAGACCCTTCGATTATTGAATTCGCGCAAGAAACGATGGAGTTACGAAGGTACACTCATACCTCGGTTATCCGGACTTCGAAGTTACGGGCACTTCGGTCTACCGGGCACTATTTGGGCGAGTTTCCGGGGAAATATTACTACTCTTTTGTCACTTTTCGTAGAAATATTGACGTCATATGCCATATCGATGGCCTTTTCCCCATCAAGATGTATATGATTCGGAGTTACGGGCACCCTCGAAGTTACGGGCAGTGTCCGGTCCCGAAGCGCCCGGATAAGAGAGGTATGAGTGTATTAGCAATCGTTCATATACATGATCGTTTGCGGGATATTCGATTGAAATCCGTACTGCGGACAAAACTTCGTTTTTCCGTAAAAATACGGACAAATACGGGCGGTTGGCAACACTGGCACCGTATGACAATCTTTCAAGTGGTACAGCCTCTTGTACGGGCAAAGAACAAAGTAATATAGCTAGCGTGTGTTGAGAAAATAAGCGGAAACGTACTATGCTGTGAAGCACGCATGAGGCACGATCAGGGCAAATGACAGCTGAAAAGGTTGACTAAAAACAAACACACACACACAACAACAAGTTGTGCCATACGCATGAATGTTAACGGCCAACGCCAAGGCCGACACCATCGCAAATTGCCAGCCCACCGAGACGACGACGTGAACCCCGGAGACGAAGGTCGACAGCCCGGGAAACAGCAAACTGATGGTGGATCCGCACCTATGACATGACCTTGCTGTAGGACTTGTCCCACCTGGAGGCAAGGCGCATAGCAAGTCGCCGTTGATACGCACGGTACTCTGTGTGCAGTGCACCATCAGTTGAGCAGACCAGCGGGGCGAAGGATGCTCGCAGCTCCTCTGCGGCCGCCTTGTACTTTCTCTTCTTGGAAGAGGCAGCACTGTTGGATACGGCGTTCCAAGACCAATTTAGGCACCCAAGATGGCAGAGGTCGTATCTGTTCACGGGGGAGACAGATGAACCCCGGAACATACCACCCTGGGGCCTAATAAAATACAACTCCGAGGAGAGGGCAACTTTGTCTAATAGTTGTTGTTTTATTTAGAACAAAGAGGAAGACATGTTTCATGCGCATGCGTATATCTGGTGAGGGAGCTGACGTCATGCAGCGAGGTCGTTACAGTACTCCCCCACCAGAGAACAAGCGGAGCGCAGAGAACGACAGAGAAAAAAACAAGAAAAGAGAAAGAGCGCTGCATGGCGTACCAAAGTTTTCAAAGTGGCAACAAAGGCCGAAACAGGGGGATAAAAATGCAGGAAGCAAAAAGAGATGCGTGACAGAGGCGGGTTAACATGTCAGAGGTGGAGAGCATGTCAGAGGCAGAAAGAGAGAGAAAAAGAACTGTATGCAAACTGTGAAGGCAGAGGCAAAGACGCGCAGTAATCAGTTGCGGGAAAACTTGCCGATGAACAGCCCATGTAGCCGTGTATCAATGTGGCGAGGCGGCGACTGGGTAGTCGGCAGCCAATCCAGGTACGGAACATGACAGCAATACAATTGTGTAGTAGTAGCAGCAGTGCTGGCTCCACGACTGGGGAGGCTTTGCGGGTGGGAGGGGGCCAAGCTCCAGCTTGTGGCCGGCGCACACTGGACGGTGGTTGGAGGGTGGTTGCTCCACAGCTGCTCCAAGTCCAGGCGGTGAGGTGCGGATGTTGAGGCTCAAGTTTAATGTCAACAGCCGGTAATTGACAGGCAGCCAAAATGTGGTGCACGCAGGAACGGACTGCGGCGAAAACCAGTGATGGCTGGCAGGCTGACGGGCGGAAACAGCATGACGACGGATTGCGGCGGCAGGAGGGCGTAGTCCGCAGCAGCTCCAGGTGTGCCGAGGGCGGGTGGGCGGCGAGAGGCACCACAAATTCCCAAATCCGGAAAGTCAAAATACGTAAAACTATAACTAGTACTCCGCAAGCGCAGCGTCAGGGGTCACCAATGTACACACTCACAGCCACTATTACCCATGTACGCCACGATCCAAGACTGGAATCGTCTCCCATCTGCCCTGCTATGCAACCTTCCCACGCAGAAGGGAATGCAGGCATTCAAGGAAGGCGCCTACAAGTCTCTCCGCAGTCGAGACTGGCACTCAGCCACAGATGCCCTCGGAACCCTCCCTGAACACCCTCTCCGCTTGCACCCTGGCTCCCCCTTTGTACTCCATCACATGTATCATCTTTCCATTTTTCACCCTCTACACAAATGTATTCCCCCTCCCCTCCCCTCTGTGCCTACTCCTCCCCACTTTTTGGTGCACTGAAGTGTCGCTGAAGCCGAGACCTCAGGTCGGCGGAGATGCTCCAGTTTCACCACCACAGTTGCGTCTGCAGCCACCTCTATCATGCAGTATTCTGTTCTCGAGGTTCGTGGTTTCTCGTAAAAACACCAAAAAACAACAACAATAACACATACCTGGGAATATGCTGATGTTGTGCAACGTCTTCCTGCAATCAATCCGAGATGAACTCCAGGATAGTAGAGCTGCTATAATTGAGCTCGGAATTGTGCAGTGGAGGTTGAAGTTTGTCCATAGAGCATGGGTTCCCGTACAAGTGTACACCCTCCATCCCCATGATTCCTGGTGACTTGAGCATGGCTTGAATGCCATCATCGGTGATCTTGCAGTTCTCGAGGCAGATCAATCTCAAGCTTGCGTTCTTCCGCATCATATCCACCAGGGCATGCACTGTGGCATTACCAATCTCATTGCCTGCCACATCCATCCACTCAATACGTGTATGGTGATGGAGAGAGTGTAGGATACTTGCACCAACTTCATCACTCATGCCCGTCGCGCCAAATGAAATGAAGCACAGCCGGTGGAATCTAGAAAGAAGCTGGCATAGCAGTCTGCAATCAGCATGACTGGGCTGTACACCACTAAACACTGGGTTGCGCTGCAGAACCAATGCACTGACATGTGACTGTGGTGATGTCACTGCTTGTAGAATACTCACAACACCAGATAGCTGTATCCTATTGCTGTCCAGAGCAAGGTATTTCAGCACTGTGTTGTGAGCAAGGCCAGATGTTGCCAGAGCAGTTGCTCCAGTATCCGTGATGTTACACTGTGCTATGTTCAGTTTGTCTAGCCCAGTGTTGGTAGCAAGGTACTGACCAAGTGATGCCATCATGAAGTCATCAACATGGCCTGGAAAATTGCCACCATAAGAACTGACCAGATCATCAATTGACCTAGTCTGCACTGAAGTACCAGTAGCACAGCAGCTGCCAATGCTGATTTTGTCATTACCACATTGATTAGACGTAGCCACTTCCTGTAGAAGACGGATTGTTACACCAGTGCCGTTCAGATACACCCTGCATTGTGGTAATTTTGCGCTGACACTCCCAGTGTGCTCACGACCGCGACGAGCTTGCAGAAAGTCAACAACACTAGCGGCTAGCTCATCAGTCAGTCTGTTGTTCTGAAAGTGAAGATGCTGTATGGAATCATGGGAATGGAGACTGGATAGTACACATGACACGTCACTGTTGGAGAGTAAGTTGTCATTCAGCCATAGACTGCACAGGTTTGGCAGCTTTGTGACCAGTGTTGCCAAGTCGGAGCCACATCCACTATCCAGACTGCACAGTCCCAGCATTAGCTGTTTGAGATGACAACATGGAGCCAAGTTGCTCACAAATGCAGCCAAACCATCATCACCGAGCTGAGTATCAGCAGCACCCAGTTGCATTAGACTTTGGTGTTTTACACATCCAGCAAGTGCTGCTCCATCTGCAGATCCACTGGTCAACTTTGTGTGGTTAATGTCAAGAAGCTGGAGGGTACGCCGTGTTGATCTAGACAGTGTGCTTGATATGCTTGCCAATGCTGCTTCAGTGAGATTGGCCTGACGCAAATTAACCTTGACGCATTTATCCAGTTGGCTAGACAGCAAAATGACACTGTCACTTGACAGATCACAAATGCTGAGATCCAGAGACTTAACATGGTCAACAAGTTCCAAAACAGTATGTAGAGCCATCACATCAACAACTGCAAGGTGGATTCCCCTAACATCAATTCCATCCCCTGCCAGGAGGTTGGCTGACATAGCATAGCAGCTATGGGTGACTATGTCCGTGTTCTGATTGGGATTTCCCAGAGCGCGGTTATGTTGGAGTGAAATGCGGTTTTCCATCAAACATCTCATCATGAACAGAAGCATCTTCTTCTTGCTCTTGGCAACGTGATCCCTGACGCTGTTTTCAGACTTCAGAGCCAGCAAAGATGAAAATAGAATGTCTGGCTTCAGTGCTCCGAAGACAAACTGCCAGAAGACAAGTGTGTTCAAGTCTGTGCCGACAGTTTTGATGCAGCTGCGGATGATGTCTACGCACGAGTCAGAAGAAATGATGCATCTCGATGCACACCACTCTTGCAGTGTCAAGTGAGTCAAGGACACAGTCTGTGTGGAACCGACGGCCGACGGATGCATACCAGGGTTGAGCAGTAAGCCGAGATCTTGACAAAGGGACTGGTGGAGGGTTGACAGCGTGGATGTAAACGTAGCCATGCCCCTTTGATATGTTGCAAGACACATTGTGCAGAGGTTGTGCAATGCCTTGACAAGCTCCACAGCATGGTGATCACATTCCTCATCATTGATGCTTGTTTCCTTCACATAGCGCTCCAAATGATGCTCTATTACCACGGGGATACTGACAAGATCACCACAACTGAAGTGTCGGCCACCACTGCAGTGACTGATGACGTCATGCGAAAGCCGTACTTGACCAAACTTCTTTTCTCGTCGCTTTTCCAGCTTTGCGACCGAGGAGCGTAAGTAGTGGTCGTAGAAAAGTGTCACACTGGAGGGTAGAGAGTTGTTGATGGGATATTGCTGAACGAGCAGAGCACATAGGAGTGGGGATTGTCGAATGGCTTCCTTCAGCAGACAGTTGGTCCGTTGGGAAAGCTCTTCCATACACTTCTTGGCAGCCTCCTCTCCGAGCTGTCGTGAGCAGTACGCAAAGAGCTGGTCTGCTGAGAAGCCGAGAAGTCGGAAACGCAAGGAGAAATGCTGGATGTGATGATACACTTCAGCACACGGTCGGCTAGTTGCAATAACGATAGCATCAGGTAGTAGTGAATGGTTACTGCTGCTGCTCCTCACTATTACAGTTCGGGCTACTGATTTGTTCCCAAACCCATCTTTGCCAAGTTCGTCGATGCCATCGATAACGATCAATACTTGGTCGGAATGCTCAGAGAGGTAGTTGAGCAAGGTAGATTGAGCCCCTGTACTGATGCGCAAATGGTCCAATTCCAGAAATACACACCAATCGGCTGACTTTATACGTTTCAAATCACGGCATGGCACATAGAAAATGAATTCAATCTTTGCCAGATTCCCAGTCGTTGTCTCCATGACGTCGGCTATGACTCGTTTGCTCAGTGTTGTCTTTCCCTGCCCAGCGTTCCCAATTACGATGCAACTTTCCAGAATGTCTTCGTCAACTGTGTCATCACCACCACCAACACCAGCACAACTTTTGCCACCGCTTGTTACACCTTCATAATAATGGGGATCAGACAAGAGCTGCTTAGCGCTGGACAGAACAAACTGCCTTCCTCCTTCCACTTTGTCACTCTTATCTTGTCTAGCTCCTGGGATAGCAACGCCTGGTGTACGGTCAGATATTGGCTGTCTTCCAGTGACACGGCGAGTTGCAGCTTGTTGCGCACGATACGTCAGCTGCAAAGCATCTTTCTCCGTCAGAGCCTGCATGGGCACGAAGCAATCCTTGACATCGCCGGACAAGCAAGTTAGATCTGAATGATCAGCGGTTGTCTTGCACAGACGTGTATTCACTCTGTTCAGGTGTTGTTTAAGACGTTGAACGTGTCCACCAATGTCTGCTCCATCATCATTCCTTGCCAGTGTATAACGTGTCACTGTCACATTAGTAGCTGTGTTGTTGGCTGCAGGCGTAGTAGCAACATGAACTGTGGTGAGACACAATGGGACAAATCAAAAACAACAAGATATATAAACTCGGATTTTGAGCCAATAGTATTAATTTTAAGAAAGAAGAAAGGACAAATCAGTTACTAGTTATGACTAACAGTCCACCAAGGACTGTTAGTCATAACTAATTAGCTGTTGGTCCTCTCTTCTTTCATACAAAATATTTGATGGTATATCATTGTACACTTGTATGGCAGTTACATGGTGACAAGTATGTTACGGGGTTTGCCACTGAGTACGCCACCACGTGTGTATTTATGATACTTCCATTTCTCCTGTGGAAGTGCTTTGGCTTTTTCCTGAACTCTTTTTGCAATCACAACAAGAAACTGTTTGCTCTGGTTTTATGTACGTGTGCAAGGCGGTGGGAGGGGAGTGAGAGCTTCGAAAGAGCCCATCGTCGGCTCACAACGCTACGACATTACCTTCTCCCCTGGCCCCCGCCACTCAATAAAGCACCAATCTGTTAGTTTCTTACAGGTACCCAGACTAGTAAATACCTGGTAGGGTGCAGGGGGAAAATGGGGAAAGTCAAGACTCAAGAAGAGGACCAAGGCAAAGACGATGGAACAACAAAGAAAAATTAGTGATAATAGTGCGGACGAACAGCGACGACCAATCAGAGACCAATACGTACAGAACACAGGACCAAAACTGAGACAACCAAACCATGGACGGATTGCTCATTACTCCCACTCCCAGATCAAACTAGCACTGCATGCGCATAAACAACACTAACTTGACGATCACTCACTCACAGGCAGAAGCATGCTTATACCGTGTCAACACGCCATTGAACTCTGCCTTTCTCCCTAGAGCTTCCTAAAACACCTCCGTGCATACACTGGGCACACTGCTTACCGTCAGTAGTTCCTCGCTGGTCTTCGGGCAGTAGGAGAATCATCTTCCGGTACATGTTGTCGTACAGTGGAGACATTCCATGGATTGCATCGCAGAGAAGACTGTAGGCAAGATTGCCTCCTGGTTGGATAATGTTAATGATATAAGAGTTGTGAGCTTCATTTCCTTCGTACTTCTTTACGCGCTGCAGCTCCTGTAGTTGTGCTACATCAGTGAAGAAGCCCTTGCTCTGCACGGCACGTCGAAATTGGTCAGCATCCAATTTACCGATCCATAGTAGTATGTTGGATAAGAAATCCGTATGCTTGAATGGGTCTTCTGCACAGCCCAGGGGAGCACACAATACCACAATAGAACAATAGCAGAATAGCACAATGCCAGAATGACAGCGGGAATAGAAAGCAATGATACAACCTCTCCTACCCGGGCCCTTAGGGAACTGAAGGGTGCCCACATCTCAGGCTTACCTATGACTGGGGAATACACTACAACAATAATGTAGATGGCATATTGTTCTCTTCTGTTGGGCTCATGAGGGACGTAGCCCACGAGTGGTACATGGGGGGCATGTGTACTCTCCTCCTCTCCCCCCCCCCCCCACACATCATGACTAGTAAATCTCTCAGCCTGTGTTCACCGTGTGCATGTCAGCAGGCCTCTTCTTTCAAATTTTTGACTGGGACACAAACAAATTCTACATTCCGGACCAATCAAAAACTGCTTCCGGCGGTTCTGCGCTTGATCTTCTGGCAGTCAAATCTGTCGTAAGCGACCCGCCCCTTGGTGCAAGAAAAAGCGGTCTCTTATGGCAGATGGTCTCTTACGGCAGATGTATGTTAAATCCGGCATACCGGGCATGCATACCGGTATATGCTTCCATGTACTCAAATCGACGAGAACGAGAGAGCTTGGAAGCTCAGGGCCCTACACTATGCTTTTTTGCCTTGATGACCTAGACAAAACAAGCATAGGGATGTTATAAATTCTTATAAGTTTCTACTTTTTGTTTGAGACATAACCTGAGATTCGAACTCGCACTATCGCCCTGCATGCATCCCCCCATACACTTCGCATACATAATAATTCTCCCAAGTTGCTTCACGTTATGATCTTGTATTTGAAAGCCCTATTTGAATATGCATTGTGGCCAGCCGTCTTTGAATGTACGGTACGGTACGGGATAGGTACGGGACAGGTACGGGACAGGTACGGTCGAGGGTAATACGACACCGTCTACCGCCTTGATGACGGCAAAAAAAGAAAAGGGATGTTATAAATTTTTCAATTCTCCAATTTTTTAAGGCGTTACCTGGGATTAGAACCCGCACTATCGCCCCACGTGCATTCCCCCATACACTTCGCATTCATACTCATTCTTCCAAGTTGCTTCATGTTATGATCTTGCGTTTGAAAGCCCTATTTGAATAGTTGCGGCCAGCTGTATGTGGCCAGCTGTGTTTGATGGTACGGTACGTACGGGACAGATACGGGATAGCGCCAGGCGTGACACAAACACACAAACAAACACCAAATTAAAGCTGTGTGGACCCTGGCTAGCACCAGGTTCAGTAACGTCTTCTGCATAGCTACGGGAATAATGTGATTTTTAATATCATTTTATTGGATATTCAATAGAATATAGGGGTGCCAGGGCCAGTCGATCGCACTACTTGCAAGACAGCGCATTTTCACACCTTGCAGTTGACAGCGCACTGGCAAGTACAGTTTCGCACCTGACTGAACCTGGGTCGCGGTCGCTTACAGCAGATTTGAATGCAGCCACCGTGCATGAAATCATGGTCGCTGGTCGCGCACAGCAGATGGTCGCTCTGGACAGATCAATTTGTATGTGAAACCGTCGGTGCACGGAAAATCGGTCGCTAACGGTAGATGGTCGCCTACAGCAGAGGTCGCTAACGGCGGATTTGACTGTACTTCTGCCAAAGAACCACGCAAAAAAACAAATTCCGCAGTGGGTGAACCCACCACAGGTCGAGACAGAAGTTGCCCATTCTTGGTTATGTACTCTTGCTATTGATAAACATGACTACTGACCTGACTGTGACATTGTCACATGACTACTGACCTGACTGTGACATTGTCAATCACTGCAGCTACTGCAGGCACTGTTTGATGTGATGATCATCAATGTGTTGATAGTATGCTCACCAGATTGTTGATATCTTCACAGCGGAAATCATGCAAACACACGCACACACACACACACACACAAACACACGTGCACACACACACACGCACACACTCACACACACACGCACGCACGCACACACACACAGACACACACACACACACACACACACACACACACACACACACACACACACATGCACATGTTAGTCATTTCCCTGGGTGATTGTTCACAACTGCCATACAGACATAGAACACCATTCTACACATCTGTTGAGAGAGGAATGTTATCAACTTCAAGCTGGAGTGCAACTGACCCGGCATTTCGTGTCAGTGAACCAGGAGAGGTTAGTGTGTTGGAAAGCTTAAAGTAAGAACGTACAGTGGATGGGCAGAAGACCTCAATGATATCAAAGTCGTTGAGTTTTCCAGCAAACGTATGGCAACCCAAAAGGCTTTTAAAACCTCTCTGTAGACTATGATAGTAATAGCACAGCACAACTGCTACACAACTGCTGCAAAGCTCGAGTCCAGGAAGTCTATGGATGCGCAGAGTTCGCAGTAAGAGAATGTCACACCCCTTTGGCCCGGCAGTTAACACCCCTTTGGCCCAGGCAGTGTACCCCCATTTTTTTCACCCCCCCCCCCCCCCCCCGAGTCAACATATCGTTAGCGGAGCTGTCACCAATGGCAGCAAGTGACCCACTTATTCAAACCGTTCAGTCTGACAAAGTGTGCGTGGGGGAGGGGGGGGGGGACTTGTTGTCCAGGGGATGGAAATCCCTGGGTTGGTGATTCTCCCTAAGCTCATATTCTTAAGACTGCATTACCAGAAAAACAATAACATTGTTTTTCTATAATGATACCATTCCTTGACCCCTGCAACTCCACCCTGCCAACTAGTTCCTCCATCATACCCTACATACAGTGGCCCTCATTGCATTGTTACCCAAATAAATAATTGTTGTCCTTGAAAAAAAACCCATACAGTGGCCATTGCCAAATGGAAAATCATAAATGCAGCCTCCTGAAAAGACCAGCTCCCAGGATCTAGGACTGACCAGCATAAGCACTGCATGTATGAATACAAGGCAGTAAGTGAGCTGTGCACTGAGCTTGGCCATTCTGTATGCACTTGGTCGGATTGCAACTTGCAGTTTACAAACACACACCACAGGACTTCTACAGTAACGTAGATCTACCAGGGACACAGCTAGGGTTAATCGGGTGTTAGCGGCCATCGTGAGTTCCCTTCGGGAACGGGCACGATAATTTACTTTTTTTTTACGGGCACAGCACCCGCTACGACTGGTACGACCATGGCCGATTGGCCGTAACACTTTTCGGAAAATGGTCCATCTGGAACGTGCAAAACCGTAACAAAAATATTGGGACCCGTCAGATCTTCGTCTTTTGTTTGAGTTTGACCTCATACTAGTACTCGACTCGACACAGGTACACTTGGTTCGTATCGCGGCACATGAACCACAACCTGTCCCCGGGGAAAATCGCGATTCCGCGGCCGTGTTTTTTTCGGCGTTTTTGCGGTTTTTTAAAAGACTGTGTTTTTGGCGATTTTCTCGTGTTTTTTGAAATTTTTGTTGCACTACACGTACACACAGTGCACTGTTCGGTTGACCGTTGTGAGCCGTTGACGTCACAAACTGGTCAAGTAGAGAGTCTACGTGTAGGGCGCGCGCTCCCTAGCATACACATGGCCAGAGACTTGTAACTGATTGATTTCACTACATACTCACTGAAAATTGCCTCATATCAACTGCAAACTTGCCGCATATCAATAATATTCACCGCATATTTACCGCAAATAATTAATTCACCGCAAATTATGCCATATTTACCCGCAAATTACACCGCAAATCCTGGGATTTTTCCGCGATTTTCCCCTAGGACAGCATAACATTCTATGACTATAAATTAGTAAAAAATGTGCCAAAAGTACCCACCCATGGCCCAGAACACAGGATCTAGGATTTGTCGTTTTTACAAAAATTCGCAGGGGAGCCCCCCCCCCCCCCCCCCCCATTCACAGCCAGCTCCCTCCATTGCCGGCATTGGTTGTACCAGTTCACAAGCCCTCCTACGCCCTGTCTGCGATGTAGTGAAATCCACTCATGCACAGCTGGGCTAGTCGCAACTCACCCGCAGGCGATCGCGAGGTATGGTTCTAAATCTCAGGACCTCCAATTATTCTCATTTTTGAACCTTTGTGCTTGATTACACACAGACAGTGAGAATTCTAGGTTTCTGCTCCCAGAAAGTGGGGACCAGGAACGATTTCGATACTCGGCCCGCAGACCAGGTTCGATCTACCAAACTCTTGCCCTCGAACGGAAACAGCATTCATAATTATTAGCAGCACTAGCACTAGCACTTCACCGCTCGTCGAGTCAAAGCAGCGTGTTCACATAGCGATAGAACGTTTTCCCACAAAGGAAGGGGAGTAGGGGCCCGTTTGAACGATACAGCTCAGCAACTCACCGTCAATTATTTAGGACGTGATGGCCATTGTACCTGTGAGCCTGCCGTTCGGAAGGCACGCGGACGTGGCAGTAAGCCAGGTGATGACGAGGATGATTCGGTACTGCGCGTGACTCTTCACTCGCGGCGTTTTTCGCAGTTCTCGACTAGAACCGTGATGTATACTGGTAGACTACAGCAGGAGAGACGGAAAACTGGACATTCACAGCGGCCGTTTCTTTAGAAGTCACCCAGTATCAGTGACCACGCACAATGATTC
Organism: Sycon ciliatum; assembly: GCF_964019385.1. Classification (NCBI taxonomy): domain Eukaryota; kingdom Metazoa; phylum Porifera; class Calcarea; order Leucosolenida; family Sycettidae; genus Sycon; species Sycon ciliatum. The sequence goes on along the minus strand of NC_088647.1, from coordinate 36,527,283 downwards.
AGATTGGTGTATTCGCCACTCCAGCAGTCTGCCACAACCCTTGCCCTCGTCGGATAATAATGCAGTACTGTCTATAACATGTATAATGATCTACGACGAATACAGGCAGCAGAACTTGATGTGGTGCTACCGACGTCTGCTCAGACTAGTACTAGTAGTAGTATCCTGGAGAAGCGCACGAATGAAAGTATGCTGGTGGAGTTGGGAGTACAGAGACAGCTGCTAGCCAGTCAAGATACGCAAACTGACCTACATATTTCGGGCACACATGCCGGCCATCTGGCTGCGAGCTTGTACGTGACGTGATGTTCGGTGTCGTGGATGGTAAGAGAAAGCGTGGTCGTCCGAAGATTTCCTTCGTTTCGTTTCGTGGACTGGTAAGTGGTATGTCTCTGCATGAGAGTTGCCAGTTGGCATCTGACAAAGATGCCTGGCAGTCACACTGTGCATCTACTGCTTACACAGCTGCATAATGCCGTTTATTTTATATTTTATTTATTTATGTTAGTACGTGTGTCTGTCTCTCTGTATGTTAGTACATGTATGTGTGTCTGTCTTTTACTAGTAGTATGTGTGTCTTTCTCTCTGTCAGTCTTCGGGCAATTTATGCTAATCTGTCTGTATCTCTGTCTCTAGACTGTCTTCCCGCCTCAGATCCGATCAGGTGAACCACACCGATCCAGACACAACTGGCAAGGGCCCAGGACAATGCCCGTGTCAGAAGTACTGTATGCAATTAACACATAATCCAATCCGGGGACGTTCACCGCATCACACCAAGAGCACATAACCCCCGCCCGGGGAATAACCCCCCCCCGGCCTGAGGACGGGGGGTCATGTACTCTTGATCACACGAACTAAGAACATACCAGTATAGACATGTACACCAAAATTGTTTTAAAACCATGCAAATTGCCGGAAGAAAAGTAACAAAGTAAAATGCTTTCTCTGGATACTCCTTGGTCACCATACTTACAGGTATTGACGTAAAAAGCGAGAAGAGAAACGAGAACGAAAAGATGTTGCTGAAGCCCTGAATCCAACCCAGGCCGCAGACTGGCTATAAGGAGAATGTTAGCCATGATATAAATCAAAGTAACTGAATAGACGGATCCGGACAAATGAGGGCCTAGGGTTTAACTGCCATGCATGAACATAATCACTGGGGTAAGCCGCGACAATGCATGCGGCAGATGATCGAGCACGGCCGCGCTCAAACTGCGGCAAGCGGCGCTGACTAGGGGTATCCATCTCATGTCTATGCTGTGGCGGTCACATGCTGCAAAACCTAGTATCCGTGACGCCACTGCTGAATACATGCCGCTGGACGTACAAGTTACCTAGTTAAAACCCTAGAATCAATTCTTACTATTAGTAAATTACGCATGGCCTGTAGAAAAGTACACCACAAGCAGTATTAGCCATGTACAATGTAGTAACGTTAGTACAATGTACAATGTAGTAACAGTCTTCTTAGCAGAGCTCAGCACACACAGTGTCATGACCAGAAATCAGGGAATGCATGTTCATGTCAATGATCCTCTCATTACCCTGCCTGGGTGCTTAGGGCATGACGTCAGCAGTGACATCATAGTGAAATGCAATGATGTCATGCAGGTAAAGAGATAACAATCACAGTGAAGGAATGTCATCGTGAAGATCGACTCGGAGGTAGACGGCTGCAAGCTGGATTACACTTGAGCCGACTCGATGGTGTTGACCATGACCACTGGTTTCTTGTTGCTCGGGCGTACATCATCCAGCTCAACAGGCTTGCTTTCATGGGCACCGGTTGCCGAGAATCCCTCATCATCATCATCGTGTACGTCGGTGCTATCATCATCGCTCTCACGCTGCACCAGGCTGTGTGTCCTAGACGTGCAGGCGCTCCACAGGGACATGAGCAAGGGGCAGAAATACGGGCCCAGCAAGTAGCACGACCACCAGAAGCAGAAGTCGTACTCGTTAAAATCTCTCCACGTACCGGCCGTTATCCAGTTGTGTGCCGTTACCAGTGCACCAGCTATCAGGAAACCTGTTCACACACACACACACATACATGCACACACACACACACACACACACACACACACACACACACACATACATACACACACGTGCACGGACACACACACACACACACACACACACACACACACCTCAGACCTCAGACCTGCCCATCGCGGAAGCGATGATAGCGAACAGCTATATACATGACAACTTGTGTTGGGATTACACCATTCAACAGCTTGCAAGGCTGATGAATTGACCGCCACCAATTTTTAGCCTGGTATCCACCACACAGCTGATTGAAGTGGCTTTTTCTGGCCAGTGAATCCCTATTATTCATTTTTTTCCATTTTTTATTCATTTTTTTACACACACGCCACACCACATACTCCGGCATACACTGGCTGTTGGTAACCACTGAGGAGAATGAAAGAAGAGCTAGGAGAATGAGAAAGAGAAGAAAGACGTGTGCGACCATAATCGTCGGGAATTGAACCCGCAACCTCTCGATTGGAAATCGACTGCACATACCACTGCACTATATGGGACACACACACACACATACATACACACATGGGCATGGACACACACACACGTGCATGGACACACACACACAGACACGTACACACACGTACACGGACACAAGAAAAGGATAGATCTGCTCAAAACGTAATACTGGCGGAGATATGATTGATAGGCTGCAGTTGAGCCTCCGAGTACTAGTATTGATCAGATACAGAAAGCTTAGGATAATCACAACATTGTGCAACTCACTTTGTACCCACTCGGATAAGACATCCAGGTACTCATGCTTAAAGGGGAAGTTAAGGCAAAAATCAAAATTTCACCAGTTGTAGTCTTCGGGGTGCTGAGTCGAATGGTCTTGGTCCGAGAAAGCTGGGACGCTCCCTTCCTACTTGAATCCCAATCGAACTCGCGCACTTCCACCGAAACTGGGTGACTGCGCCCTACTAGATGGGGATTTGTATGCAAAATGTCACTAAAAGCGCCATTTCGTTCTTATAAAAGCACGGATGACCGCGATTGGCCCATATGTTGTAGTCTTTTGGACGCTGAGTCGACTGGTTTTGGTCCGAAAAGGCTGCGATGCAGCGTTCCTCCTTTATTCCCAATCGAACATGGTTGAAGAAGCGGTCACGTGCTCCTGGGTGCCCAAATCACCTGGTCACCACGCCAGCAGGCGACAGCTTTCACACCAAGGTTCAACTCGAATTCAACTCGAGTGACAGGACTGCACCCAAAAAAGGTCAAACACGCTAGTAGGTTGTACCCTGCAGGCACGGTGACCAGGTGACTGGTGTACGCAGGAGCACGTGACCGCTTGTTCGACCATGTTCGATTGGGAATAAAGGAGGAACGCTGCATCGCAGCCTTTTCGGACCAAAACCAGTCGACTCAGCGTCCAAAAGACTACAACATATGGGCCAATCGCGGTTGTTGTGTTCACTACTAACACCTCAAAAGTTTCAGGATCGCACAGACGCCACAAGACAAAAGGTCACGTAATTCTTTACGGACTATAATGAACGAACAGTAGAATACATTGAGAAGAAGAGACTGGAAAAACACGAACTACATCGGAAAGAGAACTCTAGAACACTAAAGAAAACAAACCACAGCATCAAGGAAAAGAACAACGCATGAGGGGTAAAGCGCTGGCCAGCCACAACGTGCGTCCAACTTTGGCATGAGCGTACAGCGCTCGGAAAGCGGAAGCTAAATTTGGCAAAGCGACAGCAATAGTACGGCGCGAGGCACATGAGCAGTACGAGGCGCGGCACCTATACGCGTGTGCGGCAAACATTACACCCCATGTACCATATATGCATGAACAGCGCGGGGCGCATACTAACTCATTCAACATCAGTGCGCGGCGCAGGCATCTAGCTAGCTGGCGCAAGCATGATCATAATTGCATGCCATCACGCAATCAGCGCACATAAATCGCGCATCAAATAAATAAGTAATCAAACACAAATCAACACATCAACTAAATAAATCAACAAGCTAGCAAGAACACAATTCAAGAATGCAACGAAGAAATAATTACTATTCTAGTCGGTTATTCGCACGGGACCAAGCGCAATGTCCAAGCTGATGAACTGTGATTGCACAAGGTAAGCCCAAGCTCCTGAGCTAACCGTTCTGGTGAGCAGTCTTCTTCGTGCTGCAAACACACACTACACAATGTGTCGTATCTCGTAACAAGTACTGTACCAAATCACAACGAACACTAACAATACGCAATAGTAAACAATAATCAAAAACACTACGCAAAAAAGCAAAGCAAGCAGCACCTAGCCAGGGAGACAAGCAGGAGTCACGGTCGCAACGAGATCTCGACGACACCCCAGAAGACCTTTCTCCGACACGATACACAACATTCTCCCCACCAAAGGGCTTCAACCACACTGATCACAAATCAAGACGAGGTGGTGGTCGAACGGTACGACGAGATCGACGCGTAACTTGCGGTTCAACAGTCGTCGAAGGTATTTCAACATCATCGACGACGTTGACTGGATCAGCGCTCGCGGGTGTCTGCGGCTGCGGCTCAGCGTCCACAGCAGGCGGCTCAACATGCTCCTTCGCTACTTCCAACGGAACCAAGCGTTGAATGGGCCGTAGCATGGACGATTGGCCAACTTGGACTTTGGCCACCCTGCACTTGCCATCTCTTCCAGGATACAGCTCTGCGACCCTACCCAAGCGCCATGATTGCCGCTTCCGGTTGTCGTCGGCAATAAACACAACGTCGTTCACGACAATCGGAGTTGACTTCGACCGATGATACTCACTGAGACGAATGAGATACTCAGACGACCAACGCTGGTTGAGGTGCTCGTAGACGGTGTGGACATACTTGACTCGAGCGGACAACTGCCGTGGATCGAGTGGTCTGTCAGACGAGGCAATACCGGTTGCAAAGATGTCTCCCAACATCATGGCTGGAGTCAGCGGCGACTCGTCAGCTACATCCGTAGAAACCGGAGTGAGGGGTCGAGAGTTGACGACTCTCTCGATCTCCGTCAAGACAGTGAACAGCTCGTCTCGACTCAATGACGCTCGACCGAGAACCTTCTTCAAGGGAGCTTTCACACATGCCACCAGACGCTCATAGAACCCTCCATGCCACGGGGCAGATGGCGGATTGAAGAACCACGGGATTGCCACCTTGTCTGCGGCGGACTTGAACGTCGTAGCATTATCTGAACGTATACGCAGCGGCTTCCCACGACGGGCGATGAAACGACGCAATGCTAGCAGGAACACCTCTGTCGACAGGCTATCCACGAGCTCTAGGTGCACTGCGCGAGTAGTACCGCACACGAAGAGTGCGACCCACACTTTCTGAACATTTGATGAACTGCGCACGTACAAAGGACCTGCATAATCAATACCTGTGAGACCGAATGGCTGGTGGTGCTTCACCCTGTCTGAGGGCAACGGCGGCATCTCCTCAGCAGCAGTCTGTGCGCGAAATCTGCGGCAAACAATGCACTTCTCCGACACGCTACGAAGAAAACGACGAGCTCCGAGAATCCAGAACTGCTGTTGTAGAAACGCAAGCACGCTCTCTACACCCTGGTGCATTCGCTGAAGGTGAGCATCACGCAGAAACAACTCACTTAGATGACATCTGCCCAGGATGATCGGATGCTGAACCTCGTAGGACAGATCGCTCTCCTGCAGACGACCACGAACTCTGAGCAAACCAGCTTCATCCAGAAACGGAGACAACTTGAACAGCTTCGAACCCTTCTTCAGTGGCTCCTTGCTCCGCAACTGGGACAACTCCTTGGGGAAGCATTGCTCTTGGATGGCGCGAAACATCACAGACTCAGCAGATGGAATCAATTCTGCACGCGAAACACCCTTGTGTCGCCATGACAGCATACTTGCGACCAAACCGCGAGCTCGTTGCCACTTGGAGAACTTCTCCCACGGCCAAACAACTGGAGTGTCAACCTCCACAGCCGACACGCGTGCTTCGGTGACGGACTCATTGGTGCTCTGAAACGAGATGACTGGTGGCCACTGAGACTCATCGCTCAACCATGACGGACCATGCAGCCACATCTCCTTCTGCAAGTCACACACTGGGACACCACGCGAGACAAGATCTGCAGGGTTGCTAACTCCTGGACAGTGACGCCATTCTACTTGCAGCTTCTGCGAAACTTCTTGCACTGCAGCAACTCGATTAGCAACATACGTCTTCCAGTGATACGACGGCTTTGAGATCCAGTGCCATGTGGTTAGGCTGTCTGTCCACCCCACAATCCTTTCAATTGGCACTCTCAATTCATTGACGACAAAGGACAACATCTTCACGCCAAGACACACAGCCGACAATTCCAGACGCGCAAGAGTGGGACGTACAACAGGTGCAACCTTCGCCTTCGCACACAACAAAGCAGACGTCAAACCGGACACAACATAGAAACAACAGCCATAGCCCTTCTCGGATGCATCTGAGAATACATGCAACGTGACTGGAGCATCTGGAGTACACCCGATCCATCTGGGGATTTTAACGGAAGAAAGCGCTGCGAGCTCTCCCCACCATGAAGCACATCGGACAGCCAAATCAATAGGGAATGGGTCATCCCAACCACCGCCGAGCTTCCAACTCTCTTGCAACATCATCTTGCCTGGCACAACTGCGGGTGACGCCCAACCTAGCGGATCGAACACAGCGGCAACACAACGCAACAACGCACGACGAGACCAACCAGACACTTCCTTTGGACACTCAACATCACCGAGCGCAGCCACCGAAATACAATCTGACTCGGTGTTCCACACAATACCCAGTGCCTTGGAACCAGCCTCGGGGTCTGAGGTCATCGTGTTCCCTCGCCACTTCCGCAACTCCATGCCTGCTCCCTGCAAAACATGAACGCTATACTCCTGCAGCTTTTCAGCATCCGCACAGCATGGCAAGCTAGAAACGCAATCATCAACATAAAAACTACGCAGCAGCAGCTCTATGATATCACGCTCAGCAGCAGAAGCAGACTCGAATGCACTATCGAGATGAAAGCGCAGCACAGCACTAAGTATGAAAGGAGAACAATTCACTCCAAAAGGCAGCTTCTTTAAACGCCAGATACACATTTCTTCGCTACCTATCTCAGGCCAAACAAAACGCAGATATGGCCTATCTTCTTCACGCATTCCGATCATAAAAAAAGCCTTGCGAATATCGGCTTGTACAGCACATTCATACTCACGGAACCTGAGGAGGATACCAGTGAGATCCGGTAGGAGTGATGGCCCGGGATCGACCATGTCGTTTAGGGATGGTGCTCCGGTGCAGGCGGCGGATGCATTGAAGACGACCCGTGTCTTCGTCGTTGAGGCGTCGCTACGGAATACGGCATGATGCGGCATGTAATAGCCGGCTTCCTCCGGATGCGGTTCCTTTTCAATGGCATCCAGCTTCAAGTACTCAGTGATGAGGACGTCATCATACGCTGGACGTTGACCTCGTCTCTGTAGCTGCTTCAGCAGTGATTGTGCCGCTGCCATCGCTTGGTTTAGGTTGGCTGGCGGACGCTTCTCAGATCGCCATAGCAATCCCACTTGGTAATGAGGGCCTTGCCGCTCTATCGGGAAGTCCGGTAACGTCTCAGCTATTTCCGGCACCTCTTCCATCTTCCACAGTCGGTCAAGTTCAATACAACTCACACTGACGGTCGCTGACTTGGTTTCACTATTAGCCGGTCCTGACAGCACCCAGCCTATTTCAGTGTGCCAGGCCGTCTCTCCATTGATTTGCTCCTTGCGGAGAAGGAACTCATTGCAGTAGTCAGCTCCAATCAGCATGTGCACTTCGCTTGATCCGGCCTTTGTCGAGTCATCAGACAACTGCAATCCCTGTGACTGCCAACGTGCAATTGTGCTGTCTGCTAGCGGATCGAATCGGAGACCTAGCGACTTCTTTTGCCAGGCATTGACGGAAATGGACTTCGTTGCACCCTTGATGGTGACACGGTACCTGTCCATCTTTTCAAACTTCGGCTCCACGTCAAACGCCTTCAGCCTGACAGTTTGCGATCCAAGGTGTGCCGGTTGCAGCGAGTTCACCAGTGGCGCGGTGATGAACGATGCCTGCGCACCTGGGTCGATGAATATGCGTACACTGGCCTTTCGGCTAGGTCCTTGTACCTCAGCCACGCCGGTCATCAAGTGCACGCTGTTTGCACTACATTCATACGTACCGACTTTCGATTCGGCTATCGGTTCGGATGTTACCTGTTTGTCCTCTCTGTGCAGTAGACTGTGGTGTCGCTTGTTGCAGTGCTTGCAACGACCCTTGTTCTGACAATTCATCACTCGATGTCCTGGTCTCAGGCAGTTGAAACACAGTCCCTCTGCCTTGACGTACGCGTTTCGGTGCTCAGACGCCATAGCTGACAATTTCTTGTTAGCCTCATCAACGCTGACCGTCAAACACTCTGCCGACGCAAACGGTATACGTTTGTCGCTGGTGCTAGACTTGGCAGGCTTCAGCTTGCTACGTCCGTGGGCTGTTTGGTAAGCCATACCATCCTCCGCAAACGCCTTCAAGTCCTTCGTGTAACATCTCTTCTCGATCAAGAAGGCCTTAGTTTCTGCCGACACAGCTTCTAGCAGGACTTGACGTACGACACATCCGAACAATTCAGTGTCGTCCAGCTCACCGATTTGTCCGCGGCTAGAGGTACGGCTAGGCCTGGCGAGTTTTGCCCACTTCTCCGTCTCGCGCGTCACTCGTACCACAAACTGGTAGAAACTCTCCTCACTTTTCTGCTGTATGGCCATCAGGGCTTGCCACGCTTTGTCGGCGGTCTTCCCATGCGCCATCAGCAGCTCGCGCTTCGCTTCGGCAAAGGTGTTGCAGCCATAGCATGCACCTTCCAACTTGCTGCCAGCAACAGCCACGCGCAAGCGGATCAGGTACTCGTCGTCGCTGAACTCATTTTGCTTTGCCACATCCTCGAACAGTTCGAGATAGGTCTCAACAGTCTGCTTACCGTCGAACTTCGGCATCTTGATGGCAGCCCTCTTGCTCGCTAAACTGCCATTCGTCGTATTCAACAAAGTGCTCTCATCACTCTGAGTCTCTCGTGTGTGCTGGACTTGCAACTCCAAATCTGCAATCCTCGCAAGCAGCTGCTCGTCATCTTTCCTTTCCAATCTACTTCCTGCTCGTTCTTCGCGCTCTCTGTCTGCACGCACTTTCTCCTCGTGCTTCTCGATACGCTCCTCTACGTAGGTACGCAATGCCTCTCCAGTGTAGCCATAAGCTTGACCATTTGCGATCAGCTTCGCTTCTACCTCATCCATGTTCACGCGTCTCGATCCTGGCGTGGTCGCCAAAATGTTGTGTTCACTACTAACACCTCAAAAGTTTCAGGATCGCACAGACGCCACAAGACAAAAGGTCACGTAATTCTTTACGGACTATAATGAACGAACAGTAGAATACATTGAGAAGAAGAGACTGGAAAAACACGAACTACATCGGAAAGAGAACTCTAGAACACTAAAGAAAACAAACCACAGCATCAAGGAAAAGAACAACGCATGAGGGGTAAAGCGCTGGCCAGCCACAACGTGCGTCCAACTTTGGCATGAGCGTACAGCGCTCGGAAAGCGGAAGCTAAATTTGGCAAAGCGACAGCAATAGTACGGCGCGAGGCACATGAGCAGTACGAGGCGCGGCACCTATACGCGTGTGCGGCAAACATTACACCCCATGTACCATATATGCATGAACAGCGCGGGGCGCATACTAACTCATTCAACATCAGTGCGCGGCGCAGGCATCTAGCTAGCTGGCGCAAGCATGATCATAATTGCATGCCATCACGCAATCAGCGCACATAAATCGCGCATCAAATAAATAAGTAATCAAACACAAATCAACACATCAACTAAATAAATCAACAAGCTAGCAAGAACACAATTCAAGAATGCAACGAAGAAATAATTACTATTCTAGTCGGTTATTCGCACGGGACCAAGCGCAATGTCCAAGCTGATGAACTGTGATTGCACAAGGTAAGCCCAAGCTCCTGAGCTAACCGTTCTGGTGAGCAGTCTTCTTCGTGCTGCAAACACACACTACACAATGTGTCGTATCTCGTAACAAGTACTGTACCAAATCACAACGAACACTAACAATACGCAATAGTAAACAATAATCAAAAACACTACGCAAAAAAGCAAAGCAAGCAGCACCTAGCCAGGGAGACAAGCAGGAGTCACGGTCGCAACGAGATCTCGACGACACCCCAGAAGACCTTTCTCCGACACGATACACAACAGCGGTCATCCGTGCTTTTATAAGAACGAAATGGCGCTTTTAGTGACATTTTGAATACAAATCCCCAGCTCGTAGGGCGCAGCCACCCAGTTTCGGTGGAAGTACGCAAGTTCGATTGGGAATAAAGTAGGAAGGGAGCGTCTCAGCTTCCTCGGACCACGACCATTCGACTCAGCACTCCGAAGACTACAACTGGTGAAATTTTGATTTTTGCCTTAACTTCCCCTTTAATACGGACATTGTCAGGAGTACAGATGGGTTGATCCATACTGGTGTAACGTTATCCCAGCTAGGATAAGACTAGCACATCGCATGCTTAAAGTTGGGAAATACCGAAAATATTACACCAATGAAAATTCCCGGTTCTACAGTAAACATGCATATCATTCTCACATCGGGCAAGTTTGCATCAGGAACACGATCATCATCACAATGCACTTGCGGTGCACCTTGCACGCCACCGCCACCAGGATGCTGTTGATAAAGTTGAGAATGACGCTCATGATCAGGCAGCCTCGTGTCTGCCGCACATGCCCTGTAGTGAGTAAGACCATGAAGACAGCAATCATGACGATTACCAAGCCAGCGGAGTGAGTATTGACAAGGATACATAGTCAAACTGCGCAGGCCGACTAATAGCCACTGGAGAGGTGTTGTTTACCGTCCCATTCTAGCACACTGTGTTACCTGGATTTGCAATAACTGCGGTTTTAACCGCAGATCTTAAAAGTCTTGAAGCGTACATGTGTTGCATCTTTGGTGTTAGAGAATGATGGTGAATGTTTTTATGACCATTTCGAATCAGTGTGTGTGTGTGTGTGTGTGTGTCACATAATAAGCAAGGACGCTACCATACCAAAAGTCCAAGCCTACTCGTCGCTACGTCCGCCTAGTCAGAAAGTCTTGGAATAGATGTGCATGAAACAAGAGCAAGCCACTATGAGCCAGTTTAGGTGGCGAACAGCAAGAGAGTGGAATGAATGGAGCGATGGAATCAAACCAGCATGGGAGCAGAACCCTTGTACAAACCATGTAATCGAGCAGCTTGGAAGCGGAAAGGAAGTCTGCATGCACTCGTAAAAGCCATGCAATTGAGTAGTTTGAAAGCAGAAAGGAAGCGTGAACACTACACTCTTACAAGCCACGTACAACATCACATTGCTAGCTGATCAGAATACATTGCTAGCTGATCAGAATACATTGCTAGCTGATCAGAATACATTGCTAGCTGATCAGAATACATTGCTAGCTGATCAGAATACATTGCTAGCTGATCAGAATACATTGCTAGCTGATCAGAATACATTGCTAGCTGATCAGAATACATTGCTAGCTGATCAGAATACATTGCTAGCTGATCAGAATACATTGCTAGCTGATCAGAATACATTGCTAGCTGATCAGAATACATTGCTAGCTGATCAGAATACATTGCTAGCTGATCAGAATACATTGCTAGCTGATCAGAATACATTGCTAGCTGATCAGAATACATTGCTAGCTGATCAGAATACATTGCTAGCTGATCAGAATACATTGCTAGCTGATCAGAATACATTGCTAGCTGATCAGAATACATTGCTAGCTGATCAGAATACATTGCTAGCTGATCAGAATACATTGCTAGCTGATCAGAATACATTGCTAGCTGATCAGAATACATTGCTAGCTGATCAGAATACATTGCTAGCTGATCAGAATACATTGCTAGCTGATCAGAATACATTGCTAGCTGATCAGAATACATTGCTAGCTGATCAGAATACATTGCTAGCTGATCAGAATACATTGCTAGCTGATCAGAATACATTGCTAGCTGATCAGAATACATTGCTAGCTGATCAGAATACATTGCTAGCTGATCAGAATACATTGCTAGCTGATCAGAATACATTGCTAGCTGATCAGAATACATTGCTAGCTGATCAGAATACATTGCTAGCTGATCAGAATACATTGCTAGCTGATCAGAATACATTGCTAGCTGATCAGAATACATTGCTAGCTGATCAGAATACATTGCTAGCTGATCAGAATACATTGCTAGCTGATCAGAATACATTGCTAGCTGATCAGAATACATTGCTAGCTGATCAGAATACATTGCTAGCTGATCAGAATACATTGCTAGCTGATCAGAATACATTGCTAGCTGATCAGAATACATTGCTAGCTGATCAGAATACATTGCTAGCTGATCAGAATACATTGCTAGCTGATCAGAATACATTGCTAGCTGATCAGAATACATTGCTAGCTGATCAGAATACATTGCTAGCTGATCAGAATACATTGCTAGCTGATCAGAATACATTGCTAGCTGATCAGAATACATTGCTAGCTGATCAGAATACATTGCTAGCTGATCAGAATACATTGCTAGCTGATCAGAATACATTGCTAGCTGATCAGAATACATTGCTAGCTGATCAGAATACATTGCTAGCTGATCAGAATACATTGCTAGCTGATCAGAATACATTGCTAGCTGATCAGAATACATTGCTAGCTGATCAGAATACATTGCTAGCTGATCAGAATACATTGCTAGCTGATCAGAATACATTGCTAGCTGATCAGAATACATTGCTAGCTGATCAGAATACATTGCTAGCTGATCAGAATACATTGCTAGCTGATCAGAATACATTGCTAGCTGATCAGAATACATTGCTAGCTGATCAAAATACATTGCTAGCTGATCACAATACAGGTGGACTCCCTTTAATTCGAACCTCAAATTGCCAGGCCCTAACTTCGAATTATCCAGAACTTCTAATTATCCAAATGCAGCCCCATGCACTGATATGTATGTCAAAATGCTTGAAATCGCATGCTGAATATTTTTTGCACATTTTTATTTGCATCAACGAAACATAGGTGGTCAAACCGGTCTTGTACAACGGATCATCAAAACACTGGATCGACACAAAATCATTTTGACATTATCTTCATCTTCTAGTGAAGAAGTAAGTTGTCAGTCACTGCAGCTTTCCTGAAACAATTTCAACGGAAAAGAACTGCGCTGCCTAATCCGCGTCATGAACTTTGAAGGCCGTCGAAAAGCAGCACGTCGTTCTGAAGAACGGAAGTGGAGCATAGGCATCGACAATATTTACGACAATAGTGTTGTTGTTCGCCAACATCCCCGCGCACGAGCTGGCGCGGCAAGAAAGGCCATCGAGATCCGCGAAGAGAGTCAGCCACCTGGAAGAAGTCGTCTTCAATCAAACCTTTGCAATTTGCCTAGCACGGGCTTGAATCAAATTTCGAGAGAAGGTGGGTTTCTTGAACGCTATAGTCGATCCTGCAGCGGACCATCAATCGATTTTTGAGCTACTCTTGGCTAGAGAAGAAGAAAAGAATGAACTTCGAATTACAAGGATAGCAACTCAATCTCACTTCGAAATAAGCGTTCAAAGGACATAGTCAATGTACTGTAAACAGCTCTTCTGTACGAAGACTGGGTTCGAATTATCCAACCGGCGCACTTTTCGTACTTCGAATTATGCATTCGATTTTGACTTGAAGTGACTTGCAGAAGATCGGTACGACGAAAAAGTTCGAATTACACGGAATGTTCGAATTAAACCGTATTCGAATTAGAGGGAGTCTACCTGTACATTGCTAGCTGATCAGAATACATTGCTAGCTGATCAGAATACATTGCTAGCTGATCACAATACATTGCTAGCTGATCACAATACATTGCTAGCTGATCACAATACATTGCTAGCTGATCACAATACATTGCTAGCTGATCACAATACATTGCTAGCTGATCACAATACATTGCTAGCTGATCACAATACATTGCTAGCTGATCAGAATACATTGCTAGCTGATCAGAATACATTGCTAGCTGATCAGAATACATTGCTAGCTGATCAGAATACATTGCTAGCTGATCAGAATACATTGCTAGCTGATCAGAATACATTGCTAGCTGATCAGAATACATTGCTAGCTGATCAGAATACATTGCTAGCTGATCAGAATACATTGCTAGCTGATCAGAATACATTGCTAGCTGATCAGAATACATTGCTAGCTGATCAGAATACATTGCTAGCTGATCAGAATACATTGCTAGCTGATCAGAATACATTGCTAGCTGATCAGAATACATTGCTAGCTGATCAGAATACATTGCTAGCTGATCAGAATACATTGCTAGCTGATCACAATACATTGCTAGCTGATCAGAATACATTGCTAGCTGATCAGAATACATTGCTAGCTGATCAGAATACATTGCTAGCTGATCAGAATACATTGCTAGCTGATCAGAATACATTGCTAGCTGATCAGAATACATTGCTAGCTGATCAGAATACATTGCTAGCTGATCAGAATACATTGCTAGCTGATCACAATACATTGCTAGCTGATCACAATACATTGCTAGCTGATCACAATACATTGCTAGCTGATCACAATACATTGCTAGCTGATCACAATACATTGCTAGCTGATCACAATACATTGCTAGCTGATCACAATACATTGCTAGCTGATCAGAATACATTGCTAGCTGATCAGAATACATTGCTAGCTGATCAGAATACATTGCTAGCTGATCAGAATACATTGCTAGCTGATCAGAATACATTGCTAGCTGATCAGAATACATTGCTAGCTGATCAGAATACATTGCTAGCTGATCAGAATACATTGCTAGCTGATCAGAATACATTGCTAGCTGATCAGAATACATTGCTAGCTGATCAGAATACATTGCTAGCTGATCAGAATACATTGCTAGCTGATCAGAATACATTGCTAGCTGATCAGAATACATTGCTAGCTGATCAGAATACATTGCTAGCTGATCAGAATACATTGCTAGCTGATCAGAATACATTGCTAGCTGATCAGAATACATTGCTAGCTGATCAGAATACATTGCTAGCTGATCACAATACATTGCTAGCTGATCACAATACATTGCTAGCTGATCACAATACATTGCTAGCTGATCACAATACATTGCTAGCTGATCACAATACATTGCTAGCTGATCGCAATACATTGCTAGCTGATCACAATACATTGCTAGCTGATCACAATACATTGCTAGCTGATCAGAATACATTGCTAGCTGATCAGAATACATTGCTAGCTGATCAGAATACATTGCTAGCTGATCAGAATACATTGCTAGCTGATCAGAATACATTGCTAGCTGATCAGAATACATTGCTAGCTGATCAGAATACATTGCTAGCTGATCAGAATACATTGCTAGCTGATCAGAATACATTGCTAGCTGATCAGAATACATTGCTAGCTGATCAGAATACATTGCTAGCTGATCAGAATACATTGCTAGCTGATCAGAATACATTGCTAGCTGATCAGAATACATTGCTAGCTGATCAGAATACATTGCTAGCTGATCACAATACATTGCTAGCTGATCAGAATACATTGCTAGCTGATCAGAATACATTGCTAGCTGATCAGAATACATTGCTAGCTGATCACAATACATTGCTAGCTGATCAGAATACATTGCTAGCTGATCAGAATACATTGCTAGCTGATCACAATACATTGCTAGCTGATCAGAATACATTGCTAGCTGATCAGAATACATTGCTAGCTGATCAGAATACATTGCTAGCTGATCAGAATACATTGCTAGCTGATCAGAATACATTGCTAGCTGATCAGAATACATTGCTAGCTGATCAGAATACATTGCTAGCTGATCAGAATACATTGCTAGCTGATCAGAATACATTGCTAGCTGATCAGAATACATTGCTAGCTGATCAGAATACATTGCTAGCTGATCAGAATACATTGCTAGCTGATCAGAATACATTGCTAGCTGATCAGAATACATTGCTAGCTGATCAGAATACATTGCTAGCTGATCAGAATACATTGCTAGCTGATCAGAATACATTGCTAGCTGATCAGAATACATTGCTAGCTGATCAGAATACATTGCTAGCTGATCAGAATACATTGCTAGCTGATCAGAATACATTGCTAGCTGATCAGAATACATTGCTAGCTGATCAGAATACATTGCTAGCTGATCAGAATACATTGCTAGCTGATCAGAATACATTGCTAGCTGATCAGAATACATTGCTAGCTGATCAGAATACATTGCTAGCTGATCAGAATACATTGCTAGCTGATCAGAATACATTGCTAGCTGATCAGAATACATTGCTAGCTGATCAGAATACATTGCTAGCTGATCAGAATACATTGCTAGCTGATCAGAATACATTGCTAGCTGATCACAATACATTGCTAGCTGTTCTACGCTATAGCCCTGTCTGGAACTCTGCGCGGGGGCCAAGCGGATTCTAACGCTAGCCCAACTGAGCGCAGGTCTGATAGTCTGTGATAATACTAATGGTACGGACCACAGGAGAACTACACAAAATTAATAGAATGACTCACCAATCAGTGTCACATTGTACTGATGTTCAGACCAGAGAGACCAATGCCAGCAGACGTATGTGGATGAAGTTGCGACCTGCTGCAGGGTGTGGCGTACAGCAGAGGATGCAGTAGACTGCTGTGTAGTGTAGTACATGTATGTGTAGCGGACTGCTGAGAGACGAGGTGAATTGCAGTGGTACGAGGTGCACTGTTGCTGCATGTGGCACACTGCGATGGTATGTAGCGGACTGCTGAAAAACGAGGTGAATTGCAGTGGTACGAAGTGCACTGTTGCTGCATGTGGCACACTGCGATGGTATGTAGCGGACTGCTGAGAGACGAGGTGAATTGCAGTGGTACGAGGTGCACTGTTGCTGCATGTGGCACACTGCGATGGTATGTAGCGGACTGCTGAAAAACGAGGTGAATTGCAGTGGTACGAAGTGCACTGTTGCTGCATGTGGCACACTGCGATGGTATGTAGCGGACTGCTGAGAGACGAGGTGAATTGCAGTGGTCCGAGGTGCACTGGTGCTGCATGTGGCACACTGCGATGGTATGTAGCGGACTGCTGCGAGACGAGGTGAATTGCAGTGGTACGAGGTGCACTGTTGCTGCATGTGGCACACTGCGATGGTATGTAGCGGACTGCTGCGAGACGAGGTGAATTGCAGTGGTACGAGGTGCACTGTTGCTGCATGTGGCACACTGCGATGGTATGTAGCGGACTGCTGCGAGACGAGGTGAATCGCAGTGGTACGAGGTGCACTGGTGCTGCATGTGGCACACTGCGATGGTATGTAGCGGACTGCTGCGAGACGAGGTGAATTGCAGTGGTACGAGGTGCACTGTTGCTGCATGTGGCACACTGCGATGGTATGTAGCGGACTGCTGCGAGACGAGGTGAATTGCAGTGGTACGAGGTGCACTGTTGCTGCATGTGGCACACTGCGATGGTATGTAGCGGACTGCTGAAAGACGAGGTGAATTGCAGTGGTACGAGGTGCACTGTTGCTGCATGTGGCACACTGCGATGGTATGTAGCGGACTGCTGCGAGACGAGGTGAATTGCAGTGGTACGAGGTGCACTGTTGCTGCATGTGGCACACTGCGATGGTATGTAGCGGACTGCTGAAAGACGAGGTGAATTGCAGTGGTACGAGGTGCACTGTTGCTGCATGTGGCACACTGCGATGGTATGTAGCGGACTGCTGCGAGACGAGGTGAATTGCAGTGGTACTAGGTGCACTGTTGCTGCATGTGGCACACTGCGATGGTATGTAGCGGACTGCTGAAAGACGAGGTGAATTGCAGTGGTACGAGGTGCACTGTTGCTGCATGTGGCACACTGCGATGGTATGTAGCGGACTGCTGAGAGACGAGGTGAATTGCAGTGGTACGAGGTGCACTGTTGCTGCATGTGGCACACTGCGATGGTATGTAGCGGCCTGCTGAGAGACGAGGTGAATTGCAGTGGTACGAGGTGCATGGTTGCTACATGTGGCACACTGCGATGGTATGTAGCGGACTGCTGAAAGACGAGGTGAATTGCAGTGGTACTAGGTGCACTGTTGCTGCATGTGGCACACTGCGATGGTATGTAGCGGACTGCTGAGAGACGAGGTGAATTGCAGTGGTCCGAGGTGCACTGTTGCTGCATGTGGCACACTGCGATTGTATGTAGCGGACTGCTGCGAGACGAGGTGAATTGCAGTGGTCCGAGGTGCACTGTTGCTGCATGTGGCACACTGCGATGGTATGTAGCGGACTGCTGAAAGACGAGGTGAATTGCAGTGGTACGAGGTGCACTGGTGCTGCATGTGGCACACTGCGATGGTATGTAGCGGACTGCTGAGAGACGAGGTGAATTGCAGTGGTACTAGGTGCACTGTTGCTGCATGTGGCACACTGCGATGGTATGTAGCGGACTGCTGAGAGACGAGGTGAATTGCAGTGGTCCGAGGTGCACTGTTGCTGCATGTGGCACACTGCGATTGCATGTAGCGGACTGCTGAGAGACGAGGTGAATTGCAGTGGTCCGAGGTGCACTGTTGCTGCATGTGGCACACTGCGATTGTATGTAGCGGACTGCTGAAAGACGAGCTGCACTCCAGCAGCACGAGGTAGACTGCTGCCATATGCGGTACACTGCCGGGAGACGAGTTTGACTGCAGCAGCATGAGGTAAACTGCTGACAAATCCGGAGAACTGGAGTGGGATGAGGTGAACTGCCTGGGGATAAGGTAGACTGCCTGGGGATGAGGTGGACTGCCTGGGGTTGAGGTTGACAACTTTGGGAAACGGCAGGCAGCCGAATAACATGGCAGGCTGCTGAGGGATGATGAGGTGGACTGATAATCGATGAGGTGTAAAGCTGAGGGATGAATCTAATTAGCAATGGACGAGATAGACTGCCAGGGCATGAGGTGAAGTGCCGAGGGATGAAGTAGACTGCTGAGATGTGATATGGACTGCCTGGGGATGAGGTAAAATGCCGGAGCTCGAGGTAGACTGTCGAGGTATGAGGCGAACTCCCTGGGGATGAGGTGAATTGCATAGGGATGATGTGAACAGATGAAAGATGAGGCAGACTGCCGAAGCATGAGGCGGAGTGCTGAGGGATGTGAACTGACGAAGGATGATGTGAAGAGACGAGGGGTGAGGTGGACTGCCTAGGGATGATGTGAACTGACGAGGGATGAGGTGGAGTGCTGAGGGATGAAATGGACTTGCCTTTGGAAAAGCTAAAGCCAGACTACTGCGGGATCATGTGGAGTGCTGAGACATGAAACGGACTGCTGCAGGATGAGGCAGACGGCTCAGGCATGAGGCGGACAGTCAATAGATGGGGCGGGCTGTCAAGAGATAAGATGTACTGCTGCAGGATGAGGCGGACTGCTCAGAAATGAGACGAACCGTGTCACGTTGTTGAATTCAGCTATTGGAAACCATTAGGAGATATACTCGAGGATGTCTGCCATTCTAAGGGATGGAGCAGTATTGTCCAGCGGTTGTCGAAATGGATCGGGCGAACATGGGTTTTTGCACAAGTATACTTTGTCCATACCGGTACTCATGACACCAGGTGAGTGAAGCAGGAGGTTAACGTCATTGTGGGTGATCTTGCACTCAACAAGGGAAATCACTTTCAAGCTTGTGTTAGACTTCTTCATCTCAACCAGTGCACGCACTGTGCCACGGCCGATGTCATTGCACGACATATCCAGCCAACCAATGCATGTGTGACTGCGGAGAGCTCTTAGAATACCTGCACCGACCTCATCACACATGCCCGTACCGGCAAATGAAATTACACGTAGGCGGTGAGCGTCCGAGAGAAGGTCGAGAAGCAGTTGGCAAACAGCATGGCTGGGATGTGGATCATGAAACACTGGGTTTCCAGCCAGACTCAGTGCATTGACTTGGGACCTTGGTATTGATAGTGCCTGCAGCAAGGCCGCAACACCAGCCAGCTGTATCCTATTGCCATCCACGTTGATACACTTGATGCTTGTGTTGCGAGCAAGGCCGGATGTAGCTAGCGTGATTGCTCCAGTATCCGTGATCCCACAGGCAGAGATGTCAAGTAGATCTAAGTCATTGTTGACTGTGAGGTAGTTGCCAAGCGGTATCATCATGGAGTCATCAACCATGTCATGGAATGCACCACCACCGCATGAACTGACCAGATCATCAAATGATCTCGTCTCTACTGAAGCACCAGTAGCATAGCGGCTGCCAATGTCGACTATGTCACCACCACATTGTCGAGATTCAGTCACTTTCTGCAGCAGACGAACTGTAACACCACAGCCAGTGAGATAAATAGCACATGTTGGTAGTGCTGGGAGATGGCTGGTTGCAGCACCACCAGTAGTGCCACTCGCATAATTCTCATACATGGATGTCCATAGCCTGCGTAGGACGTTGCCTGACATCTTGGCAGGTTCACGGTGGCGACGCGCTTGCAGAAAGTCAATAATACTTGCGATAACAGCATCATTAACTTTGTTGTTCTCAAAGTGAAGATGACGTATCATGTCATGGGAGCGCAGGCCGGACAGTACGCATGAAAACTCACTGTTGGATAGTGAGTTGTTATCAAGCCGTAATTGTTCAAGGTGAGGCAGCTTTGTGACCAGTGTTGTCAAGTCAGACCCACATCCATTGTACAGATCACAGTATGCCATTGACAGCACTGTAAGGTTTGTACATGGTATCAAGTAGGTCACAAATGCGGAGAGGCCGTCATTTCCAAGACAGGTGTTGCATGCGTTGAGCTGCACTAGACCTGAGTAGTTTACACATGTTGCAAGTGTCGCTCCAGCCACCGG
Organism: Sycon ciliatum; assembly: GCF_964019385.1. Classification (NCBI taxonomy): domain Eukaryota; kingdom Metazoa; phylum Porifera; class Calcarea; order Leucosolenida; family Sycettidae; genus Sycon; species Sycon ciliatum. Next base: position 36,506,193 of record NC_088647.1, on the reverse strand, counting down.
TCTGCTCGTCAAAGCTGTATTGCTAACGTCAAGAACCTGGAGATGTGGCGTTGATTCAGACGATAGAAGACCACTTGAAATACATCTCAGTGGCGCCCCATCAAGATCATTGCGACCGATGTGCACCTCCACACACTTGCTCAGTTGGCTGGATAGCAAACACATGACATCACTGGGCAGGTTGCAGCGGCTGACGTTCAGCATCTTAACCAGGTCAATGAAATGCAGCGTGTTATGTATTGCCATTGCGTCAATGGCTTCAAGCGGGACACCTTCAACATCAATGCCATCCTCTGCCAGCAATTTGGAGGCCGATTCAAAGTAGGTACGTAACTTGGCATTGTACGAGGCCTGCTCAATGTAGACTTCCGATGAGAGTATGCCCCTCTCCAGTGACAGGCGACTTTCCTGAAGGCAATTCATCAAGAACAGCAGCATCATCTTGCTTACTTTGCCATTTGAAAATCTTGACGAACCCTGGATGGCATCTAGCATAGGACACAGCAACTCTGGTCTCAATGAACCAAATAGAAACTTCCAGAACACGCGTGTGTTCGTGCCAAGGCCAATAGTGCTGATACAGTGTTTGGCGTCCTCTACACAGCTGCTGGATGACACAATGGCACGTGTTGCACAATATTCCTGGATGGTCAAATGTGCCAGTGACACAAGGCACGAAGAATTCATGGTTGCATTAATATCACCACCAGCAGTCACTAATAATCCAAGGTTTTGATATACTCTTAGATGGTGGTTTGTGTGCGCTACTTTGAATGCTGCAGCACCAAGCTGGTATTGTTTGAGGCATAGTTCATACAGCGCTTTCAAAGCATTAACTAATTGTACTGCATGGTAATCACAGTCCACATCACCCACGTTGTCATCTACATCTCCTTCCAGTTGATGGCAGATCACAGTTTCAATGTCAACTAACTGTTCCTGTCCAAACTTCCGCATACCATGCAAATGACTAGTTACAGCACGAGTAAGTCGTACTTTGCCAAACTTCTTTCCACGCCGCAGTTCTAGCTTGTATACGGTCGAGTACAAAAACTGCTCAAGTAATGCAGCGATGCTCCCTGGAAATGAACAAGTGATGGCATATTGTTGAACGAGTAACACACACAGGAGCGGTGTCCTACGAATAGCTTCGTACATTGAATAATGGGTAGTTTGGCACAACTCTTCTATGCACCGGTAACCTTCCTCTTCACCCAAGTGTCGATAGACAAACTCGTTCAGCTGAGCTCGTGAGAAACCTACAAGTCGAAAACGCAATCTGAAGTTTGAGACGAGCCCATAAGATGTAGAACATGGCCGACTAGTTGCAAAGATGATAGCATCTGGTAGGAGTGATCTTTCTCTCCGTAGTACAGCGCGTGCTACTGATTTGTTCCCCAACCCATCACTGCCAAGTTCGTCGATGCCATCAATAACGATCAATACCTGATCGGAATGCTCTGACAGGTAATGGAGCAGTTCAGATTGCTCGTGTGCACTGATCCGCAAATGGTCCAGTCCCAGAAATACACCCCAATCTGCCGATTGTAAACGTTCCACATAACAACATGGCACGTAGAAAATGAATTTAATCTTTGCCAGATTCCCAGTTGTTGTCTCCATGATTTCGACGATGACTCGTTTGCAAAGTGTTGTCTTTCCCTGTCCAGCGTTGCCAATTACAAAGCAACTTTCCAGAACACCTGCGTCAATTGTGTCAACACCAACTCCACTTTTGCCTTTGTCAGTTACATCATCATGACAACGGAAATAAGACAAGACCTGCTTAGCGCTTGACAGAAGAAAAGAGCTTCCTTCCACTTTGCCATTCTTGTCTTGTCTAGCTCCTGGGATAGCAACGCCTGGTGTACGGTCAGATATTGGGTGTCTTCCAGTGACATTGAGAGTTGCAGGTTGTTGCGCACGATACGTCAGCTGCAGAGCATCTTTCTCCGTCAGAGCCTGCATGGACACGAAGCAATCCTTGACATTGCCGGACAAGCAAGTTGGATCTGAAAGATCAGCGGTCATCAAGCACAGATGTGTATTCACTCTGTCCAGATGTTGTTTAAGACATTGAATGTGCCCACCACCATTGTCTGCTACATCATCATTCATTGCCAGTGTCACATGATTACGTATCACTGCACCGTCGGTAGCTGTGTTGCTGAAGCTGCAAGTGGGCGAGTGCACTGGATGTGTGGCACAGCACATGAGATCTGAGTGATCCACGCTCGTTGCGCACGAGTGTATTTTCGTGGTGTGCAGATGTCTAACGTGATGCGGATTGCGTTCATCATCAATTACTGCTTCATCGTCCGGCATTGCCAGTGCATCGCATGTCACTGTGCCATTGGTAGCTCTGCTGTTGGCTGCAGCTGTATCAACATTGCCTCTGATTGTGACGTTGCTTGCACTGCTAGTAAAGGAATGCTCTGGAACTGTGGCAAAACATAAGAGAGGGAAACGGCCAAACCAACACTGTCAGGAAAATGACAGCCAGATGTAGGAAAGCAAGAATGACGGATCACACGAGAAAAAATTCAAGTTTGTACTTAATGCGAGAATTTCAAAGTATTAGGAAATAAGAGGCCCTCTATTTCGTAAGTTAGAGGCCGACCATAAATTTAAATTAAAAAAATCTGGATGTGGCTAAATTGGGGCTGACCCCCCCTTCCCCCCCCCCCCATTTCAGAGACTAAAATTCTTTTTTTCTTCAATTGGACTAATTTCTTGATCCGTTTTTTAACACACAGGGAAATAATTTGTTTGTATAGTAGCTGAGGTTATGTTGATATGTTCCGCGCAATCTGAGAATTTGCGCAATCTGCAGATCACGCCGTGCAATCTGAGAATTCCCAGAATGCACAAGCAATCTGCAGATTACACGGCAATCTGGAAATTTTCAGATTGCGCAGATAATAATTCTCAGGCTCTTCATATTCTTCAGCAAAATTCACAAATAGCGCCCCACACGGATTTGCTGTGCTCTTCACAATTTTCAACGAAATCCAGAGATTGCGTCCACAGATTGTGCTTCACATGAATTCACTGTGCGCTTCAAGTTTTCAACGAAATCCACAGATTGCGTCCGACATGGATTCGCTGTGCTCCTCATTTTTTTCAGGGAAGTCCACAGATTGTGCCCCACACGGATTCCCTGTGCTAAATCCACAGATTACGCCCACAGATTGCGCCCCACATGGATTCCCTGTGCTTCTCAGGTTTTCAACGAAATCTACAGATTGCAAAAACCATACGTGAAGTTTGAACGCGTGTGTTCCCAGAAGTCTCATAGTCCGTGAGCCAAATCTCAGAATCGGCTATTTTAGCATCGACCGTTGCACCCAGAGAGGGACAAATCGTCCTTCAGCCACTTGTTGGACAATTCGAAACTGATCCAGGGAGGTCACAGAAGACGCCAAACATCCAACTTTGCTCACTGACAGCAGCGGCCATTTTCGCCTTCTTCACTTGATTTTTTTGTGCTTGTTCACGGATTCTCATTTTTTGAAGCCATGAGCAGATTCCACGAGTGCACATAACGCGGAAACCAGTGCACAAAACTAGATTTGAATTTTTTTACCGCTGAGAATTATCAATCCGGACCATGCATGCAAACTGCAGCAAAGTTACAATGCATTCGTTCAGAACTAAACTGACTTCAAAGAATGTCCTAAATACCTCTCGAGATATTTGTTCACCACTTCCTAGGCGTAGAAGACTGTAGTGAGTAACCTTCTGGAGCGAATGGCGGACTCTGCCCCGAGCATGAACTTCTTTTCATCCTGTTCAAGGTCAAATATTACTCAGTTTGCGTTGAAGAATAACAATTACATTCGTGAATGGCTGAACTGAGAATACCCTAATGATTTCTCTTGGATTTCGTAACCCAAGTTCCTCTACTTGGCTGGATAAATCGCCTCTTGACTTCATCATACTGGAATTGGACTTGTAGATAATAGCGAGCAATGAATTGGTGAGTGAAGTACATTTATAATAACCACTCCATTACTGAATACATGTACGTAGAATACTCCAGTATAGAATGATATGAACACTGAAGCTAATGTGACATTACAGTAGTACAATAGGAAGTACGTCACCACTGTTGTAAATGCACGCGCTGATCCTATCCAACCTAACGGCCAATGCAAGAGGTTGGAATTGGCTATTGATTGCCTAACACACTCATACAGTACCAACAACTATCTGTCATTGCTCATTTTCCACTCAACATAGCACAGTTGGAAATCACCAGCTAGGTGCACATCTTGGCACATAATGTGTGCTTTCGCAGTCCACCGCAGAACATAGTAATCCACAGATAACTACCGATATAAGATGATGCCACATACATACATACATACACGCATACGCGCGCACCCACACCCACACGCGTGCGCATGCGCGCACACACACACACACACACATGAAGCAGCTGCCGAATCCGACTATGCAGTCTCCCAGACACGCGCGCACGGGCACACACACGAACCAGCTGCCGAATCCAACTATACAGTCTCTCAGGCATGCGTGCACATCCACACACGCGCGCGTGCGCACATACACATGAACCAGCTGCCGAATCCGATTATGCAGTCTCCCAGGCACGCGTGCACGCGCACACACACACACATGGACCAGCTGCCGAATCCGACTATGCAGTCTCCCAGGCACGCAACCCCAATGGCAATGGGAGAAGAACGGACTCCAGGAGGACGCCGGATCAGGAGGAGGACCCACCTCAGTGAGTGCAAAATGACCGATGCCCGTTGTCTGTTGTGGTCCTGCTGCCGTCAGTTGTAAATTGATCTCTCTTCACAAGACGGACAGCGACCGAACGAAGGAAAAGCAGATGTCCCTGGTGCCTGCCTGATCACCGAGGCAGAGTCCAGTAGCGGATGGGAGTGAAGGCAATCTAGGGATGCACATGTGGTCGGCCAAAGCTCCTCTGCTGCGAAACCAGCAACAACAGCATGTCCCGCGGCCGGAACACACTTCCTGTCTTGTCCTGTCCTGAACATTGCCGTTTCCGGTTACATGTCCCTTCGTGTGAGGGGCCGACAGACATGGAGAGTTTGGCTGAGGCGCTGCTCGCATCAACGTCCTAGCGAGATCTAGACTTTTCTTGAATCCATTTGTTGCAGTTGTGCAGCTGGAACCCTCGGGTTGACTTGCAACATGATCGCTTTGGCTGCAGTGAGCTAAAACCCACCACTGACCTGAAACACGGATCACACTGACCACAGTGATTGTGGCAACACCGTGCCCCGACACCCACCATCCGGCCCGCAGTTGTAGCCTGGGGTGGTGTCACCAACAAAGGAAAGCGCCTAGCACGCACACACATGCACCCGCGCGCGCACACACACATGCACGCGCGCGCGCACACACACACACATGTACGCACGAGCACACACATATGCACGCGCGCGTGCACACACAAACACGCGCGCGCACACACAGAAACGTGCACGCACACACGCATGCACACACTGGCACACATACACAGACAATGGTATAGTATGTTCCTCGTCAAGCAGCCAGGTGCTCTGGCTTGGACCTCCAGCAGCGCTGGTTTTGCCCTCGCTACTTGTCGTCTTGCCCTCTCCAGTGCTGCCTGCAACAAAACATTCCCTTCCGTAAACTCTGGGTGGACCAGTTCTCGGTGTTGTGTTGACACCGTGCTCTGCTTTCATGGCATTCGTTGTTCGTATCAGCCACTAAGCTCCTGGTAGGTAACCCCTTGTTGGCCTTAGGATGAGGCTCTGGGTTCACTACTACATGCACATCACTGTCAGTAAGTATAGATAAAGCAAAATCAGAGGCACTGGTCTTCTCCAGTGTTGCAAATGCTCAGGATCACATGCATGCAATTGGTGTAGCACTTTCCATGATACCAGCCACACCATTTGCTCTTCCCTGAGCCCTTGTGCTGGCAGAGAAAATCCCAGACATGGTCGTCCTTCTCTCGAACAGCGCTGACGATGCGACGCCAACTTGTAGTCTCGATATTACTCGCTGCAGGCTTCTCGTTTCTACTAAATTGGGTGCTGTCACACAGACATAAATTCCAGCAATATTACTCCGCTGGGCTGTCATTTGCCACTTCGTTGCCGTCAGCTGCCCCATCTGGCACCTCGCTGCCACTAGAAACGTCTTCCTCCTCTTCCATTGTTGTCAAACAACATCAATGTACACGAAAGGAATAAACTTCAATAAAGTGATCACAAAACCCCAAATCCATATTGTCGTCAACGTCGTTATCTTCTAAAAAATAAATTATTTTTCCTCACTCCACCCGAAATCGTACTTTTGTGCTTACTCGTCCGATGCACACCTCACTACTCGCGTAAAATATTTGTTCTAACGGTGGAATTTGGTCGAGAAAAGAAGCCCTCCCGAAGGTCTCTGGATCGGTTCTGGAACGTCCAACAAGCGAAAACGTATCCTTTGTGATGTCCTTGACCAACACTGTAAGCGGCGACTTGTCCCTCCGAGAGTGCAACGGCACTTGTGATTTTGAGTTTTGGCTCACGGACTATCACGGCAGCTCCAGCGCTCGGGAACGCGGATTTACCGTGCCTCGTCTCGTGCCACAAATTATATTCGTGTCACCCCAGAATGCACAAACAATCTGCAGATTGCGCTAATTCCCAGAATGTGCGGAACACATAAAGTTGGTTGTAAGGCACTACAAGGATTGTTGCTTACCGTCCGTAGTTCCTAGCTGGTCGTCCGTAGTGCCTAACTGGTCTTCGGGCAGTAGAATAATCATCTTCCGGTACATGTTGTCGTGTAGTGGAGACATTTCACGGATTGCATCGCAGAGTAGCCTGTAGGCAAGCTCGCCTCCAGGTTGGATAATGTTGATGATTTGAGAATTGTGAGGTTCATTTCCTTCGTACTTCTTTACGCGCTGCAGCTCCTGTAGTTGTGCTACATCAGTGAAGAAGCCCTTGCTCTGCACGGCACGTCGAAATTGGTCAGCATCCAATTTACCGATCCATAGTAGGATGTTGGATAAGAAATCCGGATGCTTGAATGGGTCCTCTGCACAGCCCAGGAAAACACACACAATAGCACAATCATGTGACCACAATACTCAGCAATAGCAAAATGGCAGAATGGCAAACTAGCACAGTAGCACAATGCCAGCGGGAACAGAAAGCAATGGTACAACCTCTCCTATCCGGGCACTTGGGGAACTGAAGGGTACCCACATCTCAGGCTTACCTATAACTGGGGAATACACTACAACAATAATGTAGATGGCACATTGTTCTCTTCTGTTGGGCTTATGAGGGACGTAGCCAACGAGGGACACAGGGGGGGGGTTATGAGGGACGTAGCCCACGAGGGACACAGGGGGGGGGGGGGCATTAGGGAGGTTTAGTTCCACGTAATCCGTGGGTACTTTACGTGTGTGTACCACGTGATACTCAGTGACCCACGTACAGACGTTTTCTGGTTCACGACATACCGTGCATGGAGGCTCACCCACGTTCCGCCAGAACGTGGGTGAAAATCAGAATGGAGCGCATTGTGCGAGCTGTGAGGGTGCTCAGCTGAAGAAGTTTCCGAAGCACGAAATCAAAATATTGGATGAGCTTCTTAGGCCCGGGTAGCTTCGTCTATGACCAGGTTTGGGCCTTTCGCTTCATGCTTTTGTTTGTTCCGTGTGACTAAACACAACAGTGCAACATGGGTGCCCTTCATCCACTTTACATGGATCACCCACGTACGCGTTTCCGTTACGTGGGAACTAAACCTCCCTATTATCCTCCTCCCCTCCCCTCCCCCGCAAACACACAGCCTGTGTTCACCGTGTGCATGAAAGCAGGTCCCTTCTTTCAATTTTTTGATTGGGACACAGTTGAAAAACATTGCCCAGGACCCAAGGTTAGAATACTGAAGTATGTTTACAGGTTCCCGGGCATACTGGGAACTGTCCTATGTGGGCCTAGTGTGTGTGTGTGTGTGTGTGTGTGTGTGTGTGTGTGTGTGTGTGTGTGTGTGTGTGTGTGTGTGTGTGTGTGTGTGTGTGTGTGTGTGTGTATGTGTGTGTGTGTGTGTGTAGTCTGGCCCCCTCCGGGGGTGACATTGCCCAATGGGCAGTCATGCTATAGTAGTAGTAGTAGTGGTTGTGTGTGTGTGTGTGTGTGTGTGTGTGTGTGTGTGTGTGTGTGTGTGTGTGTGTGTGTGTGTGTGTGTGTGTGTACTCTGGCCCCCTCCGGGGGTGACATTGCCCAATGGGCAGTCATGCTAAAGTAGTAGAAGTAGTGGTAGTGTGTGTGTGTGTGTGTGTGTGTGTGTGTGTGTGTGTGTGTGTGTGTGTGTGTGTGTGTCCCCTGGTGAGTAGAAAACACTTAGTGACGCGGTGTTAGACAAGGCAGTCTTCATCTTGCTGCCGCGGAGGAGGAAAAATTCAGCGTTGACGACATGGCCACTTCGGATGTGACCACTCGCGCTGACCCTCTTTCGCCTGGGTGTAGAGGTCTTGCAAACCCTCGCCCAGAGTCTTTTCACTCGCGTGCACCAGCGGCTCGAAAGGTTGTTCTGTCTCTGGGAACGTGGAACGTCAGGACTCTTGTCGACAACGTCAGTCGTCGGGTCCTGGTGCCGCTTCCCGGAGACAGCGCTAATCCAAGAGCTGCCCCGTATGGGGCCACTTAGCCAGTCATGGCAGTGGAGAAGAAGGAAGAAGGAAGGAAGGTGTGTGTGTGTGTGTGTGTGTGTGTGTGTGTGTGTGTGTATGACCGTGTCTGTGGCCTCATCCAGGCCCCAAAAAGGTAGTTTGTCTTCAAACATGTCGAGTCCTAATACTGGAGAGCTGATCCTGCAGAGACTAGTTTCACAGAATGTTGCCACTATCTAGCAGCTGGGCATGATTGGGACTGCAACAGCCCTGTGCAGGTGTGGTGCTTTGAGAAGAAACTGATGGTAGAAACATGGTGACAGGGTCAATCTGCCATATGGGACAAGAGATATGTTTTTCTCTTTCTGTTACACATACATGTATTCCATTTCAGTACTCTAGACAAGTCAAAGCGTCTTCCAGGCCAAACATGGCAAAGTGTGACGTAAACTCCCTTAGCAGGGGGGGCACATTCTACATTGGTGGGCCTATGAAGGGGGGGGGGGGGGAGCCGGGGTCCGGGGACCCTCCCGCGGGATTGTGGGCACGAAGAGCCCATTTCTTACATAACACGTGATCGTTGCCGGGGCCATGGCCAGTAGGCCATCTTCCCGCCGCGGGCATAATCAGGCCATCAGGACTGTTTGACGTCATTTTGGGAGTTTCAGGACCAATTGACGTCATTTAGGGAATAATTATTTGACCTTTCGACCTTTGACCTTCCCTAATCTATGCAGGCAGGCACAGTGGGTTGGTCTAAGACCATGATTGAGAAACGAGAGGTACCAGGTTCAAGTCCTGCTTGGAAGCGGAAGGATTTTTTCCAACCGTACTGCGACCCACAGTTAATTGGGAACTCGTGGCCTGGCATGAGTAATACATGGATGTGGCAAATGGGATCGAGGCCTTTGGCCTCTGGTTGGTGGATCTGATCTATCCTCCCCCACCGTTTAGGAGCCGCATCTGACGCCTGATCATGGGGTGGTGGCGTCCCACGGAAGCGGAAAGGTGGTTCTTGACCAGGGAGTTGTACGACTCCTTGTTCTTGACCTGCCCGGTACGCGAACCCCGTCGAATTTATTTATTTAATATGTTACTTCGCGCAGTAAGAAATCAAATCAAGCACGCTCTGTCTGTCATGGTGGCTGAATCTTGCCCTTGCCTGCAGCCCTATGGCCCGAGGGCTGCAGGCTCAGGCAAGATTCAGCCATCATGACCTCCTGAGCGTGCTTGATAACATGCATTTTATTTCTTCAAAAATCACAGGATCAAATCTTTGGTGCGGCATCGGCCGCAATGTTGCACCGGTTCCGATGCCCCATGTGTACCCGCTACCATAAACAAAGTATGACAGTACTATGCTATGGTATGCTATGCTATGGTATGGTATGCTATGCTATGGTATGGTATGCTATCACAGTGCTATGGTATGGTATGCTATCACAGTGCTATGGTATGGTATGCTATCACAGTGCTATGGTATGGTATGGTATGGGTGGACCAATTAAATACTGACTGCTTCAGGCTTCCGGCGGTCCTGCGCTTGATCATACTTCTGCCAAAGAATGACACGGTTGATGAATATGGTGGTAAAGACACACCTGGCAATATGGCGGTAAACACACGCCTGCCCACACACGCTCTCTAGGCTGCAAAGTTCTGGCACAGAGCTCTCCTTCTCACCACCACCACTATCAGTAGGGTGTTCGGTGCCTCGAACCCAGGCGCATTTTGAGTGGAAACAGTTTTGTACGGGGTCCGTGGCACAATCGTACATCACTGTGCTTCTTGCCTTGGCAAGGTAAAATTTTAGCAGCTCAGGACGAGTTTGTTTCTTTGTTGGAAAGAGGAGATGTCTCTGCTGTTGAGACCGTAAGTCCCGTTTCCACACGACGGATTTTAGCAATATTACGCCCTGCGCAACTTCAGGGTATCGATTTCGGCCTGTTTTGGGCCGGTCGCAACGCCGGCGACCATTCCATCGTCTTCAGCGTCAAAACACTACGCAGTGTGTGAAATTTGGAGGCTGTACGATGCTGTCTTCTTGTTCTATGAGCGATCGATTTGCGCCAGGATACCAAATGTATGGAGTACATGTACATGTACATGGAGTTGATGGACTTGGCTGTAGTGCTGTTTATTTGTAGTTTCGCTGAGCTACCACATCAGATAAACCTCTGGTCGCTGAATCTGGAGAGTGGAGAACTAGAAAGCCATTGTGCAGACAAATTGGTCAAGAACAGATTTCCTGCCAATACTGCGTTCAATATGCAGCTGAAAATCTGCACAGAATTGACGCTCTGAGGATTTGCAAAATTGCAGCGTGCTAACGCAGTGCAGCTACGCAATGCCGTATGCACCGTGTCTGGAGTACATTGTCATCCACATAGCATGGGCAATGTAGGGCCAGTGTATTTGTCGACTTTATAATTTAAATCCAAATTACGCTTGCACAATCATCCAATAAAATTAATGAACTGTCTGTTGATTGTGCAAATCGTATAAATGAATTACATGTGACGTGCGACACCGCCCCGAAGTGCTGCACGCGCCGTATATGACTGGGAACAAGTTAGTTGTCCTTCTAAAGCTGATGATTAGCAGGACTGCTGCTGCCTTGGCCTGGCTGAAGCTTACATCGTGTTGCAATGGTGCAGCATACCTGTTAATTGGCTGCATGCATCCGGTCCCGCGGCGCAACATGCCCGGGTGCCGTCTCGGCTGAGTGCGTATGTTATCTTCTTGGATGCTTCATCTACATGGGGTAGATAACTGTAATCTCCTCCTGGTGATGCGTCTTTGTAGTAACCGTATTCCAATTAGCTTCAGCATGTGAAGGGCTCTCCTTCTCACCACCACCACTATCAGTTCGCGCCTGGCGCCTAGTCAATGCATGGCTGGCGATATCCGACGTAGCATGCTGGTACATCAAGTAGCGCATGGCACATAGAAGATGACACAGCAACGACATAGCTTGATTGCGACGTACGTTTCGTCCCCGCTGGACTCATCAGGCAATCTTCTTCTTGGATGTCTTCATACGGAGCTTGACTCGGGAGAATAACTTTGAAGACACCACTGCAGCTGTACTTATGGTTGATAAATATGGTGGTAAAGACACACCTGGCAAGAAGGCAGAACTTTGCAGCCTAGAGAGCGTGTGGGGGCAGGCATGTGTTTACCGCCATATTGCCAGGTGTGTCTTTACCACCACATTTATCAACCATAAGTACAGCTGCAGTGGTGTCTTCAGAATCAAATTCAAAGAATGACACAATAAAAATATTCGGCAGTGGGTGAACCCATCACAGGTCGAGACAGAAGTTGCCCATTCTTGGTTATGTACTCTTGCTATTGATAAACATGACTACTGACCTGACTGTGACATTGTCAATCACTGCACCTACTGCAGGCACTGTTTGATGTGATGATCATCAATGTTTTGGTTGTGTGCCCACCAGGTTGTTGATATCTTCACAGCAGAAATCATGCAAGCACACAGATACAGACAGGCAGACAGACAGACAGACAGACACACACACACACACACACACACACACACACACACACACACACACACACACACACACACACATATATATATGTACTTCAAAGTAAGTCATTTCCCTAGGTGAATGTCCACAAGTGCCACACAGACATAGAACACCATTCTACGCACCTGCCTTACCAAACATAAAGATAAGGCATTCCTTCTTATCAAATGTCAATTTCTCAAATTACCGGGCTGTAGTTGATGGTATGGGGTGAACTACAATATCACCTCATAGCACTTTCATCTGGACAGGAGATCAGATACGGATCAGAAATAGGATTGTGCAGTCGTGGCGATTGTTGAGAGAGGAATGCTATGAACATCAAGCTGGGGTGCAGCTGATCATTTCGTGTCAGCGAACCAGGAGAGGTTTGTGTGTTGGTATGCTTAAAGTAAGAACGTACAGTGGACGGACGGAAGACCTCAATGATATCAAAGTCGTTGAGTTGTCCAGCAAACGTATGGCAACCCAAAAGGCTTTTAAAACCTCTCTGTAGACTATGATAGTAGTAGCACAGTTGGGTGCACAACGGCTACACAACTGCTGCAAAGCTCGAGTCCAGGAAGCCTATCAAGTCTGCGGATGCGCAGAGTTCGCAGTGAGAGAACTTCACACCCCTTTGGCCCCGGCTGTTTACCCCCATTTTTTTCAACCCCAGTCCACATATCGTTGGCGGAGCTGTCACCAATGGTAGCAAGTGACCCACTTATTCAAACCGTTCAGCCTGACGAAGTGTGCATGGGGGGGGGGGGGGGGACTTGTTGTCCAGCAGATGGAAATCCCTGGGTTGGAGATTCTCCCTAAGCTCATATTCTAACGACTGCATTCTCAGAAAAACAATAAAATGATACCATTCCTTGACCCCTGCAACTCCACCCTGCCAACTAGATCTTCCATTATACCTTACATACAGTGGCCCTCATTGTTACCCAAATAAATAATTGTTGTCCTTGAAAAAAAACATACAGTGGGCAATGCCAAATGAAATACAGCCTCCTGAAAAGACCAGCTCCCAGGATCTAGGACTGTCCAGCATATGCACTGCATGTATGAAGACAAGGCAGTAAGTGAGCTGTGCACTGAGCTTGGCCATTCTGTATGCACTTGGTCGAATTGCAACTTGCAGTTTACAAACACACACCGCAGGACTTCTACAGTAACGTAGATCTACCAGGGGCACAGCACCCGCTACGACTGGTACGACCATGGCCGATTGGCCGTACCACTTTTCGAAATATGGTCCGCCTGGAACGTGCAAAACCGTTACAAAAAAATCGGGACTCGTCAGATCGTTGTCTTTTGTTTGAGTTTGAATCATACCCGACTCGACACAGGTGCACTTGGTTCGTATCGACAACTTGTTTTCTGCACGTGAACCATAAAATTCTATGACTAACGATTACCGTATTTTCTCTAATAAGAGCCTGGAGTTCTTATTTTTTCAGTGACAGCTCTACCCGCGCTACTATTAGAGACTGGGCTATTATTGGAGACTGGGCTCTTATTTTTTTCAATTGTCAACCATCAAGCCAACTCCAGTCTATACAGGCATAAACTGACCATAACAAGACTGATGTTTCAACCCTAAACTCCGGAATATTGTCAAAACAGATGTTTCACAATAGCATTGGCGCCAGGAAGGAAGCAGTAGACTGAAAACCTTACAAAATATGTTCTTGGCATGTTGTACTGCTGTTTTATATGCAGTCAACATACTTGTTGCATACTCCAATTGTGACCCGCGCTACTATTAGAGACTGTGCTCTTATTTTTTCAAACCACCCTCACCCCGGGTCATTATTGGAGACTGGGCTATTATTGGAGAAAATACGGTAGTAAATATGTGCCAACAGTACCCACCCAGAACACAGGATTTGTTGTCGTTTTTACAAAATTTCCCAGGAGAGGCCCCCCCCCCATTCACAGCCCGCTGGAGCGCTCCCTCCTTTGGTCGTACCAGTTCACAAGCCCCTCCCACGATGTACCGTATTTGCTGGTGTATAGTGCTCACCCTGAGCAGTGAATTTTGAAGCTCAAATCTGCAGTGCGCACTATACACCGAATACGAGAATCTAGTACAAAAGTGCCAGAGTTCAAGAGTTCAAGTGCGCACTATACACGTAATGCACTGTATCGTACGGAGCGAGTGCTCAGGTTCATCGACGTTCGAGAACATCCACGGAAAAACAATGTTGTTTTCATGTTCACAGTTCGTAGTTCCATCATTTTCATAGTCATAGTCTGACTTACCGGAAAATATTCTTTAAAAGTTTCACCATCCTTTGACGAGATCAATTTCAGAACCAAATACCCCCGATTTGACTGCGCGTTATACACCGAATAGAGCCATTTTGTGTGAATTTGTGGTTGAAGATTGGGGGTGCGCATTATACAAAGGTGCGCGTTATACTCCGGCAAATACGGTAGTAAAATCCACTCATGCACAGCTGGGCTTGACCAGGCTAATCGCAGCTCACCCGCTGGCGATCGCGAGGTATGGTTCTAAATCTCAGGACCTCCAATCTCATTTGAATCTTCGTCATGGCTACACACAGACAGTGAGAATTCTAGGTTTTTTCTGCTCCCAAAACATGGGGACCACGAACGATTTCGATACTTGGCTCACAGACCAGGTTCGATCTACCAAACTCTTGTTCTCGATCGGAAACAGCATTCATAAGTATCTAATATTGACTGAGTACGAGGTCAATATAGGAAATAAAAGCCGAGTAAAAGACCGAGGCGAAGCCGAGGTCTTTTACGAGGTTTTTATTTCCTATACTGACCAAGTACGAAGTCAATATTAGATTTATCACGACAAACAGTCCGTATTTCAAATTCCAGAACGATAACCTCATGAATCCCGGTTTTATGATTGCACAACCGTTGCACCACCACCTACTCATGCAGTGACAATGCTTCACTAGGCACCGTTCAACTGCGCAACCCCTAAGCAGTCAAATATAAGCAGTCAATATAGCCCTAAGGAGTGAAATATGCAGGAATATTTGGCTGTATGGCAAAAATCTATGTGAGTCAATACTAAGGGAGTGATAATTATTATTATTAGCAGCACTAGCACTAGCACTTCACCGCTCGTGGAGTCAAATCAGCGTGTTCACATAGCGATAGAACGTTTTCTCACAAAGGAAGGAGAGTAGGGGCCCATTTGAACGAGACAGCTCAGCAACTCACCGCCAATTTAGGACGTGATGGCCATTGTACCGGCGAGCCCGCCGTTCGGAAGGCACGCGGACGATTGGTGCCAGCAAGCCAGGTGATGACGAGGATGATTCGGTACTGCGCGTGACTCTTCACTTGCGGCGTTTTTCCCAGTTCTCGACTAGAACCGTGATGTACACTGTGGTACAGCAGGAGAGACGGAAAACTGGACATTCACAGCGGCCGGTTCTTTAGAAGTCACCCAGTATCAGTGACCACGCACAATGATTCAGGTTGGTGTATTCGCCACTCCAGCAGTCTGCCACCGCAACCCTTGCCCTCGTCGGATAATAACGCAGTAGATGATCTACATGTAAATCACTGAATACTGTACAAGAGGATTTATCAACTGTACTACTGCCAGTACTGGGGTTGCTCCTACTCGTTATAACGTTATCATGGTTAGTCGACAGCACACAGCTCGAGATTTCGGTCTGGAAATACCTAACTATTACTTCTTGGCGTGGAATACTGGCTGGTTCACTCCAGTCTCCAGTCCACAAGGTCCACATGGTCCAGCCCAGCACCAACTCGGCTATCATCAAGACAAACACACATCGCGCATGCGCGGCAGACCAAGCCAGGGTAGGGCATGCGGCCGTCCCGGTCACGTCGACGGGCGGTCAGCGTTACCATGGCTACTGGCGTTAGGACTGCATGCATGTGCAACAATGCATGGTGGTCGGATCGCGTCCGCTGTATCGCGCGTGCGCGTGCTCTTCACTTCAGCATGTACAGTCATGTTGCTTTGGTGTACACATGTGTCAGTACATGGGGCCCGGGGGGGGGGGGGGGGGGGGGGGGGGCGTAGGGTCCGGCGGATTCTGCCGGCAGAAAAATTGGCAGAATTCGGTACTTTTTCTGGTAAGTTTCATGCATGTTTGGTATGTGGATAAAAAAATGGAGCAAAATTCGAGGAATTGCCCGCCATAAGGTTTGTATGGTTCTGCCAATTTCACTGCTTTTCGAGCAGAATCTGCCACCTTTTCGAGCAGAATCCGCCGGTCCCTAGGGGGGAGGGGGTCAAATATGCACACAAAAGTGACAAAACTAAATCCAGGTCCCCGGTTCTGCCCCCCCCCCCCTGTAATAGTCCCTACTGCAGTCAAGCCTAAACTAAAGGGTTAGGACTTAGGTACTGGCCTTAAAGCGCCTTAGGGATCCCTGTAAGTAAGTAAAGTAAATTATCGTATCCGTTCCCGAAGGGAACTCACGACGGCCGCTAACACCCGATAAACCCTAGCGGCAGATGCAGCGCCTAACGGTGGGGGTGAGTGGGTAAGTCTCACAACCACTGGCACAAGTGCCGAAAGCGACCCCATTAGCTGCATCCATGTACCCCTTGTGCCTGGCCACAAGTTCCCAGTTGACTGTGGGTAGCAGCACGGCTGGAAAAACCGCTCCCAGGCAGGACTTGAACCAGGTACCTCTCGTATCTCAATCATGGTCTTTGACCAACCCACTGTGCCTGCCTGGTAGGGATCCCTGTAGCCTACCAATATTTTGTTGTGGGACCAGTAGTCCAGTTATGCGTGTGTCACGTGACCATCGTGATCGCAATGCACATCACTGTCATCATGGTCATCAGACGCCAGTGCGGAAGTGCAGTGCGACTCCCGGGACATATAATGCAGGGGGGTTGCAGGCAGAAACATTGGCAGAATGTGGTATTTGTTTCTCATTGGAAACGGAATGTTTCATGACTTATTTCTCAGGTTTCCCAGACCAGGCTTCACTGCAGCCAATTCATACCGATCTACATATACATGTACATCTATCTGTATATCTGCCTGTATGTTAGTATGTGTGTCTGTCTGTCTCTCTGTCTGTTAGTATGTCTATCTATATGTCTACTAGTATCTGTCTTCAGCCAATCTATGCCAATCTGCATGTCTGTCTGTCTGTCTGCCTCAGATCATCAGGGGAACCACGTCGATCCAGACACAATTGGCAATGGCCCAGGACAATGCCCGTGTCAGAGGCACTGAATGCAATTAACACATAATCCAATCCGGGGACGTTCACCGCATCACACCAAGAGCACATAACCCCCGCCCCGGGGCATAACCCCCAGCCCGGGGGCGGGGGGTCATGTACTCTTGATCACACGAACTAGTAACATACCAGTATGGACATGTACACCAAAATTGTTTTAAAACCATGCAAATTGCCGGAAGAAAGTACCTATAGTGGCGGCTTTCTCTGGATACTAATCGCTCACATCGGGTGTTAGCGGCCGTCGTGAGTTCCCTTCGGGAACGGATACGATAATTTACTTTTACTTTTTTTTAATCGCTCACAATACTTACACAAGTTACAGGTATTGGCATACAAAGCGAGAAAATAAACGATGACGGAAAGATGTTGCTGAAGCCCTGAATCCAACCCAGGCCACAGCCTGGGTCGGCTAGGAGAATGGTAGCCATGATATAAATCAAAGTACTTTGAAGTAACTGAATAGACAGATTCGGACAAATGAGGGCCTAGGGTTCAACTGCCATGCATGGGCATAATCATTGGGGTAAGACGCGGCAATGCATGCGACAGATGATCGAGCACGGCCGGGCTCAAGCAAAGCAAGCGGCGCTGACTAGGAGTAATACTATCCATCTCTTATCTATGCTGTGCGGTCACATGCTGCAAAACCTAGAATCTCTGCAAGCCTGCATACATGCTGCTGGATGTACATGTAAAACTTACTTTTAAAAAACCTAGAATCAATTCTTACTGGTAATTTACCCATGGCCTTTACAGACTAAACACACCACAAGAAGTATTAGTAACGTTAGTACAATGTACAATGTAGTACCGTTAGTACAATGTACAATGTAGTAACAGTCTTCTTAGCAGAGCTCAGCATACACAGTATCATGACCAGAGATCAGGGAATGCATGTTCATGTCAATGATCCTCTCATTACCCTGCCTGGGTGCTTAGGGCATGACGTCAGCAGTGACATCATAGTGAAATGCAATGATGTCATACAGGTAAAAAAGATAATGATCACAGTGAAGGAGTACCATCATGATGATCAGCTGGGAAGTAGACGGCTGGAAGGTGGATTACACTTGAGCCGACTCGATGGTGTCGACCATGACCACTGGTTTCTTGTTGCTCGGGCGTACATCATCCAGCTCAACAGGCTTGCTTTCATGGGCACCGGTTGCCGAGAATCCCTCATCATCATCATCGTGTACGTCGGTGCTATCATCATCGCTCTCACGCTGCACCAGGCTGTGTGTCCTAGACGTGCAGGCACTCCACAGGGACATGAGCGAGAGGCAGAAGTACGGGCCCAGCAAGTAGCACGACCACCAGAAGCAGAAGTCGTACTCGTTAAAATCTCTCCACGTACCGGCCGTTATCCAGTTGTGTGCCGTGACCAGTGCACCAGCTATCAGGAAACCTGTTCACACACACATACATGCACACACACACACACACACACACACACACACACACACACACACACACACACACACAAACACACACACACACACACACACACACACATACACACACACAAACACACACATGCATACACACATGGACGTACACATACACACACACAGTGACACACACGTGCACGGACACAAGAAGGGGATAGATCTGCTCAAAACGTAATACTGACGGATAAGACTAGCACATCGCATGCTTAAAGGGAAAGTTAAGGAAAAAATTAAAATTTCACCAGTTGTAGTCTTCGAGGTGCTGAGTCGAATGGTCTTGGTCCGAGGAAGCTGAGACGCTCCCTTCCTACTTGAATCCCAATCGAACTCGCGCACTTCCACCGAAACTGGGTGACTGCGCCCTACGAGATGGGGATTTGTATGCAAAATGTCACTAAAAGCGCCATTTCGTTATTATAAAAGCACGGATGACCGCGATTGGCCCATATGTTGTAGTCTTTTGGACGCTGAGTCGACTGGTTTTGGTCCGAAAAGGCTGCGATGCAGCGTTCCGCCTTTATTCCGAATCGAACATGGTTAAACAAGCGGTCACGTGCTCCTGCGTACACCAGTCACCTGGTCACCGTGCCTGCAGGGTACAACTTACTAGCCTGTTTGACCTTTTTTGGGTGCAGTCCTGTCACTCGAGTTGAACTCGAGTTGAACCTTGGTGTGAAAGTTGTCACCTGCTGGCGTGGTGACCAGGTGATTTGGGCACCCAGGAGCACGTGACCACTTGTTCAACCATGTTCGATTGGGAATAAAGGAGGAACGCTGCATCGCAGCCTTTTCGGACCAAAACCAGTCGACTCAGCGTCCAAAAGACTACAACATATGGGCCAATCGCGGTCATCCGTGCTTTTATAAGAACGAAATGGCGCTTTTAGTGACATTTTGCATACAAATCCCCATCTAGTAGGGCGCAGTCACCCAGTTTCGGTGGAAGTGCGCGAGTTCGATTGGGATTCAAGTAGGAAGGGATCGTCTCAGCTTCCTCGGACCAAGACCATTCGACTCAGCACCCCGAAGACTACAACTGGTGAAATTTTAATTTTTGCCTTACCTTCCCCTTTAAAGTACACATTTCTGCTGACGGTGGCAGTACGTCTTATCAGGGTTCTACAGTACACAGCAACACTGGTCCTTCCTCTTTGTAATGAGATTGGTTAGTACATCTTAACAGTTACTCGGATACTGAGCCAGGAATAAATGTAAAAAGAGAAGGAAACACATGAGAACGAACTATGCAGCAACTATCCACGACTGTAACAAGATGATAAACAGTCAGAAAGTGCGATGTTAGGGCACAAAACTGACAGGCTACTAAGACATTCAGCGACCGGAGACCTAGCTCTAACACATGTCCAGTGCGCAAACCAACATTCAGCTTTCCAACTTGGAAGGTTCATGGTTATGTAGGACCGAAGTGTCATGCATGAGGAGTAGTGTTAGATATTTGTGCGGTTTGGTACAATTCATTTTCATTTATGCTTAGTACACCAATCTAAATAATACAGTAGAAATCTGAAATCCCCTGATAAAACGTGGTCTACAGATTCGGTTACAACATGATTTATTAGTACACTACAACAGTGGATTGCATTTTCACCCATTGTGTTTCCTTTGCCCGTAAAAGAGGCTTCATCCCATGTGAACAACTTGGCCAGTCCGTTGAAACTATGGGTTTTATGCTTGTATCAGTGCAAGCATCTGGCGACATAAAAATGTATATCACACTCACATTGGGCAAGTTGCATCAGGAACACGATCATCATCACGATGCGCTTGCGGTGCACCTTGCACGCCACCGCCACCAGGATGCTGTTGATAAAGTTGAGAATCACGCTCATGATCAGGCAGCCTCGCGTCTGCCGCACATGCCCTGCAGTGAGTAAGAAGACAACAATCATGACGATTACCAAGCCAGCGGAGTGAGTCCTGACAAGGATACATAGTAAAACTCTGCAGGCCGACTAATACTGAGCCACTGGAGAGGTGTTATCTTATCCACCGTTAAAATCGTCAATGAATGCATGCACAAAAATCATGAACACCAGTTTCCTCTGGTGTATGCATGTGCCCCGGCTCACGAGCGCTCTCCCCCCCCCCCCCCTCTCTCTCTCTCTCTCTCTCCCAGTGTCTCAATAAGAAATGATCAGGTCTGAGGAAGACTGTTGCAGTGTTCGACAATTTTCAGCCAAGTTGTACAGCATACATCTTCTAGCTGGATCCCTGCTGGTATGTCATTGTGTGCTAAAATAAGCTACTGCCCAATATGGCTGCCTGTCAGTCTGTCCGTCTGTCTGCTTGTCTTTCTGTCTATCTGTCTGCTTGTCTGATTCTGCAAAAGCTTGATAGTCCACACAATGGTTTGGTTTTATGATCCATTTGCCTGCTTGTGTGTCCGTGTATCTGTCTGGTTTTCTCACTCCTGATGAAGATGTCTAGTTGACCAGTTAGTACAGGAGTGCAAAGTGCAAAGCTTGTTTTGGGTCGGTTTAAAAATGCTTTTCCGTCCATTAGACTTCATTGCGACCAGTTGGGACAGTAACTCTGACCTCCGCTGACCAGATCTAAACAAGATCGAAACAGCAAAGCTGTCCAGAGGTTGAATAGTTCGTGCACTGAAGTAGATTATACAGCTGTACAGGTACTACGCTAGCGCTATAGTTCGTGCTCTACATGTATAATAATAATACTCTAGAGATTGTACTGCTGCTGTCCATGGACATGAACCAGTCATGTACTTGAGCCACCACACACGGCACTAGCGAATCCAGCTCCAAGCAATATTCCATGTCTGTCGCCTAAGCTGTTTTGTCTATTGCTACCATTTGTGTTCAACCTACACGATACAGGGTCGTCTTACTCTCTCTTGTTCCCTTGCAGTTGGATATCTCCTCGCGTCCAACATCGCTTTCCGTTGTACAACACATCGCGCGCAGTGTTGGACCCTAGGGATTCGTTGTTGGGTATATTATTGTGTGGCCTTGTAGGGTATAGCCTTGTAGTTGTAGGGCAAATACATGACATTGTACTGCGGCATGCGGACGTGCACAATTTTAGCGTGTGGCAGCACCGCACGGTACCTCCTGTCTAGGTAAAGCGTGGGAATACGAAACATCACACGCATTTCCAGCATACCCAGCATATTCTAGTTCCCAGCGCGTGGAACTCCAGCAGGTACACTTGGATTCATACAACAAAAGTGAAAGTTGTGAAGGGACACGTTAGGCGAATACAACTCACAGTTTTCCACGTGAGGGACATATCCTATGAGATGCTGGTTGTTGCCTTCTTGCCCGTAATAGAAGCACGATTTGGTGCGCGACTCGAGCAGAAACAGCGGTGCATCGTCCTCGTAGAGCTGGCACATTCGCCACAATCCGCCATTGAGCTGGTAAATCCGCAGAACACTGTCCCTGGCCACGACATGATCATAGTCTAATTTCCACCAGTTGGGCAGCACGATGCAGGCAATGTGCACCGAAGCTGTACCAGCAATGCATAGCAAGATGATGATTCGGAGGATGTTACCGAAGCCCACACGGCTCAACAGGCCTGCTGGCTTCTCATCTCGTCTTTTGGCCATTCTGACCAGCTTGAACCCGGGGTCGAAAACTTTGACCTCTGTGGCG
This sequence comes from Sycon ciliatum, assembly GCF_964019385.1. Lineage (NCBI taxonomy): Eukaryota > Metazoa > Porifera > Calcarea > Leucosolenida > Sycettidae > Sycon > Sycon ciliatum. The sequence continues at coordinate 36,483,689 of NC_088647.1, read as the reverse complement.
CTGCACTCACTCGCCTCCACTACTTCCAGTTGAGCCTGGTCGTGTTCTTGTCCAAACACACCATCAACACTACAGCCGTGAGACTTCCCTTGCTCCCTGCCTGATAATTATAATACTGACAGCAGATACGAAGGCTTTGAAAGCGAAAGAGAAAGAGATGTCATTCCTGTGCTTCACCCAGACCCATTGCCCTCGAAATGTACACATGGCGTATGTGGCCAGTCACATTGTGAGCTGCGTCGTTAGTGAGCACCGCTCGGGTGATGGGCTCCCGCTGCTCAACCGTGTCCCCTACGGAGTGACTGACTGCACCATGACCGTGTAACACGCGTACGCACGCACGCACACGCACACGCACACACACACACACACACACACACACACACACATACACACAAGCGCGCACACACACACACGATAGCATATTGACCGCGATATATAGCGCTCACCGGCCATGACATTACTGCCAGTGCAAAAGCACACACACACGTACATACACGCACGAGAGCGGAGATCTTGAGAGCCGTCGGTTCTCGACCTGAGTCAGTCAAGCAATCACCGGTGCGCTTCTTTCTACATCATCGACATCCCTAACGGATAGCGTGTTCAGGCCATGCTGCACAATCATGCAATCATGGCTGCAGACTGTAGAATGTACTAGTAGACCATAATTAGCATTGGAACATGGACCATGGTGAACTGAAGGAACACTGATAGTGATACTATGCCATGGACTGCAGCATGATAGCAGTGCAGGTGGAATGGATGGGCTGGCCGGGCCACACCGAGGGGATGAGTCGAATAGGTCCCACCGGAATCACGGCCTAACCAACTACATCGTCCTCACGGGAATTAGCACTACAAGGCTATACAGTGTATTGTACTTCAAGTGTTATGGTATACACTGCTTGTCTTGGGAACAAGGCACCAGGCTAGCTTGCTGCGACTCTGCGTTTCGTGCTATGCAATCATCAGGCGACACGATGCTACACACTGTTTACTTCTTGTGTGCATGAACACTACAGTACTACTACTACTCAATATTCAATGGACAATAGGACACCGGATGATGGCGTTGATGGTGCAAAGACTGCTGTGCTCGGATCTAGACGTGGGCACGCAGTAGATCTACCAGTGCCGGTATACAACATGGAGCACACTCGCTGCACTGTAGACTTAGTCTTTGCGCGCTCTCGACCTTGGCTTGAAAGTCTGCATCACAACATGCGAACGGGTATGAAGTAGAACGACGCCATGCAGTGTGTACGTGTGTGTGTGTGTGCGCGCGCGCGCGCGCGTGTGTGTGCGTGTGTGTACTGAAGTAGTAGTGTGTGTGTGTGTGTATGTGTGTGTGTATGTGTGTGTATGTGTATGTGTGTGTTTTAAGCTCACTGAGGTTCACCTTTTGCTGTATAATTATGACGTACATTCTATTGAATGGCGCTGTCTGATGTGATGGCTCCAGTCCAATGCGTGCTCCTAAGACCCTGTATTAGCATTACTGTTGGCAAGAGTGCATCACCAGTTCTGCACTCTTGCCAGCTAATGGTCCACAACGGCCCTGTGCCTGGATACCCGCGCCGCACCTGCAGCACTGCAGCCCATTTCCCGCGTGTCGTTCACGGCTCGCCGTCCAGACCCATTCCGAGGTAAGCAAGCATGGAGACGGCCAGAGACAGCCTGGTATTGTACAACAATCATGTCCCTTCTGACTTCTTGACTTTAGCCTTTAGGCTTAGCCCTGCACTGCAGACCAGGCCTGGCCCAGGCTAGCAGAAGTCACACCGCACGCAGGTGGGCATGTGTGAATGTACTGTTCAGGCCTCAACTTCGGCGCTCAAGGTCTGAGGTGTCACTTGACCAAGTTGACGTGTTAGAGCTGCATGTCGTTTATGGATATGAATGTTTATGTTTACCTGAGTGGAGCCTGTATGATAAGGCTGAAGAGTGGATTAGCTCACCGGTAGATCTACATGTCGTAGCAGAGTAAGACCCATGCTGGATTTATGCCACACGGCACACCTCCGCTATGCCTAGCACACACACAACCACACACACACACGCGCGCGCCAGCGCGCACCCAGCCAGCACACGTGACCGGGACTAGGGAGGATATGTGAGTGTGCGCGTGATGTTGTTCATTGTGCTCTTGTTTTGCTTTCACTTTCGGTTGACGGGAAGTTTACTCGTATGTGCATGACTGTATAGTACTAGTATCCACACAGCAATGCCACCACCAAGTCCTTTTCTGGACTTGGTGGAACTGGTGTCATTGCTGTGTAAGTATTGTATTACTGGATCTGTCCACCGGACATAGAGCACTATGCAGCCTGAGGATCTTAGACAAGTGTCCACATGACTGTTTGTGTATGTACAGGTATACAAGACTGAAGGTACATACATCTCAGCGCTAGCTGAGCCCATCGTTATTCTCTTCGATCATCCTATCCCGTGGCTCATGTATTGAAGGTGGCTGTTGGTCGTGGCTCGTGAGCATTACATGGTTCACCGTGAATCACTGTTCTACCAGGGAGTCGTGAAATACTTTAAGACTCCCTGTGTTCTACCAATCACAAGCTGCAAAACATGTACATTTATCATGGCCTGTGTGATGCCGTACAAAGCCTTGAACATAAGCTCTGCGACTCTGATACGACCGCCAATCTACCGCCTGTACTTAGCTGTAAATAGTTGCGGATAAGACTGGGCGCCGGCGGTGCGAGTCGGCAAGGAGCAGATATAAATACGCGTGTGTTACGTATGTCTATAGCACGCAGTGTGTGATCATGTGATTGGGATAAGCTCATGACTATCAGGCAAATGTACCGATAGGATTGTGCGTCCAGACGTGATCCAGTGCAGGCATCAGCTGCACCTGGGCTTGCAGATATGAAGGGGCGTGGGTAATCTTCCAACACACATCGCATACCACAGTACAGTACAGTGGGATCATGATCACTGCCTAGCTGGCTAAACAGGGTGACGACGGCGGCGTGCGTGCGTGCGTGCGTGTGTGTGTGTGTGTGTGTGTGTTAGGAGGGGAGGGGAGGGCATGGTAGAGACTGCTGAGATATCATTCTTTCACCTTTCGACAGACAAGGACATACTCCATTGAACTCGTACACACAAACAGGCACCGAGACTCCCCAATCAGCAGAACCCAGCTCACCCTCTACTACTCACTCCCTATCGACATCACATCACAACATTGTAGAAATTCTTTCCGACACAATCCATCCAGTCTGCTTTTGAGCAGTACCAGTTCCTGCTCCGCTCACCTCACCTCCTGATTTCTGATATCTTGAACCAAGAGTACATAAACTGTTTATGGACTCTTGCTTGAACGTGTCTTGATCACCCCTGCTATTGACCCCATTTGTTTTTTATGATCCATTGTTTATTGCCTCCCCGGGAATTTCCATCTAGCTGTTTATGGCTAGTATCAGTTCCATCACACTTATCATTCTTCCTTACTGGCATCACGCCATCGTGGAGCAACAGAATAATAATCTTCGGAAATAGAGACGTCGCTCAGTATGCACATACATGCATATATCCCTGTATCTCTGTGGCAGGGCACGCAAATAACGCAATCGACCACCATTGGCGAAGAGAGGTTGTTGTTGTATTCTTTTATTTCAATTCACTCAGGTTAGAGAAGTCTAACGTTAGAAAATGGAGGTATTGCTTCAGGACGACGACTATCCACGACATGCTATCCCAAGCGCCTAACAACAATGCCAGCACCTCAAGGAAACCAAATCTACCAGACATTCAACAATCGCGCATAATAATAATAATAATAATAATAGTTACAGCTCGCATGTCACTCATGGAAGGATCCATGGGCTTAACGCATCTGTCAACGAAATCCAGGCAGAAGAGCCGACAAAAGGCATCTCATTATTGTAAGAACGTATCGCAGTAAGAACAACTACGCAAGCGCAGCACATTTTTCCACACGCATCAGCCATTCTTTCTTGTCTAGAGCCAGTTCAAAACAGTCAGAAATATCAATATTGGCGTGCTTTAGATCATTTTTAATATTGTCAATCCATGTGAGATGGGGTCGGCCACGTGGTACGGGTAATCGCGCATATCCACAATCTAATTGCTCTTTGTTAATGATCGTTTGGCTCATGATGGTAGTCGCTCGGTCAGGTCATTTGGCGCGGATATGTGCATTGTTTTCCAGCCTTGTCCATCATGGAAGGTTATGCTCATGCCGTCGAAGCTATCCTGTCTGGAGTCAGAGTGCGTGATGGTCTACAGACGACAGAGAGGACAAGGACGGTTCGTTTGATTAATGTCGTCCGAATGTCAGTTTTTTTGAAGATGCCATCTACATTCAATGTTTTTTTTCCCATTCGGCTGAGGAGTGTGTTGGAGGGAGGGAGGATGGGGGGGGGGGGAGGGGTGGAACGCTTAGGCCTTTGAGGAACATTGCAGAGAATCGGACTGAAAAGGTGCTGAGTGTTCAACCGGGTAAGGGTATGTGATCGATCGTCGGCAGGAGCCCTCAATCCAGTTGTCTCAAATTGGAAACACGAATGAAGTTCCCTTGGCAACCACTCGACGCGGAGACAACAATTTTAAAATAGCAATAAAGAGAACAAAATGCTGGTGTCACGTGAGACTTTCCACTGATGAATGTGACATGAAAATCGATTTTGGAAACTTTCATGACTTCGTTGTTGTGTGGCGATGACAGCAGAATTTGTTCTCTTTATTGCTACATTTCGAAGTTCCGTTGACATAAAGGTTTGACATTCCCGACCACAAGCACGGTCAACGCGACGGGAGAGTGCTCTATTCTCCCTCGAACCACGGGACACGAGAAGTCCCAGTTTTACTGTAGCACTGGCGGGCATGACAGATTGCACGAAGCTGCCATCGCTTGTCATCTTGAAGAGGAAGACCCGCCTCTGACAATTTGTCAGGTTCCGGCAGGAGTTGTTCTCAGAGTTCAACTCAACCAGCGCAATACTAGCGTTGGCCTTCATTCCTTGAGGACTCACCAGCAACTGTCAGCCCCTCGAGGTGCCCCTGATTCCTGAACTAGCCTTTCAAACAGGGTGTCCGTGTGAAGACCCGCTGGGTGGAGTGGCTGTAGTCGGGAGACCACACTTTCACTCCATCTAATTAATCTGGACGTCAGCGTGCGGCGGCAGTGCCCAGACCTGTTGTGCCAGTGGGTGAAGGAGTCATGGGATGATGACGAGATGAACATTGTCATCAAGAGCTTCCGTAAATGTGGAAAGTCGAATGCTCCTGGTGCTATGGAGAAAGGAGGCATTTTCTGATGGATGATGAACACCATAAAGCGGCAGCGGCCATGACATTGCCAGCAGTGAAGATCAGGAGGTTGATGAGGATAGAAAGAGATGACCAGTAACCAGACTGCAAGACTGAACGAGAATACTATGGCAGCAACAGGTTAAGATGGCTCTGAGAGGGATGATCTGCGATAGTGGCAGACATGCCACTTGGTTAAACTCATCCAGTTAACACAACTTACAATACATCCTTCCCCTCCTATGTTATTTCTATAACTAACTGTCACTTACATGCAGAAGTTAGAACCTTCCAAGTTGGAAGGCTGTTGGAGTGCGCATCCAAGACATGCTAGAGCTGATAGCCAGTTACAGTTCCATTGTAGTTGTAGAACGTCAGTACCGTTGGTCAGTGTTGTGCAATGTTATCGCATGAGCTGATTGTCAAGTAACTGGTGGTGTTAGTGGACATTAGAGCGTAAATGGTAGTTCCTTGGTCCTTTTCTTTTCTATAATACATGTACATGTACGTGAAATTTCTCCCGCTAAATTGATCATCTTGGAATGTAGAATGAAGTTGAAGACACCACTGCAGCTGTACTTATGGTTGATAAATATGGTGGTAAAGACACACCTGGCAATATGGCTGTAAACACACGCCTGCCCACACACGCTCTCTAGGCTGCAAAAGTTCTGGCACAGAGCTCTCCTTCTCACCACCCGTGACCACGATCAGTTCGCGCCTGGCGCCTAGTCGATGCATGGCTGGCGGTATCCGGCATAGCAGGCTGGTACATCAAGTAGCGCATGGCACATAGATGATGACACAGCAACGACATAGCTCGATTGCGACGTACGTTTCGACCCCGCTGGACTCATCAGGCAATCTTCTTCTTGGATGTCTTCATTACGGAGCTTGACTCGGGAGAATGAAGTTGAAGACACCACTGCAGCTGTACTTATGGTTGATAAATATGGTGGTAAAGACACACCTGGCAATATGGCGGTAAACACACGCCTGCCCACACACGCTCTCTAGGCTGCAAAAGTTCTGGCACAGAGCTCTCCTTCTCACCACCACCACGATCAGTTCGCGCCTGGCGCCTGGTCGATGCATGGCTGGCGGTATCCGGCATAGCAGGCTGGTACATCAAGTAGCGCATGGCACATAGATGATGACACAGCAACGACATAGCTCGATTGCGACGTACGTTTCGTCCCCGCTGGACTCATCAGGCAATCTTCTTCTTGGATGTCTTCATACGGAGCTTGACTCGGGAGAATGAAGTTGAAGACACCACTGCAGCTGTACTTATGGTTGATAAATATGGTGGTTAAGACACACCTGGCAATATGGCGGTAAACACACGCCTGCCCACACACGCTCTCTAGGCTGCAAAAGTTCTGGCACAGAGCTCTCCTTCTCACCACCACCACGATCAGTTCGCGCCTGGCGCCTGGTCGATGCATGGCTGGCGGTATCCGGCATAGCAGGCTGGTACATCAAGTAGCGCATGGCACATAGATGATGACACAGCAACGACATAGCTCGATTGCGACGTACGTTTCGTCCCCGCTGGACTCATCAGGCAATCTTCTTCTTGGATGTCTTCATACGGAGCTTGACTCGGGAGAATGAAGTTGAAGACACCACTGCAGCTGTACTTATGGTTGATAAATATGGTGGTAAAGACACACCTGGCAATATGGCTGTAAACACACGTCTGCCCACACACGCTCTCTAGGCTGCAAAAGTTCTGGCACAGAGCTCTCCTTCTCACCACCCGTGACCACGATCAGTTCGCGCCTGGCGCCTAGTCGATGCATGGCTGGCGGTATCCGGCATAGCAGGCTGGTACATCAAGTAGCGCATGGCACATAGATGATGACACAGCAACGACATAGCTCGATTGCGACGTACGTTTCGTCCCCGCTGGACTCATCAGGCAATCTTCTTCTTGGATGTCTTCATACGGAGCTTGACTCGGGAGAATGAAGTTGAAGACACCACTGCAGCTGTACTTATGGTTGATAAATATGGTGGTAAAGACACACCTGGCAATATGGCGGTAAACACACGCCTGCCCACACACGCTCTCTAGGCTGCAAAAGTTCTGGCACAGAGCTCTCCTTCTCACCACCACCACGATCAGTTCGCGCCTGGCGCCTGGTCGATGCATGGCTGGCGGTATCCGGCATAGCAGGCTGGTACATCAAGTAGCGCATGGCACATAGATGATGACACAGCAACGACATAGCTCGATTGCGACGTATCTACGTTTCGTCCCCGCTTGACTCATCAGGCAATCTTCTTCTTGGATGTCTTCATACGGAGCTTGACTCGGGAGAATGAAGTTGAAGACACCACTGCAGCTGTACTTATGGTTGATAAATATGGTGGTAAAGACACACCTGGCAATATGGCGGTAAACACACGCCTGCCCACACACGCTCTCTAGGCTGCAAAAGTTCTGGCACAGAGCTCTCCTTCTCACCACCACCACGATCAGTTCGCGCCTGGCGCCTGGTCGATGCATGGCTGGCGGTATCCGGCATAGCAGGCTGGTACATCAAGTAGCGCATGGCACATAGATGATGACCCAGCAACGACATAGATCGATTGCGACGTACGTTTCGTCCCCGCTGGACTCATCAGGCAATCTTCTTCTTGGATGTCTTCATACGGAGCTTGACTCGGGAGAATGAAGTTGAAGACACCACTGCAGCTGTACTTATGGTTGATAAATATGGTGGTAAAGACACACCTGGCAATATGGCGGTAAACACACGCCTGCCCACACACGCTCTCTAGGCTGCAAAAGTTCTGGCACAGAGCTCTCCTTCTCACCACCACCACGATCAGTTCGCGCCTGGCGCCTGGTCGATGCATGGCTGGCGGTATCCGGCATAGCAGGCTGGTACATCAAGTAGCGCATGGCACATAGATGATGACACAGCAACGACATAGCTCGATTGCGACGTATCTACGTTTCGTCCCCGCTGGACTCATCAGGCAATCTTCTTCTTGGATGTCTTCAAACGGAGCTTGACTCGGGAGAATGAAGTTGAAGACACCACTGCAGCTGTACTTATGGTTGATAAATATGGTGGTAAAGACACACCTGGCAATATGGCGGTAAACACACGCCTGCCCACACACGCTCTCTAGGCTGCAAAAGTTCTGGCACAGAGCTCTCCTTCTCACCACCCGTGACCACGATCAGTTCGCGCCTGGCGCCTAGTCGATGCATGGCTGGCGGTATCCGGCATAGCAGGCTGGTACATCAAGTAGCGCATGGCACATAGATGATGACACAGCAACGACATAGCTCGATTGCAACGTATCTACGTTTCGTCCCCGCTGGACTCATCAGGCAATTTTCTTCTTGGATGTCTTCATACGGAGCTTGACTCGGGAGAATGAAGTTGAAGACACCACTGCAGCTGTACTTATGGTTGATAAATATGGTGGTAAAGACACACCTGGCAATACGGCGGTAAACACACGCCTGCCCACACACGCTCTCTAGGCTGCAAAAGTTCTGGCACAGAGCTCTCCTTCTCACCACCACCACGATCAGTTCGCGCCTGGCGCCTGGTCGATGCATGGCTGGCGGTATCCGGCATAGCAGGCTGGTACATCAAGTAGCGCATGGCACATAGATGATGACACAGCAACGACATAGCTCGATTGCAACGTATCTACGTTTCGTCCCCGCTGGACTCATCAGGCAATCTTCTTCTTGGATGTCTTCATACGGAGCTTGACTCGGGAGAATGAAGTTGAAGACACCACCGCAGCTGTACTTATGGTTGATAAATATGGTGGTAAAGACACACCTGGCAATATGGCGTCTATGTGCCATGCGCTACTTGATGTACCAGCCTGCTATGCCGGATACCGCCAGCCATGCATCGACCAGGCGCCAGGCGCGAACTGATCGTGGTGGTGGTGAGAAGGAGAGCTCTGTGCCAGAACTTTTGCAGCCTAGAGAGCGTGTGTGGGCAGGCGTGTGTTTACGGCCATATTGCCAGGTGTGTCTTTACCACCATATTTATCAATCTTGGAATGTCTAACAGTATATCATTTTTGAAGGAACCACAATTATGGAAACATAAAATACAATCGGAGTGAGAACAGAAAGAAAAAACAATAATAATAATAATAATAATAATAGTTACAGTTCGCATGTCACTCATGGAAGGATCCATGGGCTTAACGCATCTGTCAACGAAATCCAGGCAGAAGAGCCGACAAAAGGCATCTCATTATTGTTAGAACGTATCGCAGTAAGAACAACTACGCAAGCGCAGCACATTTTCCACAAGCATCAGCCATTCTTTCTTGTCTAGAGCCAGTTCAAAACAGTCAGAAATATCAATATTGGCGTGCTTTAGATCACTTTTAATATTGTCAATCCATCTGAGTAATAATAATAATAAAACAGGTCGCGTAATGAAGCAGCATAACGATAGATGTGCAAAGTCATGATGCCTGGTCCGCTTCTGTCCTGGGTTCACTACCCCGTGCGTTGCAGCTGCGAGCAAAACCAGCTCAGGCTGAGAGTTCCCTCCATGATTGCTTGTCCAAAGCGCGCATTCTGAGCCCACTCAGATCAGTCATGGTCTTCAGTGGCATGTCTCTGGCAGCTGTGCTTGCCTTGACTGCCGTGGCCAGGTTCGATTTCGGGCGTCCACGCACACCGGTGACATCTCGACGGAAGTAGTTGTCCATTGCCTGCTGTGGCGGGGCATCTGAGGGCATCCTCAGAACATGACCCAACATCCGGAAACGGCGGACAGCAACGGTGTGCGAAAGTGGCTGTGTGTGTGCTCTGGAATATAGGTCTTTGTTGGAGATGATGGCGGGATACCTAATTCCGAACAAGTTCCGTAGTTGACGTCTATGGAAGGCGTTCAGCTTCTCCAGTGCAGCCTCTGTCAGTCCCCAGGTTTCGCAGTTGTATAACAGTGTTGGTAGGACGATGGCATTGTAGAGACGAAGCCTGGTTTCCTCGGATACAAGTTGACGTCGTATCCAGAGCGAATACATGCGGCCATACGATGTTGATGCTTGGTCCATTCGTCGGCTCAAGTCCTCCTCTTCCCCCAAGAGAGAGCCAAGTTGCTTCGATCTTCGCCATTCGGTGGTGGAGGCAGAGATGTGAAGCCACTCTGTTTTGCTGCTGTTAACGTTGAGTGACCAGTCACCCAGGCCGTCAGCTATCACGGGTAGGGAGTTGGCAAGCCATTGTCGCTCAGTCGAATAGAAGGAAATGTCATCGGCATATCCTGTTTCCTGTGGTATTGCTGCATCAGTGTCTGGCCGTGGTGGTGGTGGTGGTAAGAAAAAACAAACAAAACAAAATTTAATAAAGGCAAGCCAACGAGTCATGGTGGTGAGTCTCCGACCTGTGGTCTGGGCGTCACCATGGTCACCGCGAGCTTGCGCACTATGAGAGTTTATACTATCCTGTCCTCTTCCTATCGAATAGGAAGAGGACAGGGGAGAACAGAATGGAGGGATTATGGTGATAACCTGAGAGAAGACTGAATAGAGAGGGGACTATTGTAGGCTCACGACTCGTTGCTAAACAAATCCTACTAGCATAGGACATCCACCACCAAACCTCCCCATCACACCTGCAACAACCACATCTTGCACCACAACGTCAACACCAACCATACACCCTTCGACAGACAAGAACCTACTCCATCGAACACGCACGCACAAACAGGCACAGAGATTCCCCCATCAACAGTGCCCTCGCCCTCTACATACTCACTCCCTATCGACATCACAACCCAACCTCGTAGAAATTCTTCCCGAAACAATGCATCCAGTCTTCTTTTGAGCAGTACCTGTTTATGCTCCGCGCACCCCCCCCCCCCCCCTGGTTTCTGATATTTCGAACGTGTGTATCTCGATCGCCCCTGCTAACGTTATTGCCCCCGCTTGTTTTTCATGATCCATTGCTTCTTGCCTCCCCAGGATATTTCCATCTAGCTGTTTCTGGCTAGTATCACTATCAGTTCTATCACACTTATCAATCGTCCTTATTGGCGTCACGCCATCGATTCGTGGAATAAAAGAATAATAATAAAAAGGTGGGGATGTGTGGAGAATAGGATGAGAGGGCAGAAGATGTATGGATGATCCGGGGTGGAGCACAGGTGCATAGAAATACTAGAACTTAGACATGGTCTACAATAGCTATTGGCGTATAATGCTCGAAGTATGGGCAGATTCTGCTCGAAAAAACAGTGAAATTGGCAGAACCATACAAGCCTAACAAAGCATTTTGGCCGGACTCGCTCCGTTTTGCAGTTCGTGAATGGCGCTTTGGTGCTGACAGCACAGCTCCAGCACTCACATAATGCCACACACCACCTACCGGTATTCACAGCCCCTGAACCCGCATGCTCCTGTGTTCACCCCTTCGTCTCCAAATCCTCCAACCCCAGCATTCGACGGAACTCGGGCCACAGGTCGCGCCCCACGGCCACCACCAAGGCCAGGGCCACACGGATTCGCTGTGCTCTCCATGATTTTCAACGAAATCCAAGTAAAATAAAGCTAAACAAACAAACAAACAAATCCACAGATTGTCCCCACATGGATCCGCTGTGCTCTTCATGATTTTCAACGAAATCCACAGATTGCACTCGCAGATTGCGCCCCACATGAATTCGCTGTGCTCTTCAGGTTTTGAGAGAAATCTTCAAATTGCACGAACCACACCCTGGAATTTTTCACCATACATAGTACGATGATACTTGGGTATGCTCCCTGAAGTCTCGCAGAAGCTCAGGTACGCGGTTTTACCGTGCCTGGTCTGTGCAATCTGGAATTCTCAGATTGCGCGGAACACCCACACTGCCCACACTGGGCCACAGGCGCTAGGCGCTAGGCACAGACGTTTTCTGGCATGTATTTCGGCTTTGAAAGCAGTAGTTTCACGAGTTTTATGATTTCATCGCGGACCACATACTCGACCCGGCGCTACTATGCTGCTGCTAGCGTCCAGTCTTTAGCAGGGCTCAGTACAACTACATGACCAAGTGAAGTGGCAGGTCATGTGCCTCCTGTCTTGTGTTTCCTGGCTTGTAGTTGTATTGACTATTGTATGTCGGTTGGCGAGCTCATATCCACCCTGTACTGTATATCAACGTGACGTACTTCCGTTGCCGCTCTTCAGGAACGGCAGCAGGCCATGCTTTGCGGATTTATCGACAATCTTGAGCTGGACAAAGAAGTGAGTTCGTGAGTGAGCTCTGCGGGAGTGCGCTTGCACGTGAGGAGGAAGACAGCTCGTGGCATTCCCACACGTACACGCGCAGCTTGTAAGGAGATAGAAATGCTAAAGTCGAGCCTCGCAGTCTTGCAGTAGCCTTCTTGTTCTAAGCTAACGTTACTTGCAGGGAGCTAACGCTGGTGTGCGATACCATACTTCAGAAGTCAGTTGCACCCGAGCAGCATATTCTTTTCCGCAATAGATAGAATTCCTTAGTGTGTCCAGCAGTTCCAACACACGGGCAGACATGGAGAGAATCGCCTCGAGAGGCGCGGGGAGTGCCAGCAGCAAGCGCTCTTCCAGAACTAACCCGGCACTGGATATCGTGACGGACCTGCCCGATGAAGGCAGCGGCATGGTCGTCCACCAGCCAATGCCAATGGTCATGGCCAATCCGCTCTACTTCGACACCCAGCTGCCTGCATCGCGATTGGCCTGGACTAACCAGATGGAACCTAGATGCACAAGCTCCGGTTGTGTGTGGCCAGGAAAGGCACCGCTAGCAGTGGCAACGGAAGCGCCGCTAGTAGCAGCAACGGAGGCATCGCCAGTAGTAGCAGAGCGGCCACTGCCTTCAGCGGAGGCGCCGCCAGCAGGGGAGACGCCGCCAGCAGCCGAGAGTCAACGCGAAACCGGCCATGAAGCGACATCGGTCGATGGCAACGCTGAGCAGAATGAGGACATCGCGAACCCAGTTGCTGACTCTCCTGAACACGAAGCGACTCGCACTGAGTCTGTGCACGTATCGCTTCAAGTTCCCGCGGTATCATTTCTACATGGATCTATAAGTATAAAGCCGGATGACTTTGATCATGATGTGGATATGGCAGAGCAGATGATGCATGTAGAGGCTTCAGGACTTAGTACCGAACAACAGGCGCAGGCACAGCCTCAGCAGAAAGGAAAGTACGAAAACTGGTGGGCATCGGAGATATTCGACTGTGGAAACAATGTAGACATTTGTGAGTACTCATATACCATTATTTTCCGGAGTATAAGCTGCACGTAACTACTGTCGTTGAACACTCAAAATTTACCCCCAAAAACGGGGGTGCGGCTTATACTCTGGTTTGGTTTGGTTGGTTTGGTTTTTATTATTTCAGTTCGTTGCCTCAACAGTACAAAGTACAAATATCAAGAGGGACGAACGAAAAGAGAAAATAAAACATAGCAGAGAGGAAGATGCAACTGAAAGGAAAGAAAAACGGAGAAGGAATGTGGACTGGGCGGATTCATGAACCATTACTAGAGCAGGGCAATGCATGAACAGAAGGGGCAAATCCGTCGATATTCATGTTTAAAAAATTCCAACCCTTATTTTATTGGTGAAATACATTTTCAAAAAGGAGGGGGTATAGGGATATAGTCAATTTGTCGTCATTTAGAGCGTGCAAAAGTTCTGTAGAAAATGATCTAATGTCCTCACTTCCTTTCAAGTGAGCAGGGAGGGCATTCCACATAAGAGATGCTCTGGTGATAAATAGAGTAGATGTCTGTATTTCGTGGCAAAAAAATGGGGGGGGGGGAGGGGGTGCGGCTTATACTCTGTAAATTACGGTAGTCAACAAGTTTTAAAGATGCAATGATGATGGTAGTGATTGGCTTGGGCTGAGTACTGTGAATATACAAAATTTCGGAACTGCATAATCATGTCGGCATTTCCCGATTTTCGACATATCGGCAGCAAGTTATTTTCAGCATGGGCTTTGTGTTTATTTGAAGACTCCTTCAATGTCCACCTCCACGGAAATCTTTAGTAAAAGGCGAAAGATCTATTCCTGGTTGAAGGTAAACCAGACTGTTACAAGTATAACATCAGCAAAGCCGATGTGAAATATTCCGTCCGTGGTTTAATTTACCCGTTTTGGGTCGGTGCCGGATATTGCCGACATTAACTACATGTAGCTGTACTCGGATGGAGAACCAAGGATTCATTTATAGCAAAGAAAATTATAAGTACACTCAACTTCTCTAATAACGACAATTCGCGAAAAACGACAGAGTTCCCATGCCCAGAGCAAAGTCCCATCTAACTGTAATACATATAATGAGACTTCGGGTATAAGGATACTTCGCGAATAAGGACACTTTTTGATGCCCCACCGGTGCACCGAGTGTCGTTATACGCAAAATTGACTGTACTCAGATACTCCATGAACCTTCCAAGTTGGAAGGCCGTTGGTTAGCGCTAGCGAGCAGTGCTCAAGCTCACTTCCTTGCCGTGGAATGTCTCAGTACGCCTTGTCAGTCTGGTGATACCTTGTGCACGTCTGACTGTTCAAAACCTGGTTTAGTTGGTGGACTCTAACGCATAACTTGTGCCACGCCGTTTTACTTGTTTCCATTAAAAAAAAATGAAAAAATGTATTATCCAAGATGTGCCATAGTATAGAGCTGTTAACCAGTTTGTTGTAGAACGTCAGTACCGTCGGTCAGTGTCGTGCAATGTTATCGCATGAGCTGATTGTTTAGTAACTGGCGGTGTTAGTGGACAGTATAGCGTAACTTGTAGTTCCTTGGTCCTTTTATTTATTTATTTATTTCTGCACCTCGTGGCATGTCAGGACAGCCAGTTGAATTGAGGAGAGGGTGAGACCAACCACAGAAGAAGAGAAAAAAGAAATTGAAGAGCACGTACACAAAGTGGGAAGGAATTAGCAACTTACAAAGCAATGGGATGCTCAGCGAGCTATGCAGCGGAAGTGGTGACTGTGATTTTGTTTACTGGGAGATACTGAAGTGCTGTCTGACGAGGGTACGGAATTTGGGCATATCTGGAGCTTGCCTTACACTGGGAGGCAGTTGGAGCCACGTGGAGTAGGAGGAAAAGAAAGGGGAATTTACGAATAGGGTAGACCTGGCTAGGGGGAGACGAACGCAGCTTCGGGTGGTGCCACCTGACTTAAACCTTAAAAGAAAAATTGAATGTGCCAGGGTGCACTTGGAAGCATCAAGGTAGTGTTGCAGAGTGGTAGTGGATGCAGCAGCATACAAGTCTAGATTTGACATATAACGATCAGTACGAAATATGATTTCGTTGCTTTAAATTAAATAGCTGCTGAAATTTTGTATATTTACAGGAACAAGTAGTGCTGGAGTGTCCGCTAAAGTAGTCATACTGGACTCTAGGAGTAGAAATGGACTTTTGACGGCATATTAGTAATCGATCAGGGTCCAAAAATAATTCACGTAAGCACCCACCTATTTCCTCTGGTTGAACTCACCCATAAATCGAAGCCTGGGTCGAAACCCACGTGATTTAGCGTTTATATACAGAACATTATCCAATGCTGTCTCCTTACGCCCTGACGTGCATATGTGTGTGTGTGTGTGTGTGTGTGTGTGTATGTGTGTGTAGTACAAGTACAAGTACAACAAGTAAGTGTGTGTATGTATGTGTATGTGTGCGTGTATGTGTGTGTGTATGTGTGCACGTGTATGTGTGTGTGCGTATATAGGCATGTGGGGATTGCTCTGTCCATGGTACTTGCTCTTCAAGATATCGCACATACTGGACAATAACAAGATAGACCGCGGAGAGAACCATCGCGCCGCGCGTGCCCAGCAGAAACCACTGGGCTACAGGATGGTGCGAGCAGTCCGACCCGTGTTCTATATCCTATGCTGCTTTCTCGGGCATCTGTTTCTACGCAAGAGGGTCCGGGATCGATTTAGTATTCAGGTGAGAAAGCCACAATGTGCACAGAACACTGTGAAAGTAAAGTTTGCACGACTGGCTATACAGTTGTATTGAGAAACACAACCAGCTTAGGAAATTTCGCATGACACACTGTGCGTGCGTGCAATGTGCACATATCAATGCATGCATGGATTAGTTCTTTCTACCAAATTCACTGTATACAGAGTACTTCACATCAGTGTCCGCTGCTCTAGGATTTCAAACCAACTGGCTACACGTGTACCTGGCATGACTCTTGCAACCGGGTCAGTCCCGGGTACATTCAAGTGCGGCTACTGCATGTAACGTTACATGAACATCAGGGCTCTGTAAATATTTTTGGACTCCCTGAGATTATGACTGTATTCCCAACCGGGTCACAAGTGACCCGGTGTTCTTTTGCCAAATGGGTCCAAATACCCCCCAGCCGGGTGGCTGACCCGCTCTGGAGCAGACACTGCTTCGTGTACACTAAAGAAACCATTGACGGCATTTCAGCACATAACGGTTAGCAAGCAGCTACCAACTCGAAGGGAGATGGAGGAGTGGGTGGCACATACCAAGCCCCTGCATCTCCCTTGGAGTTGCGGGTAGCTGTTGCAGCGCCAAATGATTCTGTGCTTCACACCCAGTGTCAAAAAGATCGCACGCCACTCACAATCTAAATTGACAGGACCTTGCTTTCAAGCAAGTGGCGAGAAACTGAGCATCTATTAGTATGTTCTTTTTAATGCAGTATAGTCCTGAGAATTCACTCTCCAGAAGTACTTCTCGAATTAAGACTTGTCACGGTGGACCTCACGTAACCGCATTACACTGTATAGAAGAAAAAGGGATCTGTCAACTGACACCTGCTCCATCAGTTGCATTTCGCTCTGTTCTGGTTTTCAGTTGACAAACCCTCTTTTCTTCTATATTCCTGAGAAAAATATGTAGCACCTGATCACTGCCGATGCCACTTGTGTATCCGCAGCACATGACAGTTACCATCACGGGTACGGGTCAGCTACACGATTGCCATTGTATTTTTGACATGCGTGCACGTGCTTCTACGCATGCACAACAGTGTTCTATTTATGATATCAGGCCCGGAGGCAGCTCCTGAGAGGTGTGGTACGGCACCTGGCTGGCTACAGAGCCGACCATTACCCTATGATGACTGAGTTTCAGTCTCATGGGAGCATGAACCGCGTACCAGTGGTGCCGGTAATGGGTATCCAGGACTCGTGCATATCTCAACTGAGCAAGCTTGACGATGGGTTTTTCCTGTTCCCTGATTGTGAATCTCCAATCATGACTGTGATGAAAATTACACATCTACAATTTGAACAAGTGCCATGTTACGTGGTGATGTCTGTGGCGTTTTATACTTTAAGAAGTACTTGTCATAGCTTTAATTAAAGTATTCATCAGTTTGAGCCGGCGAAAGGTGCAAACAATTTTTAATTAAATTATTATCTCCTCGCAGATGATAATTATTATGATTGTGAATTTGTGATGCGTATTTGCCCGGCAACAGGGATCCTTGAAGAATGACTGCATAGTCACTTGCCTGTGTGGCCTGTGCGCCGGCTGCCAAGAAGCTAGAGAAGTTCAGCAGCTCGGTATTAGCGTCGGAAATCAAACCCAGACGATAGACAAGGGAAAGCTGCCCCCGTTCTACCTGAAGAAACTGCGCCACGACGCCATAACCAAGTCTGATCGTAAGATCGTAGCGGTGTGAGCCGATCGGCAGTGACTGCGTTGTGTGTGTGTGGACCAGTACCAGTACTTATGCCATGATGACATAACCAAGTATCATGGTAGGATCATAACGGTGTGAGCCGACCGGCACTGACTGTGTGTGTGGACCAGTACATGTATACCAGTATTTGCGCCGCAGGATGCACGTCATGAGAAACACATTGCTGCCACATGGGCGTATGCAGACATTGGCTCACCGGCGACAACCACCAAATGGCTCGCAATGGATTCTTCGCAGCGGCATATGTGCACGTCTACCTCAGTAGCTGTGCCAGTACGGCAGTAGTGGTCTGTGTGTGTGAGCCTACTGTGTCACATGACCTGTGTGCTCCTATTTCGGTCACATGACTACATGCTGCATTTGTTCATCACATGGTGATGTCATGACAGTAGAGATCAATGCATTACTCAGGCTGACTGGAGGTAGGGCTTGTAGTGAAGTATTGTCTTTTTATCGTATATTATTGCACACACCTACAGAAGAAGGGGAAACACTCAAAGACAAAGCAAAAAAAACAACAATGGGTGTGTGGGTGCTACATGAGCTGCACTGGTGAGGTGCAGTGGACTCCCCCACCGACCACTGCATGATAATAGTGAAGGTACTATTGTCGTGTTGGGTACGATCTGTAGCTGGAATTCTAGTCTGGCCCGATGGACAGGTAGTAAAATAATACTATATTGATGTTGCACATCAACTGTACCAGGCACTCACACATTACAGTACATTGTAAGTAATGGCATTGCCGTAACTCTCAACGCTTTACAATACGGCTGTTCCTCTTATCTCTGCTTTTATGGTGGACAATGTCGATGCTGTTTCGGCTAAAAGAAACTTGGCTTTATATATCTACAATTGCATTTCGCTGGCAGGCTTAGCTCTGCTGTTATTTAAACCGTGAGAGCTTTTCAAGAAGATCGTACTAGAAGACCTCACCTCATCGTGGCTTTTAAAATCACATTCATATCATCTGAGAACTATTTATGCAAAGTCTGGCAAGCTGCGAATACGCCATAATTGGTAGATGCTCTATAATTATGTCTCTCAGGCCGAGCCAGAACTCCAGAAGCACTTACAAACATGATTGTGATTCATGACTCGGAGATGGCGAAGCGCTGCTGCTGATAAAATATTATGATCGCTACTACAAGGAAGCTGGCTGCTGCCACATAAATATTATAATTATTATTGCTTGGAAACAATGCATTTATTACTCAGAAGTCTTTTTCAAATGAACCTGACTGACGATGTTTCACTGTCTGTGGAGGGCACCGATTGTGATAAGCCGGATCATCACAATATTTATGCCTTGCATGGAGCAGAAACCAATATTAGTAGCTGTTTGTATGCTGTGGCATATTAAATGATATAAACTTTACCGGCGGGATTGTACGTCTCCCAATCACCAGTGAAAGTCACTGAAGAAGGGTCTATGGCTAATCATGGGATCATCCAGATTCCTATAACCATAAGGATTGGGAATGGATGAAATGTGCCGCAAAGTAAATCTTCACCACAAGAGTGTTGATAGCGCAATGACATCATTAGGTACCAGGAGGGTTCTAACGCAAAGTTACTTAGTTAGTTGACCCGAAGGTTGCGGAAGTGACCTTTCGGCAGGTTGTCATGTCTTGGCAGCTTCTGACCTTGTCAACATGTGACTTCATCTTTCACCTCTTGGGTAACTAACAGCTATCAACCATTGTTACCTGATCATATGGGATCATGTGAGACGCTCGTTTCAACCGGATAGTAGTGTGATACAACAAATTAGAAATGTCAAAACGTGATTGGTCTACCGAATGCCGGAATTATTGTAGCCAGTACATATGTACATTGGTAACATTGTAGGGGCATATCAAAGTGAATGTGCCACTGCACATGTTACCAAATGTACCCAAAGCGAAATGACCAAACCGTGGGCAGACCACGCAAAAACCCAGTCTCGGCTCTACCACTGACACAGCCGGAAAACAACTCAACGTGCAGCAACACGACGGAGAGGAAGACCACACGTCGGGCCAGCTGAAATCGTCGGTACCACCCATGCCCTTGCCACCACCGGCACACCATTGTGCCGGCATTGATGGCTGGGATAATCCGATTGGGGTGGACTAGCCCTTGATGGACAATGCTAGAAAAACTGGCAGGTTCTGCTAGAAAAGCAGTGAGATTGGCAGAACCCTACACCGTGACCTCATGGCAGGCACTTCCTTGAATTCCCATTCATTTCTTTATCCACATACAAGGAGGAAAACTTCCTTCTGCCAGCAGAGAGGGCTCAACACAATAATGTGGAGCACTAGTACACACAAAAGCCACAATGGAGGTTTACAGAGTTGTCGCCACTCAGAGATTCTTGCTCAATGCAATCATCAGGCTACTTATTCCATGTTCAGTGGGACTTGGCCAATATAAAGCTGTGTGGACCCTGGCTAGCGCCAGACGTTACTGAAGTAACGTCTTCTGCATAGCTACGGGAATAAAGCATAGTTTGGTGATAGCTGGTTGGTATCCTCCATACATGTGTATATGTACCAAACATGCTTGGTACATATACACATGTATGGAGGATACCAAACAGGTAGACATACCAGAAAATGGACCAAATTCTGCCAATTTTTCTATAGCGTTAGCTGCCAATGGCTAGGGTGGACCCACCCACACACATCACAACCAGAAGCCATGGATGACACCGGCGCACACAGTATTTCCTACGGTTACAGGACATTTGAAAGGTGACCGGCATGGAATCAGGCATGTACCAAGACGGCAAGAGTACTACTAGTAGTACTAGTAGTAGTAGATTGGTGTGAATAAACCCGTTCTCACGTGACCACTGGTTATGTAGTCTGCTAGTACAATAGACGCCACCATGGCATGGGCACGAGGAGTGCAAGTGAAGGGGGAAAGTGTGACTGTCAGTGTAAATAATTATTTTAATTATTCAGACTGATTAAAATCAGTCCACCTCCACATGTGCTCTGGCCGACCTCATCACACCAGCAACAGGATTCCAAGTTGTAGATACATGCACTGACAAATGAAAAGATTTTTCCTCCATGGCAGTGTGGCTGACTACTAGTATTGAAAGGTCGGAACATCTCAGGAGACAAACCAAGGAATAGCGGGTTAGCCTGGCAACCTATCAGCTAAGGAGGGAAATAAGAGCTTATATGTAGAGGCCGAAGAAAGCAAGAGGTCCACGGGGCTAAGCTTTACATATGTGTGTCTGAAGTTAGTTAGGCTCTGAATAGCTCTTGGCGGATAACACGATAATTATAATGCCTGCAGACAAATAATATTATGGTAGAATTTGGTACTTTTCTGGTATGTTTTATGCATTGGTATGTGGATTTTTAAGAAATGGAGCAGAACTCATAGAGGTGCCTGCCACAACTGGCATAAGGTTTCTATGGTTCTGCCATTTCAGTTTTCACAACTTTTGAGCCGAGCTGAGAATCTGCCAAGCTTGGGCTAGCCCTGAAATCCGGATCACGACCGACAATATTATTATGTACTAGTACTGAGTAGTAGTAGTACTACTAGTTGTAGTACAACTGCCCAAAACTAAGTAAGTCACGTGTAGTTCTCGTAGAAGTCACTCGACATAAAGTGTCGGGGTATTCCCCACGCCACGTTGCACTCAGCTGACAGGTCGTGTGTCGGGGGATCGGGCGAGCGGCGATTTGTTTTGTTGAGGTTGCACGTGCGTGGACATGTACACTACACAGTCAACCATCAGAACTCGTTCAATCAAGAACGAAGAAGATCCCTGCACTGCTATGCATGCAGCCAGGTCCAGGATCTAACGACGGGTACCGGGTGCTGTGTGCATATCATACTTCATAGTGTGAAGTCGCGACTACATTCGTTGCGCTTGATCGCCCGGCGGCCTGCACATGTCACAGAACTACATGACTGTAGAACACTACAACGACGTTACGTGTACAGCATCCTTCCCTAAGTAAGTTGTGGTTGCACTGGAAACAATAAAGATTTGTTGGAAAGCGAAGTTCGGAACCCCTTCCAGCGCCAAGGAGAGCTTACTGGAGAGCAATCGTTGGTGGTTGTTTCTCCTATTCCTAATGACCCTCTAGAAGGTCTATCGTGCACCCAGAGCGCAGTCGAGCTGCCAACACTGAAGCAGATATTTTTTTCTGTTATGTGTTATCCCACCTGGTGGTTTGTAGTAGCGGGTGTACCAGGTGTACAGGGTTTCTGCGAGTCCTGTTTTCATTGTGAATGCTAGCATGGCGCTGCGAGGATTAGCATTGCTCGTTCTGGCAGCGCTGCTCGCCAGTAGCGAGCCAATTGGACCTAAAATCCAGGGTCTCGTGACCATCCCGACCCTGCAGAAGACCGAGCAGTGGCCCAAGATGCGACCGAGTGTGTTCGTGGCTCTGCTGTGCCGGAATAAGGCACACCTGCTGCGGAACTCGCTCGGCTATCTGGAGGAGATGGACTATCCTAAGGATCGCATCACCATGTGGTAAGGGGTGAAGTGGACTGTACGTAATATCGGGAGAAACACCTTCCATTATTATGACGTACATGTACAGCTCAACCTATAATAATTTTCTTTTCAAACGGTTGTGGAATGCATTGATCATTCAACCAACTAGATATAGATGTATACGTAATAAGGAGGCTCTTTTTAATGTGGTAAACAATGCGTAAAAAATTACTAAAAATATACCAAAGGGATCATATTGGGTATACTAGTATGCAGAATAATAATGCCTTCCAATCAATTTTAAAATCGTTTGTAAAATAATGGACAACCGTGACACGCTGAGCTGAGTGAGCATCACACGCCCTGGCAGACATCTCTGTCTCATCTTGCAAGTACATGTATAATGTATACTTTTCACCGTCACCATCAGTGTGTGCCTATGTAGACTATAGTATAGAGAGTTTCATGTGGAGTCTTCAAACTATTGATTCATTCAAAATAGTTGTTGATCCAATCAATTATTAATAAAAATTCATAATAATTATGAAATTGACACTGCACATTGTGTAACATTGTCACAATGCGACCTTCCTGCCCTCCACCACCAGCACAGCCAGGCACGGGAGGCGACAACACCCAGACTCAGTTATAGATATGCATGCATACCATGGCCGTGCTTTCAGGTTGGTGTGGTCGTGTACTGTGTTGGTACAGTGCGAGTCCACCACTGGGTTGCATTTCAGTTTCCAGCACTGTACAAGCAAACCAGTCGAAACTGCCTGTTGTGTGTTTTATTTAGAGTCGAAGAACAAACGGCCACAATTTCCTGATTACATGATAGAAGAATAAAATGTAAGAGGCCAATAACGAAAATGATAATAATGTGGGTAATGGCGCACAGGGAAAAACCTGATGTGATTTTTCATATTTCCCGCAGACTGGTACATGGTAGCACCATTCAGCAGGGCTACTGAAGAACAGTATTTGCTGGGAAGGACTCAAATGCTTCCTTTGCTCTTTTCTCAATAGGATACACACCGACCACAATCAGGATAACACTGCCGAGCTGCTGACCGAATGGAAGAGAAACGCCCGCTACCTGTTCCACGACATCAAACTGACCGTTGGCGAATCGGACGCCTATACGGCGGTCAACGTGAACGGGACGGCAGACATGGACTGGAGCGACGAGCGTTACGTTCACGTTCTGAAGCTGCGGCAGGCTGCGCTGGAGGCTGCACGACAGGCCTGGGCTGACTACATACTGGTGAGCGGTCATGCTGCATGGGACTGCCACTAATGCGATGATACAGTTAACAGTGGAAAGGGTCCCCCCCCCCCCCCAAACGCTGGAGCTCGCCCTTTTCCGCCGACTTGACTTGACACTCATCGTGAGTCAGTCAAGTGTCAAGTCTAGTCGGCGGAAAGCACAATCTCCAGTGTGGGGAGCAATCTCTTTCCTAGGAAATTATCGCCGAAGTCACTACCATTATTTAGTACATTTAGCCTCGCAAATAACAACTTACAAGTTTAACATCCCTTTGGAATAACAATGACTCGCGAATAGCGACACTATCTTCAGACCTACATGTACATGTAGTTATCATTTGAATACATGCTGGTGAGGTCATGCTGGTGAGGTCATGCTGGTGATGTCATGCTGGTGAGGTCATGCTGCCTGGGACTGATATGACAGTACAGTCTACCTCGCAAATCGCAACCTCAGTTACAACAAAAACTTGCAAATAGCAACACCATTCGCCTATTGACCATTATAATTGCATACTTTCAACCTCATGGATGACGTCAACTCTTTGATAACGGCACTTTTTCCATGCTCGATTGATGGCCGTTTTTTTGCGGGGTTGACTGTATGCAGTGCGAATGTACTTCAATGGGATAGTTTGAACAGTTGCAGAGGTGACTCTTATCAGGATGAGGTGAGGTTGTCGATGTGAGAGAGGTTATGCTCATGCGCTGACCTTATGATCCAGTTCCGTGGTGTACACGAGTCACTTGTGTCCCATGATGTCATGATGTTGTGCTCAGAGGTGCAATACGTGATATGTGCAGGTCTGATGTGAAGCCGTTACAGCACCAATGCACTGTCCAAGCATTCCAGCTGTTGCAGTGGGTTAAAGCTTGCTTGCAGATGCTGTTAGCCCTTTCATCACATTATAATGAGCTGGGGTGTTCTTGTTGTGTTTGTGTGTGCTCTATACTGCAGTATGTGGATTGTGACAACTTTCTGGTCAACAATCAAACGCTGAATATGCTCATTGAGCAGAGACGGTGAGATAAAGTTGCAAACACACGTACTGTTATTATCTTGTGTACAGTACTTGTAAGTTACAATGAAACCTGTCAAAAGTGACTGCTCAAGGCAAGGGACCTTACAAATGGTAACACAAAGTAACATTACAGCTGTGTAAAACAAGGAGCTGTGTTAAACATTTTGAAATAGATATGGATACAGCACGCAAATAGCTCGTATGAAAATCAAATGAGGGTGATGGATCTGTCGGCAACATCGAGCCAGTGCATTCTATCTGACACAAGCTGCTCCACTTCCAAAAGAGACCTGATGAAAAGTAAAAGATCATTCCTGCTGTGTATTGAAAAAAGAAGAAGTTTAAAAACGTCATTTACCTGGCTGGCTTCTGGATTGTGGTGTTCCTTCACCAGATTTGATCTAAATTTTCATTGATATGCGGCCACCATCCAGTGTTTGTTTGTGTGCATGAGCAGCTGAAGTATAACAACAATACACTTCTGCCTGTATTCCTGGTGTTGTTCTTCAGACCTGTTGTAGCACCTATGCTGATAAGCAAGCCGAAATCGGCGTACTCGAACTTCTGGTGTGGCATGGATGACAACGTAAGGATGTGTATGCATGGCAATGCATGTTGCGTTATGGTGGTGTTCAGAGCACTTCTCTGCCCAGTTGTTTTCGCTCTGTGGGAGAGCTGACAAGTGGTGAACTGTGTGCGAGCTCGGTGAACTTTTCTTTCTTTTCTTACTTGCCATGGCTGGCTATCACCCCTCTCTCGCAATCTGTGTGCCAATTGGTCATGGACCACGAGTTGAGTGAAATGAAGAAAAAAACCCAGAATCTATAAGTGAGTCATAGTTGCATAGTGTCTGCACTGGATCATTGATGCCGGGCTCCTGTCTCCTCTGCTTGGCTTCATACACCTGTCCTGCTTCTCATCTCCTTCTGTTGTCTGATGATTGGTTGGTACCAAGACAACTCTGAGTTACAACAAACAAGCTCTTCCTATCCTTTGTGTGCCTCTTGTGAATCTGTAAGAGATATGGTGGCAGGGTCGTAACCAGCTTGAGATGGGAGAGGGATAGCTGGGCTAGTTTGTGCTTCACGGTGACAATCTGGCATCGTTATAGTCACCTTTGCTACCTTCCTAAAACCCTTGATCTCGTCGGCTGGTCACTGTAAATCACTCTCAGTTTTGAGGCTAGAAAATTTACTAATTCATCTTCACAATTCACAAGATCATCATCAAGAAAATCTGTCACGACAATGATAACGAGCTATGGAGGGCAATATATACATGTGAGGAGCATTGAGACTATAAACAACTCTCTATGTATTGTCTACTTGCAGGGGTACTACCGTCGCACCCCGGAGTACATACCCACGCTGCTCAGAGAGCGCGTCGGCTGCTTTGAGGTGGTGATGGTGCACTCGACATACCTGATCAATCTACGACTGCAGGCATCCCAGCATCTGGCATTCTGGCCTCCGCCATCCGACTATAAGAAGTCAATTGACGACATTCTGGTGTTTGCGCACACCGTAGTGAGTGCCGGTAAGATCCCTAACATTACCGGAAAACAGCAGTACATGTACTAGTACTTTGGAGACGCAGCTGGATGCTGTGTTCCTTGTCCTCTCGCATTTCAATGCACCATCGACCAGCACGCTGATTCGATCTCCACACATCTTCATGCATGCAAGGTCCTGTACATTTTGTGATTTAATTTGTATGTGCGTACTGTGCTACTGTAGACTAGTGGACATTGAAATCCGTGGAGAAGTCAAGCGGCCACGGGGCGCTGGCCTTGCAGCCACGAGCACTGCTGGTCCATTTTTACAGTGTGTACATGAACTACGGTGCATGTACATGTACATGTACGTGAACTACAGTACATGTACGCGCTAAAAGCGGTATGGGCGCCAGTCCCGTTCATCCCATCGGATTTCAATGTCCACGACAGTATTTCTACTGATGTACATGACGTGTTGTGGTATTTGTATGCACAGGCCTGAAGATGTACATCCTGAATACGGAGTACTTTGGGCAGATGACACCAACTGCTGATACGTTTGAAAGCCTAGCCGCCGAGGCTCACCATTATGAAGGATTCAAGCAGCAGTTTCTGGGTAAGGTGGCGGTGGCCGGGGAATGCAAATTTGACCCTTCATCAATTTTAGTTACCCTGGTCTTCAATCATGTGTCTCATCATCATCATCATCATCATCATCATCAGCCCTTTCGCGTTGGCATCGGCGTTAGCCTAGCCTTCGCTTGGGCCACACCCAATGTTAGACATGATACCAGAAGAGAAAGAGAATCATGTGTCGAGTGTGCCTATATTGCACTCTTAGTATCATTAGACCAATGTAAAGGAGGCTTCATGTTGTCTCCAGAAATGCATCATTCATTTTTTGATTTGAAAGGTATTGTGAGCCCCACACAATGGTAGCTGGGAATCTGCAACTGGGTAAAATTGATAGACTAGACTGTTGATGTTTGATAAGCAGGTGGTTGTAAGAGGGCTGGCGCAGGTAGAATACTGATATGCGGACAAAGTCCATTTCTAGCGTCCTGTGTGGCCGAGTGACTAATATGGCAATAACGTCGGTGTACATGTACATTCTCAATTTCAACCCTTTCCTGGGAGGGGGGGGGGGGGGGAGGTTTCAAATCATCCCAGGCTTTAAAACCTGGGTCAGGTACAATGCACCGTCACGGCGTGTTACTGTAAGTGCCGCTCCAGTCAAACTATGTGCGTGGGGGTTAGCTGAAAACACACCGTAAGGATTTTGTTATAACCGAGAGCGTTTCAACACAAAAATAAACAACAAGACTTTGCCACCTGGTGGAAAAAACTGAGGACAACAAATACTGTGATATGTTTGTCTTTCTGGGTCAAAGCACGGTACGCCAGTCCGTGGATACGGGATCTTTGGAGGTGCTTTGTCCGGAAAGTCACCGCACTGTACATGATAGAGCAGCAGGCATGAAACGCCATTTGCGGTGTTGAGGGCTAGGTGATCGCCGAAGGGTTACCAGTAACACAAAGGCTTCTTGACTGGGTGTAATGCGAGCAACCAACTCCTGCTAGAGCTGGTAGAGCTGGTAGAGGGGTGGATGGTAGAGCTGGTAGAGCTGGTAGAGGGGTGGATGATACTGCTGGTAGAGGGGTGGATGATACTGCTGGTAGAGGGGCGGATGATACTGCTGGTAGAGGGGTGGATGATACTGCTGGTAGAGCTGGTAGAGCTGGTAGAGGGGTGGATGATACTGCTGGTAGAGGGGTGGATGATACTGCTGGTAGAGGGGCGGATGATACTGCTGGTAGAGGGGCGGATGATACTGCTGGTAGAGGGGTGGATGATACTGCTGGTAGAGGGGTGGATGATACTGCTGGTAGAGGGGTGGATGATACCGAGCTGTGTTATATGCTCAAACTTCCTCTTGGCATCAGTGAGGAAGGATCCGATGACACGACAAGCGTTTTAAACGTAAACCGGTGCTCCCTTGGTGGTTATGTGATGTGACGATGTCAGTATCACTGTACTGATGGCTTTGGCAGATGTTCCTGGTTGAGTGGCACCAGCAGCGATGGAAGCTGAGCCAGAAGATAGATGAAGGCATTTTCTGCCTGCCGCGGGCAGTGTCGAGAGAGGTGCACTGGAAGGCGTGTTAGACGGAGCAACTGAGGGGACAGGCTGAGTAGTGCCTCCGAGGCAGCCGGTGGCCCGGGAAGAGCCGACTACCAATTTGAAATGCTGGAGGCAGTCAATACCGAGAATCGGAGAGGTGACACCTGCTATCACTATCATCCTCTGAAACGGTGGCACCGGAGGCCAATGTTGATGGTTGCTGAGCGTTAACCATATGTAGCGATGCACGTGCTGTTAGCAGCACGTAGCCGGGAGGATGGTGAATGGCGGTGGTCTGCGACAGAGGGCGGGGGGGGGTTAGGGGTCGTCGCAAAAGTTTTTTGTCGTCCCTGAAACGAACATGATTCATTTGGGGGGGAGGGGGTGCGAGCCAAAATCGCAAGTCGACCGACACTGTACATATGACATGTACATGCATGCGATTTTCGTCGTCCAGCATAGCAGGCTGTGTTCGTTTCAGAGGGAGGGGAGGGGGTCCAAGTACGAAATGAACGATGTTCGTTTCAGGGACGACAGAAAACTTTTGCGACGACCCCTTAGCTGACCATGGTTTCTTTTCAGGTGTTGTACGCCTGAGAGGGAGGCGGGAAAATGAGAATGTTCCGGACGTCGGCGACCACCTGAGAGTCCAGAACGGCGACCACGTAGTGAAATTTGGTGTCCTTCCGCTTGATGCCCTGCAATGCTTTAGGCAAACCAGACTCCAGAGCTCTGGGTCGAGGGCCCAGACATGTGCAACGGAAACTGGAGCGTGCGACTGGGCATCCTGATGGCCACAGAACAAGACCAGATGGGGCTGACAAACTTAACGCAGACAAAATGGTGCCTCACTCACGCCCATGGAGCCAGAGGATTTGGTAGACATGGTGGAAATTCCGAAAAAAACAACACTCTGAGCGTGGACGGCAGGTGCAGGCAAAGCCTAATGCAGATGTCTTTGAACACCTGTTATGTTGGGATCACACGTTTGTGAGGACGAGCTCAAACAAAACACAGGATTCTGGTATAACTGAGTGTGTGTATGTGTGTGTGTGTGTGTGTGTGTGTGTATGTGTGTGTGTGTGTGTGTGTGTGCGTGTGTGTGTATGTGTGTGTGTGTGTGTGTGTGTGTGTGTGTGTGTGTGTGTGTGTGTGTGTGTGTGTGTGTGTGCATGCGTGTGTGTATGTGCGTGTGTGCGCGTGCATATATGTACGTGCATGTGTTTGTTGCTTGCAGTTGATCACAAGGATATTCCATACAGTCCATTCATTGAGCACACCTGGCAACCAGAGGACAACTTGGGATTTGATGAGGTAGGGCTGCTAAGATGGACAGTGTTATGGCGCTGTGTCGCCAGTTTGGAAAGTGCACATTCCCTCCCTTATCTACCCTTAAACCTTAACCTCCTCCTCTTCTCCCTTTCCCGTCACCACTTCAGAACCTTCATAAAATGTAGTTTTCTGGCTCTTGTAAACCTCAGTCCTTTGCTTCTTTCATCCTGTGTCTACATCCTCTCAGATTTACCTAATCAACCTGGCGCGGCGTGAAGACCGCCGTGAGCGCATGCTACGTTGCTTCCAGGAGCTACGGCTGCCCTTCAAGTGGATAGCGGCAGTGGATGGCAAGTGAGTGCGCAATCCTTGACACTTAAGAGTCCATCATGTAGAGGATGCAAGTGTGGTTATGGGTCAGTGCAGGGTGCCCTGCCTCCATTCTAGATAACGCCTGCATCATGCCCCTGCTGGTACTAATGCCTTTCTGCACCCCCACATGTGCTCCAGGCGTCAGGGGCCCAGCCTCCCCACCCATTCTGTGCTCAGTCTGTCGAGCACTGATGCAAACCGATGCAAACTCTAAACCTTGTGTGTAAAAATCAGCTTCATTCAAAAGTTGGGTTCAAACCACAGGAAAAGCGTGGTGTTTGATTTTCCGTGGTACGCGTCTGTTAGCTGCATGATGTAGTGAAGGTAGCATGCCGTGCAGCCTGGCCTATACTATAGCAAACGATCGCAGTTTGGCATTCTTCAAAGTTTAACATTGGTCGTGGGTTCTGGATACTACACGTCTTCACCTGCACTGTGTTCTGTCACGGTCTTGGTGTGCTGTACTGCAGAAACCTGACACAGGAGTATAAAGATTCTCTCGGAATCAAGATGATGGAGAACTGGGAAGATCCCTTCGGTAAACGGTGAGCTCTCTTCTTTGCGTACGTTTGTGCGTGAGTGTGCGTTCATGCACATGGGTGTGCATGTTTGTGTGAGAGAGGGTGCATGTATGTGTGTGTGTGTGTGTGTGTGGGAGAGGGTGCATGTATGTGTGTGTGTGTGGGAGAGGGTGCATGTATGTGTGTGTGTGTGGGAGAGGGTGCATGTATGTGTGTGTGGGAGAGGGTGCATGTATGTGTGTGTGTGTGTGGGAGAGGGTGCATGTATGTGTGTGTGAGGGAGGGTGCATGTATGTGTGTGTGAGGGAGAGGGTGCATGTATGTGTGTGAGGGAGGGTGCATGTATGTGTGTGTGTGAGGGAGGGTGCATGTATGTGTGTGTGAGGGAGAGGGTGCATGTATGTGTGTGAGGGAGGGTGCATGTATGTGTGTGTGTGAGGGAGGGTGCATGTATGTGTGTGTGAGGGAGAGGGTGCATGTATGTGTGTGAGGGAGGGTGCATGTATGTGTGTCCAACACTCACACATCTACCTGGGTCTAGTTATGTGGGTGTTAAACCCTGCGTTGCTGACCCCAGTGTACTTACATGTACAATCATGCATTACTCGTACCTTCCTTATTTGGCAATCTGCAATGGGCTTATGTCTGATAACGCTCTGTTGTTTGCTTGGTTAATTAACTAGGCCGATCACAGACGGTGAGATTGGCTGCTTCCTCAGCCATTACAAGGTGTGGAAAGACGTCGTCGACCGTAACCTTGGCGCCGTCATGGTGATCGAGGACGATGCAAAGTTCGAGCCTGGCTTCAACCAGCGTCTGATTGCCACACTGGATGAGATTGAGCAGCTGAATCTTGCATGGGATTTGATGTAAGTGTTTGAGTTTGGCTTCTTCATGGTTGCATACAGGGACATAGTCTTGTAAGCAACCTGGTTTCAACAATCACCTGATCTCTACAGCGTACCCTTACTTTGCTGCCAAACGTGGGATGTGCAGAGGTCGCCCTGGTTTCAGACTTAGGAGACCACTTTCATTCCAAGGCCAGCTATGTCGGGCCGCAAATGCCGGTCCCGTGGGTAGTCGCTGAAACCAGCTCCCACCTGTATTCACTGTGGAACCTACTTTTGCAGTATTTGATATTCATAAGTTTGAGGGAAGTTGCAAACGGGAAAATTCTGAAGAAAAAAATGGACTGTAACCGCCAGGACTCCGGCGAACCAGGGATCCTCGCTTATGGCCAGCACTGCTCTACAGCTACGCTATGGTGTAGTCGTCATCCAAGCAGCAACTGAACCTATTTGAAGTGAATATTTGGCAACCCAGGAATGATTCCCGTATGTCAGAATATTGTACGTTGGCCGCAGAAACTTCTCCCGGCGCTGAAGCACGTTGTATTCTGATCTGAATAGTCTGCTACCGACAGTCAACTGGGACTTATGGCCAGGTACAAGGGATACGTAGATGCGGCTAATGGAGCTTTGAGCGCGTGTACCATTGGGAACGGGGATGAAAATTTACTTTTTACGCAAATTGGCATAAAAAGTAAATTTTCATCCCCGTTCCCTATGGAACTTACAACGGCCTTTAACACCCAGAATAACCTAGCATCGTCAGTTGAGGGGATAGGTTTCACAACCAATGGTACAAGCGCTCAAAGCCAATACTGTACAGTACAGTCAGACCGCGCACATCTTAACCGCACACATCTTAACCGCACACATCTTAACCGCACACATCTTAACCGCACACATCTTAACCGCACACATCTTAACCGCACACATCTTAACCGCACACATCTTAACCTCACACATCTTAACCTCACACATCTTAACCTCACACATCTTAACCTCACACATCTTAACCTCACACATCTTAACCGCACACATCTTAACCGCACACATCTTAACCGCACACATCTTAACCGCACACATCTTAACCGCACACATCTTAACCTCACACATCTTAACCGCACACATCTTACCGCACACATCTTACCGCACACATCTTAACCGCACACATCTTAACCGCACACATCTTAACTGCACACATCTTAACCGCACACATCTTAACCGCACACATCTGTATTCCACAAAAATACTTGTATACGGATAGGCGAGGGAACAGGATAACCGAACACCGTTTATGTTGGATGCATCACGTATGCTGTAAATATGTAACCAGCTATTCAAGTTCTTCCGGGTGGCGAGTGATCCGGATAAAAGAGGACCGGATAAGCGAGGTCTGACTGTCCTTCTGACCTTGTCACGTGTTTGTGCGTGTATGCAGATATCTGGGTCGCAAGCGGCTTGAAGGCGTGGAAAACTGGGTACCGGGCAGTAAATACCTGGTGACGCCTAACTACTCGTACTGGACTGTGGCTTACCTGCTCTCGGCCCGCGGTGCACGCAAGCTGCTCAAGCAAGAGCCGCTCACAAACATTCTCCCGGTGGACGAGTACCTGCCCATCATGTTTGACAATCATCCACGGTGAGAATGCACAGCACAGTTTGTACATCCACGGTGAGAATGCACAGCACAGTTTGACAATCATCCACGGTGAGAATGCACAGCACAGTTTGACAATCATCCACGGTGAGAATGCACAGCACAGTTTGACAATCATCCACGGTGAGAATGCACAGCACAGTTTGACAATCATCCACGGTGAGAATGCACAGCACAGTTTGACAATCATCCACGGTGAGAATGCACAGCACAGTTTGACAATCATCCACGGTGAGAATGCACAGCACAGTTTGACAATCATCCACGGTGAGAATGCACAGCACAGTTTGACAATCATCCACGGTGAGAATGCACAGCACAGTTTGACAATCATCCACGGTGAGAATGCACAGCACAGTTTGACAATCATCCACGGTGAGAATGCACAGCACAGTTTGACAATCATCCACGGTGAGAATGCACAGCACAGTTTGTACGCACTAAATAGGGGTGTCGGACACGCTACGATCACTGCGGTATGGACCGTACCACTATTCGTCCCGGGCTATGCGATCTGACCTGTGAATCCCGGCATTGATTTGGGCTCCAAATTTCCAAACTTTTCAGAGAGGCCACCCCGACCCCACAGGTAATTATGTGTACTTCATGTATCTCACCGTACCACCCCGGCTGAAATGTCTCCTGACACCCCTGCTAAACATGACTCCATCATACAGATATTACCCGGCTCTACACCAGTTGGGCAATGACGGTCACTTTAGTTATGCCCACAGTATATTCAGGCTATCACCACCAAAGAAGGGTAGTTTCTTACCAGCCCGGCTACGCTGTGAATTAAAAAGGAAAATACTAGTAGAATGGTATAGAGTTCCTTAATAGTCTCCTCGTCATCTGTGAATGATTCTGAGGAAAATGGTAAGGTATTTTTAGAACAAAACAGACAACCTGATCAAAGGTCTGTGCTCTCATGTGTGTTATTATTGTAGTGTAGGGCATGCATGGATGTGGCAAATGGGATTTAGACCTCTGGCCTCTGGTTGGTGGATCTGATCTATCCTCCCCCACCGTTTAGGAGCCGCATCTGACGCCTGATCATGGAGTGGTGGCCCGGTACGCGAACCCGTCGAATTTTTTTAATTTTTTAATTTTTTATAGGGGATGCATCGTGTTGGTAATTATGGTCATTTCATGTGTGGCATTGTTTCCCTTCTCCAAAATTTTACTGTGTGCTTGCCTGCAGAGACAACTGGAAGCTGAAGTATTCAATTCGAGACCTGGTCGCCTTCTCCGTTCACCCACTGCTGATCTACCCGACCCATTACGTGGGCGACGAGGGTTACTTCAGCGACACGGAGCCGGCCAGTATCTGGCTAGAGCGGCACAAGATTCGCGCGGCGCAGCGAAAGGAGAAGGAACGAACTGAGCTCTGATCAGTCTCCAATGCAGGTGTCTTGAGTATGTATGGCTACACTGCAGATGTGCTTGCTGGTCAAGTTCTGTGCTCTGCTGTTATTATTCCGGAAAACAAACAAAAGCTCTGTCTCCCATCATGATTATCCTTTTCATGTCACGTGGTGTTAGCACATATGGCACATGTCAAGTGTACCTCTGATTACATCATCATTATGTGCAGCCCTATAGTGATGGTGTCATTTCAAGATGCAGCCATGTTTGACTCCAGTGACGTCATAAAGCATCAAGCAAAGCCCTGTGTTGTCAAGATTAAGAAGATGATGCTAGCGGTGTGCGTCAACGGAGTGATGCAGTTAACTGGCAAAGCGTTGTGAGGCTGTGGTCTTGCACTTGTTACAGCTTGAGATATGCCACCGTATACCCGTTTTTTTTGCGAGCTCTCAGAACCGTCATTGTTCACATGAGTTTGCCGCTGCTGCTGCTGCTGCTGCTGAGTGTCAAATCCTGAATATGCAATACCCCACCCTACAGCTAAATAAAAAAGTATTGACTTCGCTGAGAACTCATGCCATATTGCAGTACATGACTGGCATAGCTGAAATTCTGTGTCCAGCTGCTAAAACAGTTTGCTGTTTTTCGATAGAGATTATTTTGTGCTGATTTTACGCCCCAAACGCTTGCCCTATTTTCAAATGCGAAGATTAGTTATCTATCTTGTAAAGATCTAAAAAGGCAACATCACTGGCTGTGTGTGCATTGGGGGGGGGGGGGGGGGAGGGGGGGGGGGAGGAGTCTAGATTTTGGAACTCAGTCTGGGAATTTCCCGGCCTTCTAGCATTTGGCACGAGGGCCTCACCTCTGACCATGTACCTTCAAGTACCGAGGGGATCTTGACATCTTGCTGAGGCGTTTGCCATACTAGGACCAGCACATCCATATTCGCCGCTTCCAGACACAGTGGCAACGAAATCTAATAGTAATCAGCAGTGCAGTATATTATACCACCATTAGCGAAATAGTTTTATGTCAGCGAAGAGGATAATAGAATCAGAAAAGACGCGAGATGGCTTTTTATTGGTGTTGCCCACCACCATGCGTTTTGCATGTTGTAATCAAAATCACTTGCAAAGCAGAAAGAATATCCATCAACTAAATAATCAGCGTTCAAAATTCAGCACAAACTCAACCCATGAGCTGGAAGATGACGACTCAACTTATAGATTAGAATACGGCAATATCTCAAAAATAAGGCTTTGGACAATATATATAGTCACGGCAACCTCGGAAGAAGCTATAAAACTGAGAACGATGGATCATCAACAGAAGATCAGTTTCCACATGCCGAGGAGTAGAAACATCGTAAATAGGACGTATTGAAGGAGGTGACTACTCCATTGCTCCACGGAGTGCATGGTTTTAGCTTGGTAACTTACATGAATACGCTAGTTTACAGATCATTGCATCATCAGCTTATCTTAATGATGTCATTGTATTCCAACATGATGTCATCACATTCCAGTATCATGTCACTGACAGTACGGTATGCACTGGGTACTAGTGGGTAGGAATGGGGCTACCCCATCACCACCACTCGTATATCGTGACATGCTTCAACCAGCTAGCTCACGGCAGTATGCAGCCACAGCACGCAATTGATATGCAACCTCGATCAGCAGCATTTATAAGCTCCTTGCTAAAGGACACAGGAGCTACGCACTTCAGGTACTCGTTCCAAACCTGATTGTTTTACAACAGATGTTAGTCTGGTGGGAATGGACACACGGATCAGCGAATTACCTATCACTCATCCTCCGTTCTTTTCATTCCTGCATGTCGAATCCATTATCTAATCCGTTACATGGATTCAAGTTCAATCGCAATAGACTGTGCACGTTAACGTGCGCGGGGATCGAGCAGTTATTGGATCAAACTGATGCAGGAGTTGGCAAAGGCACGTTATTCACGTACCATACCGCCGTCCACCGCCACTGCCCCTTAGCAGCTGTTTCTCCTGTTGACCACTGTGCCGAGAGCCTGTCGGAGATGCGGCGTGGCGGTGCAGTGCGGTGCGTGTCCGCAGCGCCATGGAATTCTCCAGATCGTTGTCGTCCTCGTCCTCGTCGTCCTCACCCACCGCATCGCTGTTGACCGTGCTGCCGTTGCCGCTCTCTCGACTTGTCGACGTCCCTACCGTTGTGTAGCCGGGGCTGTGGCAGATGCACAGGATCTGCGCGGCCGAACGCAGTCGTTGTACGACGCCCTGCCTGATGGCGGCGGTGAGGCATACGAACAGGATGAAGTTGACAATGCCCTGGCTGTTGTCACCTACTGCCTGCGCACGGCGGAACCCAGAATCACACCACAACGACACGGCATAGTCAGAATCACACCACAACCACTCGGCATAGTCAGAATCACACCACAACCACTCGGCATAGTCAGAATCACACCACAACCACTCGGCATAGTCAGAATCACACCACAACCACTCGGCATAGTCAGAATCACACCACAACCACTCGGCATAGTCAGAATCACACCACAGCCACTCGGCATAGTCAGCATCACACCACAACGACTCGGCATAGTCAGAATCACACCACAATGACTCGGCATAGTCAGCATCACATCACAACGACTCAGCATAGTCAGAATCACACCACAACGACTCGGCATAGTCAGCATCACACCACAACGACTCGGCATAGTCAGCATCACACAAATCGAATACCAAGGCTAGGGATGGCAGTAAGAAGTCTCACAGCACACAAAGCGTGACCTCAAATGCCCGCTGAGAACTCCTACGAAACTTTTCTTCGACGTATATACTTGTCGGGCCCGCCGGAAGCGGTCCGGTCGGTCAGATTAACACCGGACCAACTTTGTAGCTACCAACGTATGTTTACTGGTGAGGGGGGCATATGTCCCCAGACTCCCTGCCATATTATACACAAACTGTATGTATATAATACAACCCAGCAGTACGCTTGTACGTGAAATATAAACCGACATACAAACCGAGGCGAAGCCGAGGTTTGTATGTCGGTGCTGGCCTCAAGCGAAGGTCCCTGGTT
This sequence comes from Sycon ciliatum, assembly GCF_964019385.1. Taxonomy (NCBI): domain Eukaryota; kingdom Metazoa; phylum Porifera; class Calcarea; order Leucosolenida; family Sycettidae; genus Sycon; species Sycon ciliatum. The sequence goes on along the minus strand of NC_088647.1, from coordinate 36,446,216 downwards.
CGATTCATGGTGGTGACATTCAATTTTTCTTCCGACTTTTTCCTTTTTCATTCCCTCATGTATCTACCCTCAATCTGCGGACAGAACTGTTTCGTCCTTTGTGGACTTATCAGCGCAGCACAGAGAAAATGAGGCCGAACCTGATAGCAATGAAAAATTAATTTCCAAAGCCAGATTTAAACCAGGCCCGAACGTACCTTGCCAGAGTGCTGATATACCTATCAATAATAGAGAGATTCCGGAGTATGATTTTCCGTGCCAAAATCCATATGGGCGTTACGGATTTTTCGAGGCGTGCTTCATACAATTTTTCGGCACAGAGAATCCGTGTGGACTGGCTTTCATACGAATTAGAACGAGGTCTGTCTCGTTGTCCAGGAAACGACCAATCAGCGACATTCCCGCCAAGGGCCTTATCAGAGTTTAAAGCCCGCTCCATCGTTATTTTACTACTCTTGATGACGCGTCGAGGGCCTTGGATTAGTTTGAAGCCCGCTGAATATACTCTAAACTGGTGCGTACAACTCCCTGCATACATTATAGTACGGTGCAGATAATGAACTCTGCATAAAATGTACGGTGTACTACTAAAAGCTATGCATTTCAGAAGTGTGTACGGTTTTTGCCTCCCGTATTCTTTCATCTGTACGAATTTCCTTTGTCAACAGCTTGCGGAAACCTATAAAAACCGAAGATCGAAGTCATTAGAGGTATCGACAAGGGGCTCCCAAATCCCCTATATAGCTCCACAAGCTATGAATAAGAATGAAGCTCGCAATAAGAGCCCAGCATTTCATTTGCTTCTATTCTACTTTTAGTAGTCCTAAGTGGTGCTGAGTTACCATAACTTACCAGAAGAAAATATTCTTTCTTACCACACCAAGTCTCTCTGCACACAAACCACAAAACTACCCAATATAATGGTACACAAGCATGATGGAAGTGAGATAATGCATGTAACCTCGTTCTAAAATAGTTAGTGCATGGCAGGGAGGGTCTTATGGCTTGTTTGTGCCCTTCAGGGTAGCCCTCGGGCCTACGGCCCTCAGGCTACCTGTCGGGCACTAACAAGTCATAAGGCCCTCCCTGCCATGCACTAACCTATAATTATGTTTCGTATGGAGATCCTGCGCCATCAAGTGCAGAACGATTTTTCGCGTACAAATTTGGTACGAGAAACATCGCTTTTCCGCGGGAAAGACCAAGGAACTACAAGTTACGCTATACTGTCCACTAACACAACCAGTTACTAAACAATCAGTATAGCGTAACTTGTACAGTACGTATCGCCTATAAGGTTGGCGGCTATAGTAATATACCGGATATAGTGATCAATTTCTCAAATTCATTTTCATTTGCCATAACTAAGTATACACAGTTATCGCGTATAGTAATAATCGTCTATAGTAATATATCGCCTATAGTGATCAAATTCTTATTTCAAAAGACATTTATTACATTATTTTTTGCATCGATTATAGTGATTGATGTAAAATCAAGTGGTGTCAGAGGAAAACAGGGTGTTACTTCTTCGTGAAGAACTAACTTGTCCAGTGTTGTTTGGTGAGTTCTGCTTGTACAAGTGGCAAATATGCCTCCATCGTGAGGAAATGCTGATGTTGTGTGACATGAGCTGTAGCCACCTATGCAGTGCGTATGTGCACGGCGGCCCTGAGTCGTTTGACACCCCACTCGCATACATTGCATGCAGTATCGGTCATAGTGATATATCGCTTATAGTGATAAAATGCTCAAAATCAAACACCAACGCTATAGGCGATACTGACTGTAGTTCCTTGGTCTTTCTCTTTTGTATAAATTAAACCTTGGCTCTCCATCTGAGTCCATTTCCGTGGAAAGTTTTGATTTCGGTACAAATTTTCAAAATAGAAAGCCATAGCGTGGGAATATGACGTGTTTGCGATCGTAACCTAGGCAATGACGGCAAACACATAAGTTCCGTTCTCCCGGAACATTTCACTGCTCAAAAACGACGTATAAAAAATCCGTAGCGCCTCTACGGATTTTGGCACGAAAAATCGTACTCCGGAACATCTTTAATAATATTACTCACCATATTATGTTATGTAGTGATGTCATCACACTGTGACAACTATCCCTTCACTATCCCTCCGGCGCCCCCTCCCCCCCCCCCCCCCCCCCCTCCTCCACACACACACACACACACACACACACACACACACACATACACACACGCACGCACGCACACTCTCTCAATCTCTCTCTCTCTCTCTCTCATAACGCTGTGCTGGCCGTCTGCATTGTACCTGCATATACTCCAGGGCATCGAGTGACGTCTGCGACAGTTCCACCTTGCAGGACCTCTGCAGTGCGTCGGTGAACACCCGCACAGTGCCCCACACGCGCATCAGCACAAAGCAGACAGGCAGGATGGCTAGCTTGATGTTGACGCCACGAATGGCACGCTGTACTGGCGCACCCATACGCAGCTTGCCCTTGCCAGATGTCTACACGCAGAATCATCAGAGTAGCACAGTTCGTATCGCCTATAAGGTTGGCGGCTATAGTGATCAACTGCTCAAATTCATTTTCATTTGCCACAACTACATGTAAGTATACACAGTTACCGCGTATAGTAATACAGTGTAATCGTCTATACTAGGCTATAGTAATATATCGCCAATGGTGATCAAATTCAATTTTCAAAAGACATCTACTACACTATTTTATGTTTGCATCGGTCAAAGTAGTTGATGTGAAATCAAGTGGTGTCAGAGGCGAACAGGAAGTTACTTCTTTGTGAAAAATTCGCCCAGTGTTGTTTCTTGAGCTCTACTTGTAGTATTAGTTGTACTAAATGCCTCCATTGTGAGGATATGCTGACGTTGTGTGTCAGGGGCCTTGGTTGCATAAGCATGGCAGGGCGCATTTCTCACAGTATGAGTACACAGGATGTACGCTGCAACCAACTATGCAGTGTGTATGTGTACGGCGCGCTGAGTCTTTTGACACCCCACTCGCATACAGTACATGCAGTATCGGTCATAGTACTATATCGTGATAAAATGCTCAAAATCAAACACCAACCGTGCTATAGGCGATACTGACTGTGCATCAAACGTAGGTCAAGCACATGTGGAGCTGCATGCATGCATTGATTGTCACAGCAAATGTTAGCATGCAATCACAAACATCATGTCATAATTATACCGTATTTTCCCGAGTATAAGCCGCACTAAGATTTTTTTAAAAAGGCGACGTGGAGACAATAATCTTAATAATGCAATGAATATAACTAAATGCGCACTCATATCACAACCATGGGGACGAATCATGTACATGTATTCCAGAACGTTTTCTTGTCACAATTATCAATGGAATTCGTGACTAAAGAGAATGATGAAACTACAATAGGATTTATACACTTGGAGTGGAACAGCGAGGATACAAGCATAGTAAGAAAAATAGCACAAACCTAGGAACAATGTGCACAGGTAATAAACTATAGGTGAGGTGAGAAATGATAGGAAATTCAGCAAGTGCAGTGTGACAATGGACATGCATGTGCAAGTGTGTGTGAGTGCGAATTTACTGGAATAGCGTAAGTGCGGTGACATTTTCTTTTTGTTTACAAAGATTTGGATCACGAATGCGAATGTAGACTGCTTCTAGAACTTTCAACTGCTTGAAACTACTTGCAGAACGAACAACACTGAACCAAGAATCATCATAACTTTCACGACACACGGGGTTGGACAACAAATGCAATTTAATTGCCGATGTATTCTTCTTCTTCTCACCGCCTCTGCCTTCACTTGGTTTCTGACCACCACCGTCCTTCACACCATCTGCACCATCATCGTCATCATCATCATCGTCCTCTTCATCATCGCTGCTACCTTCACCTGTCGTCAGCTCTCCCAGCAACTGACCACCGGGTTCATCATCGTCACTGCACATGTCGCTTCCACACTCCTCCTCCAGCTGCCGTCGCGTTCTCTTCCTGACCGGTCTTCCCTTGCCATTGCCAAACACCTCACAGTCGTCAACCCTTCCGCTGGCATCATCCATATCCGGAGAGTTTCGTTGCATCTTTCCAGTCACCTCTGCAAACCGAGCTGCCAGCCGTTTGCTCCTTCTCAGCTTTGGTGAGTTGCGGTTGTCTGCGTCCGGCGTACGGTGTGGTCCGGTGGTGGTCAGAAACCAAGTGAAGGCAGAGGCGGTGAGAAGAAGAAGAATACATCGGCAATTAAATTGCATTTGTTGTCCAACCCCGTGTGTCGTGAAAGTTATGATGATTCTTGGTTCAGTGTTGTTCGTTCTGCAAGTAGTTTCAAGCAGTTGAAAGTTCTAGAAGCAGTCTACATTCGCATTCGTGATCCAAATCTTTGTAAACAAAAAGAAAATGTCACCGCACTTACGCTATTCCAGTAAATTCGCACTCACACACACTTGCACATGCATGTCCATTGTCACACTGCACTTGCTGAATTTCCTATCATTTCTCACCTCACCTATAGTTTATTACCTGTGCACATTGTTCCTAGGTTTGTGCTATTTTTCTTACTATGCTTGTATCCTCGCTGTTCCACTCCAAGTGTATAAATCCTATTGTAGTTTCATCATTCTCTTTAGTCACGAATTCCATTGATAATTGTGACAAGAAAACGTTCTGGAATACATGTACATGATTCGTCCCCATGGTTGTGATATGAGTGCGCATTTAGTTATATTCATTGCATTATTAAGATTTTTTTGTCACGAAATACAGACTTCTACCCTGTATATGACCATTGTTTGTTTGTTGATTTACGGATTCTCCAGAGGTAAATGGATCATGGGAGTCTCACCAAACCAATAAAATAATGAAAATATAATGTATGGCTGTGCAAAAAACTCAAAATCTGAGATTTTTAAGTCAAAGGAGAGGAAGAACAATAGATTGAGAACCAGGGGTGCTAATAGAACACTGGTTGAGGCACTAAAACAAATTAGAACGAGGTCTGTGTCGTTGTCCAGGAAACGACCAATCAGCGACATTCCCGCCAAGGACCTTATCAGAGTTTAAAGCCCGCTCAATTGTAATGTTACTACTCTTGATGACGCGTCGAGGGCCTTGGATTAGTTTAAAGCCCGCTGAATATACTCTAAACTGGTGCGTACAACTCCCTGTATGCATTATAGTACGGTGCAGATAATGAACTCTGCACAAAATGTACGGCGTACTACTAAAAGCTACGCATTTTGAGAAGTGTGTACGGTGTTTGCCTCCCGTATTCTTTCATCTATACAATTTTCCTTTGTCAACAGCTGGCGGAAACCTATAAAAACCGAAGATCAAAGTCATTAGAGGTATCGACAAGGGGCTCTCAAAGCCCCTAAATAGCTCCACAAGCTATGAATAAGAATGAAGCTCGCAATAGGAGCCCAGCATTTCATTTGCTTCCCTTCTACTTTTAGTAGTCCTCAGTGGTGCTGAGTTACCATAACTTACAAGAAGAAAATATTTTTTTCATACCACACCAAGTCTCTCTGCACACAAACCACAAAACTACCCAATATAATGGTACAAAAGCATAATGGAAGTGAGATAATGCATGTTACCTCGTTCTAAAATAGTTAGTGCATGGCAGGGAGGGTCGTATGGCTTGTTTGTGCCCTTCAGGGTAGCCCTCGGGCCTACGGCCCTCAGGCTAACCTGCCGGGCACTAACAAGCCATAAGGCCCTCCCTGCCATGCACTAACCTATAAACGAGAGAGCTTGGAAGCTCAGGGCCCTACGCTATGCTTTTATGCCTTTTTGCCTAGCTCATCGTACATGCTATAAGAACTGATGGAAATGTCTTTTTCCGTTGATTGGCCACATCACTGTATTGCAAAAACGTTTCAATCGCTTTCAATATTATGAGTTAGGCAAAAGTATTTGCAGAATTTATTGCGGATTGTTATTTCTCTAATAATCATCTACTTTTGGTTTGTTCTTTCTTTTCTTTTTATCTCCTTATACTGTAAACCAACAAATTTTGGCCGATGAGAAATAGAAACCTCTCTATTAGAGAGGTTAAGATGCACGTTATTTCCGACATGACGCGCCATTTCACGTCAAATTTGAAACCGATCGGTATTTTTGCTCTCTCATGCATCCATTGCTCAATCATGCATCATTTGCCTATATGACAAACTTTTGGCCTGCAATTTACTTTGGCCGGTTGGTACCAAGCGGCGAAATCAGCGAAATTAAATCGCCAGCGAAAATTAGTTGATTTTAATACAGTAATCGGATTTTCTGGCCTTTTTGTAGTAATACATGTACATTGACCTGTTGAGCCAATGACTTCGCCGAATGCTTGGTTGCCTGTGGAGCACATTACATAACTTTACAGCCTCCTATAATACGTATCCTGTCCGACGGCAAAAGAGGCTGCAGATTTAGTTTTTCTGCGCGTCGACGGGATGTCTGCGACGCGAAAGCTCAGCTCGCGTTATTTGGCTCGCACGTCGAAAAATCAACGCGAGTGACCTGCTGCTCACGTCGAAATTTGGACATTACATAACTTTACAGTCTCCTATAATACGTATCCTGACCGACGGCAAAAGAGGGTGCAGATTTAGTTTTTCGGCAGGTCGACGGGATGTCTGTCCTGACGTTTACTGGGACCGGCGCTGACTCTGCCGATCACGGGCGTTCTGGACTCAACGGGATGTCTGTCCTGACGTTGCCTGGGACCGGCGGACTCTGCCGATCACGGGCGTTCTGGAGTGGACGGGATCTCTCTTCCGACGTTTCCTGTGACCGGCGCTGAATCGCTCGTTCACGCTTATTTTGGAGACGACGGGATCTCTCTTCCAAAGTATGTTTATGCTGACGCATCCTATCACCTATTCGGCGTCTATTCTAATTTAATTTCCTCCTCGTCTCCCTATTTCTTTCCAAATCTCCCTCTACATCAGGGAGTCGTATACATAATACGACAAATATTGGTACGGTACGGGACAGATACAGGAGCCCGCAAATATTGTGGACAGCTGTTATGTACAATCCTGTAGAGCCTTTGTAGTCACAGATACGGGACAGATACGGGACAGATACGGGATAGCTCCAGCCGTGACACAAACAAACAAACAAACACCAAATTAAAGCTGTGTGGACCCTGGCTAGCGCCAGACGTTACTGAAGTAACGTCTTCTGCATAGCTACGGGAATAACTTTCATTGGATCATCGTGGTATAAGCCACACTGACTTTCTGGGGTGGATTGCGAGGGTTTAAAAACTTAACGTTCGGCTTATACTCCGGAAAATATGGTACATTTATCCACACCGGGTACACCGTACATACATCACGTTCCGATACCCAATGAACTCATACAGTGTACAGTGTACAGCAGGGATGAATTTACTGCCATGTTCAAAAGTTTTGCATAGCAGTTTTTGCCATGCAAAATCTCAGTTGTGGCGTAAGCTACAAAAAAGCACGGATAGCCTGTACATGTATGTATGGCAGTTTTCTGCGTGTTGCTGTGATTTTTGAGTAGCAGTAGATCGATTTTGCATAGCAAACTGCGATGCGATACCGGATAAATTCATCCCTGGTACAGTGTACTGTTAAAGGCGAAGTTAAGCCTAGAATCAAATTTTCACCAGTTGTAGTCTTCGGGCTGCTTAGTCGAATGGTCGTGGTCCGAGGAAGCTGAGACGCTCCCTTCCTCCTCTATTCCCAATCGAACTTGCGCACCTCCACCGAAACTGGGTGACTGCGCCCTACTAGATGGGGATTTGTATGCAAAATGTCACTAAAAGCGCCATTTCATTCTTATAAAAGCACGGATGACCGCGATTGGCCCATATGCTGTAGTCTTTCGGACGCTGAGTCGACTGGTTTTGGTCCGAGAATGCTGCGTGCAGCGTTCGGCCTGTATTCCCAATCAAACATAAGCGGTCACGTGCTCATGCGTGCACAAGTGGGGGAGGGGGGAGGGTCGGAGAGGGCGGACAAACCTCCATTCTTCCCCCGACAGCCTTCAAAGTCATTAAAAACTCTCTTGTTTAGACATGCACAAGTCGGCGCATGTCGCAGTATATACCGGTACATGTAAATTGTGAATGTACCCCCCCCCCCCCCCTTATTGACATATTGGCTACGCACCTAAGGAGCAGCCCTATATTGCACCCTACCTCTTGTCGTATTCTCCAGAGCACCAGCGCATACAGAATGGGGATGACAAAGTAGGAGACGCACTCCCAGCCCTTCAGCGTCACCATCATCCACAGGAAGCTGACGCCACTGCAGCTCATCTCCCCCAAGGCTAGCGGACGCGAGCCAATCCAGCACCATCCCACCGTCGTCGATAGCGACGAGTTACCCAGCCCGCCCAGGCCAAACGCCAGCGACGACACGACAACGGGAACTCCCCAGCAGACGAGATGGAAGAACTTGACGTAGCGTTTGGCCTGCGCCGTTCCGTCACGTGCTATGGACATATATAAGTAGATTGACATACACGTGCTCCACAAGACAAATCCAAGAGTGAAGATGATCCAGAAGAATGCCTCCACCTGGCAGGGCAACCCCACCGTTTGGCCCGGGTCGGTTCTGCCCGATATAGCGTTGATCAAGCACGATCCGAAATCGCAGATCGACACATAGATGAGGATCTGCCTGCTGGTGGCCTTCCTCAGCTGTGGCCAGATCACAAACGACAGGATGATCAGCGCATTGCCCACGCAGCTCAGCGCCCCGAACGTGGTCGAGACCTGGAGAGATTGCCCGTACGCAAACCACCCGGGCCGATGCACGTTGGTGTAGTTCGACAGCGCACATGTCGAGTTTTCGTCCCTGGTGCAGTTGTGCAACGCTGCTGCCGCTCTCATGCTCAGTCGTTCCATTCCGGAGCTCTGAGCCACAGCAAAACCGCCCCACGTCCAGGATGGCTCTTATCTGGTTACTGCATGCATGCTAGAGAGATAAACGAAAGTCTGCGGGACGCTCCTACGCAGGACTGAGGTTGATTTGCCACACGCACACGCGTCTCATTGAATGAAATATCCAAGACCGCCAAAGGCTGAAGTCGTAGTGAAGATGCACAGTCTGAGTCAAATACCGGTAGCACTACACTACAGCTCGTAGTATTGTAGTGACTTCGTACATGCATTTTTGTATACATAAATCATTTTTTTGTAAAAATGGCCCCTGTATATATTTTCACGTGAAAGAAATAAACTTTCTCTTTGGCCCCAACTTCGTTGTGGTCTGGTTGGCCATTGTAGCCGTCATGGTTGACGTAAAACACCATAATTGGTGACCCCTGACACTGCGCTGAGTCGGAGTTGCTGTATGGATGGCATGGAGCAGGCCATCGCGCCTTCGACCTCCGCGGCCCAGATTGAGCAGGCGCCCAAGCCCACGACCTCACCAGCCCACCATCCGCCGGTCCACCGATCCGCCGATCAACCGCCAAGATCTCCTAGCCCGCAGCCGCCTCTGACAAGATCAAGATCCGTCCTCCTCTGTCACGCGTACGTTTTCCCTTGTTCTTTTCTCTACTTTCTTTCTCTGGACTGCCTCTGACACGTTCTTCCACCTCTGTCACGCATGTTTCCTCTTTCTCTTTCCTGCATTTTCTACCTTGTTTCGGACCTTGTGTCCACGTGTCATACAACGGTATTCCACATGCAGCGCATATTTTTTCTCTTTGTACAGTCTTTCTCTTTGTACAGTGTATTTTTCTTTCCCGTCTTTCCGCTTTATACTCTTCGCTCACTCTTTCCTTTCCTTTCCAAGATCTTTTTTCCGTTTGGCGTTCTTCAGCAACTGCTCTCGGCTTCATCTCTGGTGGGGGTGTAATGTAGTGACTTCGTACATGCATTTTTGTATACATAAATCATTTTTTTGTAAAAATGGCCCCTGTATATATTTTCACGTGAAAGAAATAAACTTTCTCTTTGGCCCCAACTTCGTTGTGGTCTGGTTGGCCATTGTAGCCGTCATGGTTGACGTAAAACACCATAGTATCACAGCTGCGATGAGGACAACACCGCGGCGATCATTATTGACAGTTTGTCACAAACTGTTGTGTGATGTTTGTAGCCCACTACTTCATTCAAAACGCATGCAAATCAAAAGTCATCCTGTTATGTTTTCCTCACTTCAACGTGAAGACTTTCTGTTACGAGGTGTGTAGTGTTACGAGGTGTGTATGAATACATACAATGTCATGTTGTGTCTTCTTCTCGAACGCAGTGTGTGAGATGGCATGCCATCCTGATCAGGCATCCGGGCCGGGGCCCGGCCCGGGGGACAACGCGGACTGCATGCATCAATCGCCATCATGCAGGCCAGACTGAGGCCTCATTTACACGACAACGATTGAAAAACGTTTTTCAATCGTTTTCGAAACGTTTTTGCTGTTTACACGAAAACGATAATCGTGTACACTGGAACACTTTTTTCGGCGCGCAATGGTCACGTGCAAAAAGTTGGTCTGGCGCAGGCCGGCGGCGGCATGTTTTGAGTACAAGGCTCGTACTAGAAAAACGTTTTTGCCGTTTACACGAGAACGAAACGGAACGAAAACGATTGAAAAACACTTTGAGGCCGTTTTTCGTTTGAAACGTTTTTGAAACGTTTTTCAGCGTTGTCGTGTAAACGCTCTTATCAAAATCTGTGGAAGCGTATTCTTTTGAAAACGTTTTTGACAAAAACGTTTTTCAATCGTCATACGATTCATACTAGTCATACATGTACTTCTTTTTTTTTTCTCATACTCATAGTCATACTGTCATACTTGTGACTCGTTGTGAGTCAGTGCAGTCATAGCTTCATCGAGACGACGAGTCTAGACTCGATCTACATGTAGTCTAGTATTTGTAGTAAGATGGTCGTCGACTCGTCGACTGTACTGAGTCGGCAACAGTTGCAAAATGCTGGAGTATGGGCCTGGCCTATGCCAGGCTATGGCGCCTATGCCATGGCTATGCTGCAGTATGCAGTATGCGCTATCATGGATAGCCTATCGTTTCTTTTCTTTTTTTCGGCAATAAAATGCATCATCCTATCATCGACGTCATCCACACCACATAAACATCATCATTACGTCACATCTCTCATCGAGAAATGCGCGGGAAAGCAGTCAAAGCACAAACACCGCGCACCGCTGCATGCATGCCGTATCTCCACGCCGCGCCATGCGAGATCTTCCCACCGGTATTTGAATTTTTTTTGTGAGGAGAGAAGAAGCGATGCGACTGGCTGGGGCCAGGACTTGTGTGTGTGAGGTCGACTTTTGCCCATCCACCGTCAGTTGTTTCTGGTTTATGCATACCAATTAGTTGTTGCTGTGGCCGAGGCGAATTTACAGGATCTGGCCCCCTAGTGGGTTTGCATCATGGACCGGGCAGAAGATAGCTTGCCGTTTCTTCATGGCTCCAGGTGGGTGACGAACAGTCCACGTTGCGTCGACTAAATTTTGAATTTTCAAGAATGTTTCAGTAAAAGCCTTAAAAGGCCTATCTCTGATGGGGTGTTTTTTGTAGTATTGCACCCTCGTGATCAGTGATGCATACTGCAGCATAGTGCTCCACAAAGCAGAAAGATATGAACGTACATGAGCACAAAAGGCGCAAAGTAGGTTTCTTGCACATTTCGATCATCTGGCGACTTGTGACATGTTCAGAGGGACTTGGCCAGTACAATAAACCCTAGTGTAGTGATGGTTATAGTTGTAGTAGGTGAAATATTGCCTTGATTAGTGGTCATTTGGATGGTCACTTGGGTGAAGGAGCTATTAGCGCAGAACGTGTTGATTGTGAGCGAATATAGAAGTGGAAGGAGTGGATTGTAAAATACTATGTAGTAGCCAGATGCGTGAAGATAATCCCCCCCCCCCCCCCCCCAGACCTGCTATTGGTGGTGTTGAGAGTTCTAGACTCAAGTGTGGGTGGGTGTATGTACACATGCACTGCACATGCGTGTGGGTCTGGGTGGTTGCACACCTGCGATCACGCAGAGGCGTTGGAAGCGGAAAGCACTGGTCCAGCGCACTGGGACGTCACACATGACAGGCCACAATACCAAACAAACCGACCGAAGTTTGATAACTCAGGCATGGGCATGCAGCGTCGTTACGCGGCACAGTATTTGCCCTTGGTCAATGTGATGATAACACGACTATCAGTATTAGTATACTAGTCTTGTAGCTTAACATTGCCTATCATACATGTTTCCCGGTGCCGAAAGGCGGGCTCACCACCCCTGTATGGCAACTTCCCCATGTGTAACCCCCAAGACGAAGTGAATACCGTAGTAGTCCTACTGGCCAAAGTTAAAATAAATAAATAAATAAATAATAAAATACTTGTAGATGATGTAACAATGAAGTCAGTTGTATGGAAGTTTTGGAAGAGCATGCGCGTCTACTTCGTACGTGTATATTGTAGGTGTTCCCGTCTTTGGCGATGAAAGCCATAGCATTTTCTGCCGCTTTACCTCGCTGTGGCTAGCGCTCAATTGATGCGTTGTGAAAGCAGAACGTCCATCCTATCACATGCAGCAGAGTGTGCAAGGAAATCGCATTGCACCTTGTGTTTCTTTTTGTAGTTGCTAGAATTTTTTTCTTTTTGAAGTCGACTTTCATGCAAAACTGACATGGCTACACGTAGGACCCTTCCGACGTCGCAATGCAAGGGAGGAGAGTCATATTCGACTGCGCCTGGGCTTCCCGGAACGATGTCGATGACGAGGGCACACCACGACATGCTGCTATTCGTAAGACGAGCCATTTTCTGAGTCTGCGACGCACTGCACCACTGTCTTTTCGTCAACAAGATTCGACTCCAAGTCGATGTCCAGGCACGCACCCTTTTTTGGCGAAACATTGGTTTGGCGGCCGCTGGACCTGCCGGACCTGTTCCGACGCCCCTGTTACGTCATGGCTTCACTGATGTTCTTGAGGAGGAATTTTGTTGTTGGAGTAGTGGCATTTGGATACGAGCTTGCTCCTTTTGTTCAGCAGCGTTGTCTTGTCCGCGGTGATGATATGTAGTTTTTCTTCGAGGCAGATGTTGCATCTCTTGCTGATGTTGCTGTAGGCTAGACTTCTCTCTCGATGGACCATTAATGGGGTATGGAAATTGAAAGAAAACGCACAAAGACATCCACTACTCCACCACCATCTCTTAATTTGTGCGCGCGTGTGTGTGTGTGTGTGTGTGTGTGTGTGTGTGTGTGTGTGTGTGTGTGTGTGTGTGTGTGTGTGTTGACTTTCACTCACAGTGGCAACTTACCGCAGTTGCGGTCCGAACTGTCGGCAAGTCTTCTGGGCATGTCCGGCTTAGACAGCGCTAGCTTGCAGGATGATAGTCTCACAGGGGCTGTTGCAGCAGCATCGGGTATGTCTCTCTCTCTCTCTCTCTCTCTCTCTCTCTCTCTCTCTCTCTCTCTCTCTCTCTTTCTCTCTCTCTCTCTCTCTCTCTCTCTCTCTCTCTCTCTCTCTCTCGCTCTAGCTCTCTGTCTCGTATCTCGCTCTAGCTCTCTCTCTCATGCTTAATCCCCTTTTTCTTTCTTTTTCTGTCTTAGGCATTCCGCGTAATTTGGACAGCATCGGTAACGTCTCACCCCATCGCACTCGCTCCATTCGCGACCATGAAGCTGTGAGTGTATGCTACCAGTGTGTCTTTCAGAGGGACAGCGCAACTCTTTGACCCTCCGCTGATGACATTGTGGTGATGTAATGATGACATTATCACTAGGTCTTACTCTAGTCTGAGACAGATTTGTTATTATCATTATAGGGTCCATTCTTCCACACCTGAAAGGACAAGTGAGCGTAGATTTCCTTTCGTTTACTTCTGCACAAAGCATGGTGCCTAAGCAGATACAACCATTACGAGGAAATGAAGGAGATGGATTTACCAGATATCTGCACTTTTCTCTACTCTGAATCGTGGTCCGGAAAGCATTCAGGTATGGCAATGGACTCTAGAGCTCAATTATGGTTGTCTTTTTGTTGATGTCTGTAGCAAATGTCAGATCTGAAGAAGGAGAACTTCAGTCTCAAGCTACGCATTTACTTCTTGGAAGAGCGTGTCAAGATCGCCCAGCAGAATGTAGACGGTGGCGATGGTGAATTCCAGCTGGTTAGTTCTGTTTGACTCTCTAGGTTCTGTACAGTACTGGCGGGCGCCGAAGAACGGCCAGGCTAGAATTTCACCAAGCACAGCATACCAATGTATACACGGTGACTCAACGGTGCATAGACTGTACATGAAAATAAGAACGATCAAGGCTAGGAGGCTGCTGACCGTACTGTAGGCGTGTCATTTTAATTTAAACCCTTCCTCACGGTGCATGGACTTGAAGGCTCCGCTCCTCTACAGCGGTATTGTCTGTTCATGGTGGAATAATGGCGGTCTAGGCACACCTGACTATGGCGGTACATGTAATTGTACGCCTGCACGCACACACTCTTCAAGCTGCGAACCTTGGAGAGAGAGAGAGAGTGTGTGTGTGTGTGTGTGTGTGTGTGTGTGGGCAGGCGTGTATTTACCGCCGTTTCCCCAGGTCAGCAGTTTCTCCAAGCTTTCCCGTAGTGTTTCTCGATGTTCGCGCGCGTCTGAATGCGCTCTTACCATATACGTTACGGGAACGCGAAAAGTGATCAAGGGATTCTTCGCGTCGCGCTCCCGTAACGTAGTGCAGAGCAGCGCAGCTAGTATTCGATATCCCTGGTCGTGTTCAGTACTTTCAGGTGAACAGTGTTGTCATTCATCTGGCTATCATTATCATATGTAGGAGTCAAACGGGTGTACCTTTAACTAACGAACGGGTAATTTTCTTAAAGGGGAAGTTAAGGCAAAAATTAAAATTTCACCAGTTGTAGTCTTCGGGGTGCTGAGTCGAATGGTCGTGGTCCGAGGAAGCTGAGACGCTCCCTTCCTACTTGAATCCCAATCGAACTCGCGCACTTCCACCGAAGCTGGGTGACTGCGCCCTACTAGATGGGGATTTGTATGCAAAATGTCACTAAAAGCGCCATTTCGTTCTTATAAAAGCACGGATGACCGCGATTGGCCCATATGTTGTAGTCTTTTGGACGCTGAGTCGACTGGTTTTGGTCCGAAAAGGCTGCGATGCAGCGTTCCTACTTTATTCCCAATCGAACATGGTTGAACAAGCGGTCACGTGCTCCTGCGTACGCCAGTCACCTGGTCACCGTGCTTGCAGGGTACAACTTACTAGCCTGTTTGACCTTTTTTGGGTGCAGTCCTGTCACTCGAGTTGAACCTTGGTGTGAAAGTTGTCGCCTGCTGGCGTGGTGACCAGGTGATTTGGGCACCCAGGAGCACGTGACCGCTTGTTCAACCATGTTCGATTGGGAATAAAGGAGGAACGCTGCATCGCAGCCTTTTCGGACCAAAACCAGTCGACTCAGCGTCCAAAAGACTACAACATATGGGCCAATCGCGGTCATCCGTGCTTTTATAAGAACGAAATGGCGCTTTTAGTGACATTTTGCATACAAATCCCCATCTACATATAGTAGGGCGCGATCACCCAGTTTCGGTGGAATTGCGCGAGTTCGATTGGGATTCAAGTAGGAAGGGAGCGCCTCAGCTTTCTCGGACTAAGACCATTCGACTCAGCACCCCGAAGACTACAACTGGTGAAATTTTAATTTTTGCCTTAACTTCCCCTTTAACGGGTACCCTTTAGCAGCCATGCTTAATTTTTTGGGCAATTTTCACATAAATCAAGATATTAATTCATCTGTCATTGGAAGAGAAAAAGACATATGGATACGAGTTAAGAGTAACTCTCCATCACTGTAACATGATACTATATACAGTCAGAAAGTGCAATTACTAGGCACAAAACTGACAGAGTACTGAAACATTCGACGTCCTGACACCTAGCTTCAACACATCTCCGTAGCGCTAACTGACAGCCTTCCAACTTGGAAGGTTCAAGGTTATGGAAAGACCAAAGAGGGGAAGGCAAGCGCAACGAAAACGAGCAAAAGCTACAGTCCCAACGGAACAAAGAATCATTGGGTTGCATTTTGATATCACATTGTGATTCGCAAATCGATTGGTGTCTGATAGTCGCAGGAGTAGATCTACTAGGTACGAAAATGCAACAACAATGCAGACATCCAGCGTGGAGTTGTAAATAATTGACTCCCGCCTGGAATACACGATCCCAGCAGTGTTGTTCCGTACTGACTGGTTCATCAAAATTCAAACGGGTACCCTTTTAATAACGGTACCTGAGATTAACGGTCGGGTACCCTGTACACCCCTTTGACCCCTAATCATATGTATGCACAGTTCAGGCGCAGAACTGTGTCATGTGCACCCCCCCCCCCCCCCCCCCCCCCCTAACAATTTCGACCTAGTACTAGGCTAGGTTCAGCATGCACATAATGACCATGACGGACATGCACCAGCCATCCTGCGGCCGTGCACCACCTAAAAGGTGGACCAGCTATGCCGCTGGGCATTGTTCTTTTGCCTCGCTTCATTGCCAACTTTCAATATCCGCCTGTGCTGTGTGTCTTGATCGTGCTCCGCTGCTGCAGAATATTGACTTGCAGGTCGAAGTAGCCCAGCTCAAGAATGACAACCAGGACAAGCAGGTTCTGTTGCAACGGGCTGCGTAGGTTCCACTGTGCTCTCGGCTTTCCTTGCTCCAGTCCTGAGAATTCTGCCAATTGTTTGAAGAATTCGCACACTCCAATGCAGACACCCACACATTAGTGACATTACCCAGTCTCACCACACATGCACACGCGCGCGCGCGCGCGCGCGCGAAACAGTAAAACCTCTTCACTGAGTGACCCATCCCTAGTGTAGCAATACAAACTTGACAATTCAGACTGAGTAGTGCTCCAGAAGCAGCGCGAGTTATATCATTGTTCGATCATTGTTCCAGGATGAATATGGTCATCAATGAGAAGTGCGTGTTGACGAGTCTGGTGTTACAGCTGTATTTTGTCTCCGTTTTTTTGCAGTACGCGAACCCGTGCAATTTTGTTCTTGTTTTTTTGTTTGTTTGTTTGCAGTACTGCCATTGACACGTTGACACGCAACAATGATGAGGTATGTGTAGAGTAACCATTCGTTCAATTTCTGTACGCGTGTGCGCTGGCCATTGAGAGTTGCTTGTGCACACAGAGGACATTTCATCTGTAGTTGTGGATGGTTGAGTCCCTTTACTACTCACCGAGCACCTTGTTTTGAAGGATTGCACTAGCGAGATGTCTACTTTCCTATGATATGTTTGATCTGTGTACTTGAAGTACATGAAGTTCGACAGTTACAAGGTGCTGTTCTGGTGGACTGCTGCTGCTGCTGCTGCTGTTGCTGCTGCTGTTGTTGTTGTTGTTGTTGTTGTTGTTGTTGTTGTTGTTGTTGTTGTTGTTGTTGTTGTTGTTGTTGTTGTTGTTGTGTTGCTGCTACTTCTGCTGGCTGGTTGTTGTCGTTTGCTGCTCTCCTGTTCAATGTTCAGTTACAAGAAGGGCACACGGCTGGAGAGGGACTGCGAGCTGAGCTGACAACTGCCAGGGAGGAACTGGAGCGTTTGCAGCAGGTACACTAAGCAGTCACCGCTACCCAGTGTAACTGTTGTGACTGGTCTCGGCATTGAGTTGTGTGCTAGTGGTGGGTAGTGTGCAGTCTTGAAGTCAACCTATGAGATATGAAAAGCCTTTTTTTCGTCTCACACTGCATGCACGCTTATGTACATGTGCACGTGTTTAAAAGTTTGTATCATGCGTGTGTTTTTGTGTGTGTGTGTGTGTGTGTGTATGTTTGTTTGAAGGAGTCCAAGTTCCACCACGATCGATACCAAGAAGCCAGCAGCGAGTTGGTAAGAAACTAAATCCATCTTCTTTTCTTGCATACTCTGTAATGTTGGTGTTTCTATATCGCAGCGGTCTTGCATTTCTTCCAGGACGAAACGGTGATGGTGTTTTCCACCATAGTCCAGGGCGTGGCGGTAGACAGCCTTGCCATCATTGCTCATTAGCCCCTCGACCAACACGGCAAGGTTGCTGCGATGCCAGGGAGCATGGCCCAACCTGGAAGAACAGCTCTGTCCCACAGATTGAGAGGTATTAATTCCTACAGTGAAACCTCTCTAAGACGACCTCTCAACGGACCTTCAAAACGTGGTCTCTGTTACCAGGTGGTCTCCACATCCAGGGCCATTTGACAGAAAATAGCATCCCTTGGCTTGCTCCTGGTTTGAGAGGTCTTCTAGGACAGGTGGTCGCTTTATCCGAGTGGTCTCCTTGACAGTTTTTACTTTACTTCGGAAATTCGGTGGTTTGTTTTTGTGGCTGTTTCCTCCAAATACTTGAACTTTGTGCATGTTTTTTCTTGCTTACTGCATGCAGGGCAGCCTAAAGAGCATCCAAGAGGATCACATTGGGTTGCGACGCCATCACGACAACCTGGTGCAGCAGACGACGGCAGAGAAGGTGTGTTGCGAAACACTGTGTGCATGGCAATGATGGTGTTATTCTTGGGGCTTGTTCTTTACGTGTTGATGTTGTGGCCGCTCTTGCCTTCGCCTGGTCAAGCGAGGCGCACTGTGACAACTGGCAATCGCAGTAGAATAGGGCTTTCATCCCATAGCACTGCTTGATTGAAACTAGGAGTGTCATCGAGTAGTACGGTGCCCGTGCTACTCGTAATTAGAGCGAGTATTCGGGAAGCAGTTTGCTCCTGAGAACCCAATCGGGTAGTTGGAATAGTTTTTTTTTGTGCAACGGTGCATTTAAAAGCATGGCCACCTGCTAATACTGTATACTTTCGATGTAGCACAAGTGCACACTCACTGTACAAACTATGTCCCAAAATACCCGATAGGGTACCCGTGCTACCCGGATAGAAATACCCGAACTCGTTACCCGTCCAAACCCCTACCCGTTGCAGCCCTAATTGAAACAAGAAAATCATGCTCAGAGTGCATTGTTCCTGTTGATAATGTAGTTAGACTGTCGAGTTTTGTGTTGTCAGTGCATGCAGTTCGCATCTTACCATTGCTAATATTAAATGTTAGCATCAAGTGTCTTGCCGGTGCTCAGCTGTGCTGTGTGGTATAGTTATCTTTTCTATTCTTTTGCTATGTGTGGGTGCGTGCGCATGCGTGTGCGTGCTGTGTGTGTGTTTGCATGATCAGGCGAAGCTGGAAGATCAGTTGAATGAGGCACAGCAGTAAGTCATCTCTCTGTCTACTAGTAGTCCTTGGCGTCGCTCAACACAATCTCTATAACTCTGAACTGGAGAGGATACGCTGTACACCGTAGTTTCAAACAATAAATTGATCTCTGATGGCTCTACTCTGCCCCTGATTCTCTGGTATTCCCGCCTTCCATTTTGCTTACAGGCCGGTAAGCCATAGTGAATCTGGCGTTCCTTTTGTCCCAATCTTCTTGTCCACAAATGCATCATTTGTGGACGTGTTCTTGTAGGGAAATTGACAGAGTGCGTGGCGTTTTGACTGCTACTGAAGAAGCTAAGCAGGTCAGTCTTAAAGTGATCCAGTCTTTCACTGGGTGTATGTGCCAGTGTGGGGAGCTACTGAAGTAATACGGTTCTCGAAGTATGTGACCTTTTGCTGCTTGGCAAGTGTGGAAAATCCTAGCTATACGCATGTACATTTGTTTGCTCTGTTGGTTCATATGGTGGTAAATACTCACCTGGCAGTATGGCGGTAAGTACACGCCTGCCCACATGCGCCCTCTAGGCTGCAAAGTTTTTCATTCTGCTGTTTGCTGTGTTAGTCATTGGAGCATTTTGCGTTTGCCTGTGTTCATTGCTCTGTGTGCCCATAGCAACTTAATGATGCTCATTCTGCCTCATCGTCGCTGGCTGAGCAACTGCCAGCACTCCGCTCCGAGCTGCATGACAAGATAGCCACAATTCAGGTGATAAGAACATATGGCCACACACACACGCACACACACACACACACACACACACGCGCGCGCGTACACATACACACACACACACGCTCGTTTTTCGTTCCTCAGTAGTTTCTGCTGGTTATGCATGCTTTTGAATCGTGCCTCAATTGGTCTTCAATTCTTGGGTTGGTGCATTGTACCTTTCTGTGCCCACTGCTCAGAGCTGACTAAAATGCAACAAAGAAAAAGAATCTCTGCAAGACCATTATGTAGTTTTCCACTGCGTCCTGACTTTCTTTCGTTTTGTCCTTTCTTTTCATCGAAACAGGACCTGGAAAGGAATCTAGCCGATGTGTCGGGAAAGAATAAGGTATGCGTGTGTGTGTACGTATGTGTGTGTATATGCGTATGTGTGTGTGCGTGTGTGTACGTGTGTGTGCTGCATGGTGTCGGATGCGATGATGTTGAGCCATTATCAAATTGTGATTGCTTGGACCATCCATCCCCTCGTCCTCTCCTTCATTTCAATCTTCTTATCTCTATTGGATACCTGTCAGTGGTTGAGTACTCAGAGTTCCTCCTCTTATTGTCTTAGACCGGTTACAAAACACACTACAGTAGAACATGTTACGGTTACCACTCTGATCAGGCGACCACCTAGACTAGAGAATCACTA
The DNA here is from genome assembly GCF_964019385.1 of Sycon ciliatum. Lineage (NCBI taxonomy): Eukaryota > Metazoa > Porifera > Calcarea > Leucosolenida > Sycettidae > Sycon > Sycon ciliatum. The sequence continues at coordinate 36,425,652 of NC_088647.1, read as the reverse complement.
CAACTAGGACCAAGGGGTGTTATTTCTAGTCAAATATCCTGGATATGGACACCACCTGTACATGTATAGGAGATCATGTTTTGAAGGTCCATTGAGCGGATAGCTTAGACAGATTTCACTGTACTTCTGTTTGTACGTGCGTGTGTGTCAGTGTGTGTGTGTGTGTGTGTGTGTGTGTGTGTGTGTGTGTGTGTGTGTGTGTCAGTGTGTGTGTGTGTGTGTGTGAATATGCAGCATAGACGTTGGACTGTTGACGTGGTGCACATACTCATTTGCCATGCACTCTGTGCTGGAATTGTGCTCTCTTATTTCTTAGAACTTGGCGAAGGAGAGAGATGACATCCAAACAGCTGAAAGCAAGAAGGTCAGGCATGCGTGTGTATATTAATATGTGTGTGTGTGAGGGGGGGGGGGTGTTTTGTTTGTCCATTACTATAGACCCCTTTCCGGATCGCCGCGAATCTCTATGGTTACCGAGAAATTCAAACTTTGGTGGGCAAGAAGAACCACTCTCCTTTGTCTTTTTAGTTGGTTGGATCTATTTTGTCGTCCTTTCCTTTTAGTTTCAGCCATGGTGCAGACCTGTGCCGTCATAGGATGCACAAATAGGTATACGCGTGGCTGTGGAGGTGGTTTCCACCGATTTCCAAAAAAATCCCAAGCGCAGGGGACTCTGGATTGCTGCAATTCGCCGTGAAGAAGCTGATGGATCGCCCTGGACACCAGACACTGACGAGCGAGTCTGCAAGAAGCATTTTGTTCTTGGCAATCCGAATGCAAAGGAAGCAAAGGACGACGAGTCCCATCCTGACTATGTGCCGTCCTTGAAGCTCGGTTATGACTCCGCGAACCCTGAAACAGCTACGTCGAAAATCGATCGTTCTGTCTGACGTGAGAAGTTTACTGAGCTGAGGAAAAAGAAATTGGCTGATGCTGCAAGGCTGAAGCAGAAAGAAAAGGCAAGGAAGGCAAGCCAACGACATGGTGTTTCTCATGACCACTCGTACTTCGCCGAACTTCAACTGTCCTCTCCTATTTTCAAGGTAAGAAAAAGAGATCTGACTGATTCTGTACGTTGAGTAATTCAAAATTTAGTTGTTTGTACGTTATGAATTTCATACGTTGCAATCAGCTTGTGCCCCTGATGCATCGATGTTGTACGATGCTGGAAGGTCCCCTTCTTGGGAAGGCCATGCACACTCCATTGGCCAGGCCAGAAAGACGTTATTCTTCAGATGCATTTTGAAATTTCTCTTTCTAGATGATGGTGTCTGGAAGAATTAAATTATTTTTTCGAGAATCATAAAGTGTAGGTGTATGTCTACTTGTTTGTTGCTCAGAACTCAACCGGGATGTCCAGTCTTCTGAATCTTGAAGTGCCAACTATTGCTCCTATCAAGGTGTCTACAGGTAAGGTGTCTGCTGTCTTGGCCTTCAAGAGTAGTGTCATATCTGTGATTGGTTTCAACTCTTGTCGCATGTGTACAGTAGTGAGTGAAAACGCTGCGGGTCCCATATTAGTTCAATGATTATTGTACGTTTCTAAGATGTCCTGACCTTGTGTAATATCGGTAGATTGTTTCTGATCCCTGTTCTTTGAATTGCACCTGGACGTCATGGACGAAACGTACCTAAATCTTCTCCATTGCATCACTCCCATTTGGAGGGTTAGATGTTATGTGCCGGTACTGTGATCTCACTTGTCCCTGGTCAACTGTGACGTGATTTGTGTTATCTTTCTCTTCCATGTTCTACAGCATGTGGACCTGATGAACCCTACACCTCGGACACTGATCGTTTGGAAGAGGAATGCAAGAAGTTGAGGGCGGAAGTTGAACGGCTAAAGCGGCGTTGCGGGGAACTAGAGACTGGGCTTTCGAAGGCACAGTTTGGTGTGCACTGGATTGACGAGTCTGATGAGAAGTGTCGCTTCCTCACTGGTCTGCCGAACCGCTCCGTGTTCCATGCTGTCTTAGGTCATGTGCAGGAGAAGGCCGCAAAGCTCACTGCCTGGCGCGGTGATTCCACCAGTGACCCCAAGGACAACAAGCCTGGCCCTCGGATGACCAAGGACTTGTCCATTGCCAACCAGTTCTTTGCGACGCTTGTCCGGTTGCGCCATGGTATGTGTGGCGGGTTTGTGGCAGCCCTGATGCAAATGCCTGACTCCACGTTCAGCAGGATGTACTCCACGTGGATTCTGTTTCTGTCCCGTGAGCTGTCTCTCCTCTTCCCGTTCCCGTCCAGACAACTTGTGGACAAGTTCATGCCACCGTGCTTTAAGTCCAAGTTCCCGCAGACGAGGATTATCATTGACTGTTTGGAGATCCAGATGGAGCGCCCAACTTCTCTCCTGAACCAGTCGATCACGTACTCCAGCTACAAGAGCCGGAACACCATGAAGGTTCTTGTAGGTGTTTCACCTGCTGGTCTTGTGACTTGTGTTGGATGTTTGGGGTGGCCGAGTCAGTGACAAGGTCATCACAGAGCAGAGCGGTCTGTTGCAGCTTCTGGAGAAGGGTGACAGTGTCATGGCTGACAAGGGCTTTGACATCGAGGTGCCTCTTGCTCTCCATGGAGTGAAACTGAACATCCCGCCAAAGCTTGGTGCTGATAGCCAGATGAGCGCCCAGAAGATCGAGAAGACCCGCCGCATTGCAGAGCTGCGTATCCATGTCGAACGGGCTATCGGACGTGCACGTTGCTACCGTGTCCTCAACACTGTGTTCCCTGTGAGCATGTCGAGTCTGTCGTCTCACATCGTGAAAGTGTGCTTCTTCCTCACAAACTTCGACGCCCCGCTAGTAAATTGAAGAGACATGTGAATCACTTTATTCAAGTTCTATCTTCTTTTGTTCTCTTTATTATGGTCTATTTTTTAGCACACTATAATAATAATAATAATAACCACTCTTATTTTACTTCGGTTTCTCCAACAGACGATTCGTCTTATTACTGGAGCCCGAAGGGAGGTGCACAGTTAGAATCATTTTTCTGAACATATCAGAGCAGGATCGGAGCTGGATTCGCACCCTATCTTCACATGTAATGTAAATACAAAGTACGGCTACATGGCGCGGCGGAAGCACAGTGCTCCGGTCAAGTAAAGGTCTCTGGTTCGAAGTAATATTTTCTGGAAGTGCCATAGCTTGTGAATATGAACGTACCAACTGCTGCTAGGTCTCTGGCTGCGTGCGTGTTGTTTGTGGGGTTGTGATGTGATAAAGAGTGCATTGTCTCCACTCCCCACCGCATGGCAGGTGGCAAAGTGGAAATGGTGGCGTATGCCACGATCAAGCAAAGGTCTCTGGTTCAAAATACTATTTTGTGTAATTCCCAAAGCTTGTGAATATGAACATACCAAATGCTGCCAGGTCACTGGCTGGGTGCATGTTGTTTGTGGGGTTGGGATGTGATAAAGAGTGCACTGTCACCGCGATTGTCACCGAAGCAAGTTGGTACGGGCTACCAGAAGTAGCATAATATCCAGCCAATATTTATAATGACAGACAGGTACAAGGATGTGTGCGATGTCATCCATAGAATTCCGCACAATAACAGAAAAATCGATCGGAACCGCTATGTACAGAATTAAGTTTCAATGCTGGGAACATGAGAAGGTTCCGAGCATATCCCTCGCAGAAGATGGGGCATTGCTGTACAAAGTTCCAAAAAATCTAGCGAAGCAAAATAGATTGAAATCCCTATGTACAGAATATAAACACAAAAATATTTTTTCTTGTCATTCATGACTTGTACTTTGAAAGGTACAGCTTGTGAGAGCACAGCTCTGGGATAACAAACTGCTCGTAGAAGGACGTTAACTTCATGAGCATGGTTTGCCAATGAGCGTCATCGAACATGATACGCTCTACAAGCACGCCAGCACATGTGAACACCACAAAGTCACACCACTTCTCATCCATGACCGCCATCTCACCAATCACCTGGTCATAGTACTTGTAATTCTTGCATAAGTGGGCTGACCCGTCCGCGTGGCATTCCAAGAATGACTTGCCAGGGAATTGCTGGGCGATCTGAGTTGGCGTGAGGTTAACAATAGATGTGCCCTGGATGGAGAAGGGGCATTTTATTTCCAGGCAGCCACGCTCCACCACGCCGCTCTCAAGCTCCTCCACAACGATTCCATCAGAACTCGCAGCAATGAAGTGGTAGTCACGATGGAGGCTAAGACCACACTCTCTCACGGTGATGTTCTTTCCATCTTCGAGTGCCACACTGAGGTACATGTCCCTCGCCCTGGGCTCATTCTCCACTCCCCATCGCATGGCAGGTGGCAAAGCGGAAATGGTGGTGTATCCCATGATACCGGCCAGCAGCGAGACTGGCTCCTGGGCTCGAGAGCGAACGATGTCACCAAATCGTGAGCTAGTTAGGCGCCCATGGCGTAGGTCGAACCACCACGAGTTGTCTGTCTGGCCTTTGGTGAAGTCTTCCACTTCCTTTTGGGATACACCGTACTTGGACAGTGGTCCGGTATATCGACCAAGGGCATCTTCAGTTCTTCACTCGTTCCACCTGGAAGCCTGTCAGAATGGAACAGGACCAATGGCGAAAGGTCCTTGGGTTGGCTAACTGGAGTAGCAGCAAGTCCTGATGACTGGTCTTCGACTTCCCAGAAATGGAAGAACCCACAGTTCTTGGCTGATGCCTTTCCCGCTGCTAATGCCTCCTGCAAGGTGAGTGCGTCAGCAGATGTGACTTGGCGGTGTGACGGTGCACGGGGATCAAACTCCGCTCGCAGCTGCTTCCTCTCCACTTCATCATCAGTCATGCCATGGCAAGCTTTCACAAACTCCATATTGGCGAGTGGCGGAGGATCGACATGCTTCTTTGGAGGCTGATTCCAGCGCATAGGTTGTGACGTTTTAGACAACTCCACGGGTAGCTCCACCAGATTCCTTTTTGCAGCGGATTCAATGAAGAAGAGTAGGGTAGCAACATGATTGCACGCCTCTCCCAGCCTAACATAAACAACCGCACACGCACACCATGCACGGGAGACAACAAATATATGCCAACGTCAGATAGAGCTGTCAGAACTCATCACATCACAAACTTGTTGAACAAAGAAGTTATTATAACAATCATCTGCAAAATACATGTCACTACAAAGGAACTATCACAGCACAGGTAAGGAGGAAGAGTTATAATAGGATTTATCAGTGCCGCAGGTCAACTGTCACATTTGGACTGAAGAAAACACACCAACTCGTAGTGCGTTTCTGTGAAAACACTTACCCGGCAATACAGCTGCATTGCGCAGCGTAGACTTCACCAGTCTCAGTGTTCAACGACACATACACGGTGAGCGGTGTATCACACGACAAGGAATGGTGGACGTAAGCACGGAGATAGGAGATTGCCACACCGTTCTCCCCAGATGCAGGATATTGCTTGCTCCACGCATTCTTCACAAAGCCATCGGCAAAAAGTTGGTACGCCTTCAAAGACCTGTTGCCAACAAAATTTCCAAAGACACATTTGGAGAAAAGAGACAATATTAGGGATGTGCAATTCAGGGGTTCCCTAGCTGAATTCGTTCACTGATTAGACATTGATGGCAACTGATTCGAAAATGCTAGTTGACCTCAGTTACAGTAGGTCTTTCAACAAAACTTGACACACACTGACTTTGTCTTGAGAGATTACGAATTCAAACTGCCTACTATCACAACATACCCACACCGCCTATGCTCATTACTCACCTAAATGCCTTCATGCTCTCCATATCAAACGTCTTGTCTCGTCCATAGACCAAGTACGTCAATAAATCCATGAAGTGGAACCGCTTCACAGCAGCACGAAACTCCTTGCACCAGTCTTGCACCTCGTTGAAACGAGGCAACGAAGTCAAAGTGCCCCGAACGTCTTGAGTTATATACTGCAGTCCAACGGAAGCACCAGAGGACGACGCATCAGCAGCACCAGCCAAACCAATCTTGGACATCGACACCAAGCGCTCCACGATGTCAGCCTTCTTTGTTGCTCCAGTCAACCGAACATCCAGAAATTTGGCAGTTTCCTTCAGTTCGGCCACCTTCAGCGTCGCAAGAGAAGTCTGAACCCCAACAAAATCGGCATCGCTGGCTTCGGACCAACTTTCAAAAGGACAGCCAGTGGCTGAGGCAAGGGTGGTGGCTGCTCAGCGGCAGCAGAGTCAGGGATGACAGCAGACATTGTTGGTTCCTGGTTGAAAAATTACTTTCACTGCAGTTTGGGCTGAACTTCTTGCCCACCAAACATTTTTGCGCGTCACCCGTTGCCATGCAACGCGCACTGTGTTCTATCCGGAAAGGGGTCTATAGGGAGTTCCGAAAGTAGAGAAGTGGGTGATGGGTTTCAGTTCCAGGTATGTCAGTGCTGTTGATTGTTCACCAATTTAGTCGGACTCTCCGTGCCCCACTTCCTTCAGTCCCCTTGCCTCTTGTAATGATGATAGTGCTGTGGCTTTGTCATCGATCTGTGCTCTCTCTCTCTCTCTCTCTCTCTCTCTCTCTCTCTCTCTCTCTCTCTCTCTCTCTCTCTCTCTCTCACTCTCTCTCTCTCTCTCTCTCTCTCTCTCTCTCTCCACTGTGCTTCCCTTCTCTGTTCTATTTAGTCCCTGGAACTTCGGTTGGAAATCCGCACACGGGATGCTCGCATTGCTGACCTGGAGTCAGAGGTTGCTCATCAGCAGGAACTCCTGAAGGTGTGTGTTTAGCTGTGCATGTACGTTTTGAACACTTGATGTGTGTAGGTCAGGCAATGCCCTGTGGACTTGCGGGGTCGTTTGAACACGTGCGCACGCATACACAGATACATACACACATCAGACATCACTTACGGACACACACGCTTACTGACGCGCGTGAACTCACACACAGACGCCGTGCACATATACGCCTACACGTACACATACACATCCTTGGAGAACGGCGATGAGAGTTGGTATTATCTTCTGAGCTCTGATGTGTGTTTTCTTTCTGTTTGTTGTCAGGGTGTGGAAGCAAACCTTAGAGAATCACATGGCACATCTGCACAACGGGCTGCTCATCACTATGAGGTAAGATTCTCCTATCGTGCCCTGTGTGGCATGGTTTCTTTGCTCCGCAGTTGCCAAAACATGCGCTACACCGACCCGTATCTCTCTCTCTCTCTCTCTCTCTCTCTCTCTCTCTCTCTCTCTCTCTCTCTCCTCCTTTTCCTCTTCCTCTTCCTCTCCCCCCCCCCCCCTCCCCCGCTTCATTATCACTATGTACTTCCAGTAGTTCATATGTATCTTATCCGGTGTCGTCGTAACTTGTGTGTAACGCATGTTGACTGTCCATTGTTTGTCATCTTTTGGATGAAACATTTTAATTCTATGCATGTACATCATAAACTCTGGTGACAGTATGGTGAATGACAGTGTGGTGAATGACAGTGTGGTGAATGACAGTGTGGTGAATGACAGTGTAGTGAATGACAGTGTGGTGAATGACAGTGTGGTGAATGACAGTGTGGTGAATGACAGTGTGGTGAATGACAGTGTGGTGAATACAGTGTGGTGAATGACAGTGTGGTGAATGACAGTGTGGTGAATGACAGTGTGGTGAATGACAGTGTGGTGAATGACAGTGTGGTGAATGACAGTGTAGTGAATGACAGTGTGGTGAATGACAGTGTGGTGAATGACAGTGTGGTGAATGACAGTGTGGTGAATGACAGTGTGGTGAATGACAGTGTGGTGAATGACAGTGTGGTGAATGACAGTGTGGTGAATGACAGTGTGGTGAATGACAGTGTGGTGAATGACAGTGTGGTGAATGACAGTGTGGTGAATGACAGTGTGGTGAATGACAGTGTGATGAATGACAGTGTGGTGAATGACAGTGTGGTGAATGACAGTGTGGTGAATGACAGTGTGGTGAATACAGGTATAGTACATTTTGTTTGCCTGTTTTGCTGCTGAAGGAGCTGATGGCCCAGCACACGAAAGACCTGGCTGATACTCGGGAGAAGCTGCAGGCTGCACGACAGCAAGTTACGCAGAAGGATGTGCAGATTGCGGTGAGTCACCTGGTGGCCTGGCAATGCTCTGTTTTGAAACACCAGTTGAGCTGTATGTACATGTATGCTTCTTTCCTTCTTGGACATCATATATTTTAATTTTGTGCTCATTGTTCATGTGGTAGCTACAGGGGTAGTTTGGCTTACCGTAATGCCGCGTATAAAAGCAGGTGCTTACGGCCGTATAAGCCGGGGTTCAAACCATGCTTCTATTCAAGTTATGCTTCTATTCAAAACATGTTTCTACGTCAACACGTCTTCAGTCTACACTGTACAGTGCACATTGTCATGCATGTAGTGTGCACATACATGTACTTGCACGTATGCTTCTATTCAAATCGTGCTTCTGTGTCACGGCACTCTTCCAAAAACGGCTTCTATTCAAGTCATGCTTCTATACGGGTCATGCTTTTATACGCGACACTACAGTATGCAAGTTGGGCAAGACTACGACGTCACGATAGATTTGGAGTGAGCTTGATGAGTTTTGCAAGGCTACGCCATGGTAGGTCTGGAGTGAACTTGATGGTTTTTCGCTGCTGTTGTGTTTCTACACTGTACTACACTGCAGGCGCTAGAGTCTCAGCTTGCGGAGCGTGATGGCCGACTTGCGGTGAGTGCTGGTACCTGCTCTGGCCTGTTCTCAGTGTTGTTGTACGGATACTGGCAGTGGTTAGCGTATTTTCCCGAGTATAAGCCGCACCCAGATTGTCACGGAATACAGACATCTACCCTGTTTATCAACGTTAGTTTGATCATCGGAGTGTAAGCCGAACCGACTTTTTTTGGGTGAATTACTGGTATTGAAAGTGTGGTTTATACTCTGGAAAGTGCGATATCTGTGTTTCAACAACACAAACGGTGTTTCAACAGTACCAATGGCTTGAACTTTGAATTGTGTGTTGCTCCCTACGGCTACGTGGGAGCTCGCGCTCTTCCTGCTGGCTGGAGGTCATATTTGACTCGCGAGCTTTCAGGTAGGGAGCAACACGCAAGTCCTCAAGTATCGCCGGAGTCGCTACAAACCTCCTCTTCGTGAAGTTGAACTGTTGAAGTTTCTAGTTTTGTGCGACTGCACCTTACAGAGAGTTATGGTTAGTGGACTTGCTTGTCAATGCTTGTCCGGTCCTGTGCTTCAGAGGTCAGGTGATTATGTGCTGCTTGTAGTCACTCTGAGTGTTGCATTGATGAACTCTTTCTCGGCTTCGAAACGTGTTACTTGAATCAACCAGTGTCCAGTGCCGTCCAGATAAGGACACGTGTGTGCATGCATGCATGCATGAGGGTAGTCAGTTGGTGGGGGCGGACGAGCTGCCCAGGTCTCACCACCACTGCCGTTTCTGTGCTGTCTTCTCTATACATACGCATGTACACTGTATATCATGTGCACATTCACATGTCTGAAGGTTTGTGGTTTTCAATAAAAATAAATAAAAAAATAAAAAAGTTGTGCAATACGAAATGCTGGAAATTGTGGAAAACATGGGTAGCTTCCAGGTTTATGAAGACCAAGCAAGTCCTGAAATAGTTGCACCGCCTCCCTGGAAAGCTGTGGAATTGTTCGCTCTCAGAGATTAACGTAGTGTTGTATGTTCGCTGTGTGTATTGACCTGTGTACAGATGTCGGCCACGGAGGTAGATTCCAAGTCTGATGCGCTGCAGCTGGCGACAACCAACGCGCAGAAGAATGCCGATCATGTGAAGGTGCGGCTGGGTGTGCGTGCGCCGGCTGTTAATCTGTCTCACGTATCACTGTGTGTGAATTAAAATTATTAAAGGTACACACATGTATTTCTGATAGTCAGGGTAGCACAGAATTATATGGTTCTGGTGTACATGTAAATTATTGTAGATTCGAGTGTATGTATTATGTTCTGGTTTGTAGTAGCCCTGTCTCTACTTCTACACGTAGTACATATACGTACGTACGCACGCTTTGATTTGTTGTGCATGTACGTACATATCTTACCGAATACTCTCTCTCTCTCTCTCTCTCTCTCTCTCTCTCTCTCTCTCTCTCTCTCTCTCTCTCTCTCTCTCTCTCTCTCTCTCTCTCTCTCTCTCTCTCTCTCTCTCTCTCTCTCTCTCTCTCTTATACTGTCAGATGGTTACCCAACACTTGAAGTTACAGCAGTCTCCACAAACAGCCTCTCGTCTCCTGTTCCCTCTCCTGCAAAATGACTCAATCTGCTTATTTCATGTAGTTGTTCTTGATGTCGGCCTAATTGTGATGCCATGTGGTTCTGTGTGTGTGTGTGTGCGTGTGTAGGAACTTGGCGCACAGCTGAAGGAGAGGAATGCTGAGGTTAGTCGTGGTCTTAATGTACAATATCGCTTGCAGCCATGTACAATTGTGCATGGACAATTGTGCATGTACAATTGTGCATGAACATTTGTGCGCATACATATACACACATGTGCTTATTTGGACAGCACTAGACTCTAGCTGATTCAAGTAACTGGTTTCGAAGCTGAGAAAGAGATCATCAAAGCAACACTCGAACCGCGTTGTTGTGGAAGTGAATGACCTGTTTGTCGTGGCATTGCTTGCTGTGTGTTGTTCTGTTTCCGGTGTGCTATGGCAGTTAGCACGACTGCGGCAACAGCTAGCCGACACTCAAGATCGTCTGGATGCAGCAGCACAGGACACTGAGCTGCAGTCCGATCAGGTATGGTGTTAACCTGGCACTGTGTTGTCCCGTGTGTGTGGCATGGCGTTGTCCTGTGTGTGTGGCACGGCGTTGTAAGCATTGTTGCCAGCATAACAGGGGCGGGGGATAGAATGAGACAATAAAACTTCAAAGGAAAGTGTGCTGTGCAGTTACTGCTGAGGTGTAGGAATGCCAGTGGTTCTATGGGCATACTCGTGTGTATATAGACGTAAACTCTTCTTAACTTCCTGCAGGGAGTCTGCAGCGGTCATCTTCGGTGGTAAACAGGTCCAAAGTACAGAAGTTCTAAATAGGAACATAGACTTTGATAACGATTTGTATTTAGGTAAAATGATTTTGTTAGGCCGCCGAGCACTTTTGGAAACACTGAAACTAAATTGTGAGAGGTAACTCGGGTGGTGGAAGATAAACTTATGCAGCGTAACCAAACACATGAATTGCCGCCGATACTTGAGAGACTCGAGCACCGCTAGCTTGTTCAAGTCAGACTTGGTAGTTTCGTACTGGAACTTAATCTTCTTCTTTTTGAGGTATGACCGGACAAAACGCGCTTGGATTTTCTCCAAGGTTTCTGTGTGCTTTGCTGTGAGACGACACGACCATACGACTGCAGCATATTCCACCACCGGTCTAACGTAGCCTTTGTATAACATCATGAGTACTTTTGTTGTTAGACGATTTGACATATAACATAGCAGATTCACACGTTGTCGGAACTTCGAGAGCACGCATTCGAAATGATTCTGATATGATAGCCTTGAGTCAAACAGGACGCCCAGATGTTTAATGGTGGGCACAACCTGTAATGGTGCGGCGTCTAGGGAGTATGTAGGACCGGTTCTGATGGAAAGGACTGATGTTTTGGCCGCTGAAAACTCACCACCGCAATTGCGGGCCGAGCTTTGACATGCATCAACATCTGACTGCATCAGTAGTTGCCTAGTAGCCTGGCTGGCTGTTGTGTTGGGGCATAGCAAAGTAACATCATCGGCGTAGACGAAGGGTGTGGCAGACTTCATGAGGCGAGGGAGGTCATTGATGAAGATGATGAAAAGCAGCGGGGACAGGTGGGATCCTTGCGGTACACCGCAGGTGACGGTGTACTGCTGCAATCGGGTGTCGCCCACTCTTACTGACAGGTCTCTTGCATTTAGGTAGCTTTGAAGCCAGGTTACTGCATGCGGCTTGGCGAATCGGCTGAACTTGGTGAGAAGAGTGTTGTGATCTACGCGATCAAATGCTTTGCGGAAGTCCATACAGATCACATGGAAATCATGGCGGTCATCTATCAGGCTGGCCATGTGCTGGGAGAGAAGTATCAGCTGGTCGGAGGTGGACTTATTTCTAACATAAGCGAACTGCTCTGGGCATTATTATAATGTAACATTTCTCCAAATAGCGTTGGAGGCGGCGCACTGTGATTTTCTCAAACAGTTTGGCCAGGTAGAGTAAGAGCGAAATAGGCCTGTAGTTCGTGGGCTCCACGGGGCTACCTTTGTTCCTGAAGTCCAAATGTGGACGGCGCTGCGCCGCTAGCTGTGTGGAGCACAGTATCGCAACACCACCGCCGCCTAGCCCTTTCCACTCTACGTCGCATTGGTCGCGATCTCTTCTAAAAACGTCAAAGCCTCGAACGGCTACTGCTTCGCTTGGTATCGAGCTGTTAAGCCATGTCTCGGTTACGCAAAGTACATCTATACGGTATTGTTGCAGCAAGCAGCTGAAGTCGGCTATTGTTGGTTTAATGCTACGGCAGTTTAAAATGCATACAGTTATTTGGTTGGTTCAATGAGTTCTAAATGATAGGTAATTATGGGCATGCGAGGTGCTAGTGTATGTACTTGGTGCAATAGGTGGGTCTTGGGAGATACTCGTGATATTACAGTCAGTAGGTATGCAGGGAATATGCGTAGGGTGTTCAGTCACGCGACCAGTGAATTTTTATTCGTTGGAATTTTGGCACCAACTTTTTTTTGTTGGAAAGGTATGTTTGTCACGTGTTCACTCGCCAAGTTTCAGCTCAAAATTCCGAGCCACGATCGAGCAGTGGTTGATCGAAATATGCACCTTTTCACACAAAGAAGCCATACAACTTGCATACAAGCCATGGCACACAGGCCAATTCTGGCCTTCCATAGCAACCAGCATGGCAACCAAAAATATTGTGGGATTGCTTTGATTTTTTGATGAGAACAAGCCAACATGAGGTTTGGTTCTGAACTATTGTAGTTTTTTGTTTCAACTGTCAAAATTTGAAATACACCCCTAGCAACCACCATAGCAACCATATTGAAATGCATGAAATGTGTTGTTTCTATCACTTGAAACGAGATACAAACCAAAACACAGCACTTGTGGGGGTAAATCTCTGGTTCATTAGTTGAAACCACACACAATAGTCAACATCAACAGGAAACTTGGCAATGCACATCGACACATAACGTGACATAATATAAAAATCACTCCAAAGAATATCCCGCAACATCAAAAAAAGTCGTGTCACAAGTTGGCGACAACTTTCTCTACAAGCGCCAACACTTAGTATCAGCATTCAGCAAGTACTGTACAACAACAGCAAGCAAACAAGTACATGACAGATAGGCTACAGTCAGACCTCGCTTAACCGCACACATCCGTTTTCCACAAAAATATCCGGATAGGCGAGGGAACCGGATAACCGAACACCGGTTATGTAGGATGCACTGCGTATGCTGTACACCTGTAACCAGCTATTTTCTTCCGGATGGCGAGGGATCCGGATAAAAGAGGACCGGATAAGCGAGGTCTGACTGTATAACTATAAGGTTGGCGGTTATACTTCAAAGTAGTAATATACCAAGTGTACTGATAACAGCTACGAAAATCAAAAGCAAAAGTACCGTTTAGTACGGTTTACATTGATACTGGACCGCGTACCGGCTATAACAATAATCATGACAATCAGCTCTAGTAATATAATTATCGGCTGTAATGATCAAACTCTGCCATCAAACCAGCCAATCGCACACATTCTGCACACATTCTGCACACATTCTGCACACATTCTGCACACATTCTGCACATTCTGGATCGCTTCTAGTAATACTTCCAGTGATCTCCTGAACAGTTCAAACACAGTCATTACGAAAAGAGAAGAAAGAAGGCTACAATCCAGCCCAAGACGCTGCCATCATAGCCAACACTCCATGCCAATCACAACATGAAACTGCACACTGAAGGAAGTCATGTGAAGAATTGCTAATCGGTCCAGCACATATTATTATCAACTGCAATTACACTGTAAGCACTAGGGAAAGAACAGTGCATGGAAAAGAGATCAAGAAAGGTATTAAACACATTGGAAGCACTGCCTGCAGCACACAAGAGCAAGGCTTCACCTACCTATGACTCTGCCACATCTGTAGTTGGCTGAGCATTTGGGGCAATGCCGATCACCTCCTTCAGGTTGGCAACTAGCTTGGCTATTGGCAAGTTGCGGCCACCTGAAGTCAAGTAGTACAGCTGCTTGTCGGCATTCTGCAGCAACACGAACTTGCGAAATAGAAGCTGCACGCGCGACGCTACTCGTTGGCCTGTCACAGAGGGGATTTTCTGTACCTCCTCGCTGATGTTCGTTTCATTACCCCAAAGACCATACTGCTGGATGTCCTTTGTCAGCTGCTCTTTTCGCGCAAGGTCTGCCAGTTGCTTCTTCTCTTTCTCCGCTTGTTTTTTCTTCAGCTCATCCAGGTGGAACTGTCGTATCGCAAGTAGGCGATCCTTAAATTGTTAGCGAGCAGAAGAAGCCGTGCACCTTGCCACCTCAACAAGCTTGGCCGCCTCTTCCGGCAGTAACGAAGTCAGCCAGGCAGCAGTTTCGTTGTTGGCAAATAGAATCATGCCCTCTAGGGCCACAGTGTCGGCATTGGGCTTCTCCCTTAGTAGACGATCCAGTTGGGCAAAATCACGTTCGCTGACGGCGTTAGTTTTACGGACAGGGGCAGTCTCAGTCACCAGGCTGGAAGCCTCATCAACACTGTCTCAGTCACCAGGCTGGAACTGCCTCATCAACACTGTCCATGTGATATTGGGCAGTCTCAGTCACCAGGCTGGAAGCCTCATCAACACTGTCTCAGTCACCAGGCTGGAAGCCTCATCAACACTGTCCATGTGATATTGGCCTTTGGGGAGGTGATCAGAGAGAAGCCGAGTCGAATAAGCAGCAAGTGTTGAGCAGAGGTACGTCAGGATTTGCAGTGTGAGGTCGTCATATTCCTCCGACGGCTGCACCAGAGCCGAAAACACTTTCGCACCAGGAAACGGTCGTGTGCTGCCATCGGGAAGATCACTGGCATCCTTCCCCCGCTCATTTAGCTTGTTGGTGAGGTCAGTGTAGTAGCGGCTCATTTCCAGGATGGTGACATTGGGATCCTCTAACACACACCAGAGCGGACCGACTACAAGCTTGGAAAAGATGCCAAGCGCCCTAGCACCAGCCACGAAGTCTGTCTGACTCTAATCTGCTTTTTAAAATCGCACACAGAAGCTGATTGTCACGCACTGACACATCTACAAGAAAACTCAGCATTTTGCTATGTAGATAGTATACGCCTGCACCGTTGGTGAACAGAACATATGACCTATTACCGCGGTACTCTTCTAGAGGTAATTTGGTGTTTGTTTCTGAAAGAAAGGCATGAAAATCACCCACGCAGCCAGCTGCCTCATCCCCATGCATTATGCGGACTTACAGTTAGTGTGGTTGAAGTACTGTGATGGCCCTCTGGGTCTGCGGCATCCTATTGTCACCTACCACGGTCATTTAGGAGAGAGGCAATTCGCTCGTCCAACAGCTAGCGGTGCTCCATCCTGCATTATTACATCGAATGGCAGGGTGCACTTGACGTTCTGCACGCGCAGTGATCTATATGCGGGCAGGGCAGCCTTGCGCGCTGCCTGCTGCCGTGGGGTCAGGTCACGACCGACATACAGGGGTTGGTCGCCGAACTTTAGTTCCTTGCGATGCCTAAATATGGCAGACTTCATACCTTGGGTAATGCATATCACACGCACTGTACGTGGCCTCTTGGTAAACTAGCTCAGGCAACTTGCCACTAAGAAACGAGCAATACTATCTCTACGAGTGTTTTCGCAAGATGAAGTGAGCGCATGTACTCTTGGTGTCATTAGTTACGGACGATGCAGGACGCGGATGGTCGGCGTTGCCCTTAGCAGCTGTGCCAGGACGGCGCTTGCGTGTACCCACCCGTTCCACGACGACGTCCTTTTCCAGGGGTAGACTATTGGCTGTGCCGGCAGAGGAAATGGCATTCGAAATTTTTCCCCGCACGTCTTCATCATCAGTTTCCTCAAGACCAACCACCATAACATTGTTCGCTCTTTGGGAGTGGGCACGCGATTCCTCAATGATGCTGTGCATTTCCTTGCGGCTCACAAACTCACTGGGTCTAGCACATTCAGGAATTTTTGAATTTGCCGTGGGTGCCTCGTCTTGTCGTTCACAAATATCCTAGCTCTTGTCGCCAAATGTTGTCAATTCTGCTCGGATTCTGTGTATGTCCACATTGACGTGGTCCTCGAGGCCGGCGACCTGAGCAACATGAGCCTTTAAATCACACTCATGCACACGTTGGGTCTTTTCTTACTTGGTCATGCGTTTCTGCACTGATTCTAACTCAATGGAAAGGCCGTTGAGTTTATCTGACACTGAGTCTAGCTTTGTCGACATGACGGCCTGCATGTCACGTTGGCCAGCTAAAATCACACTCAACATGTCGTCTTCAGTTCGTTAACCAGTGGCTCTTACCGATTCATTGGGTTTCTCTGTTGGTGGCGTGTCGGGGATGACGATGTCTCCGACTCCCCGTCCGCGCTGGTAGACAAACTGTCGGCGGCATTCCCCGCCGCATTCCGGGATCGTTTCTTGGTTCTGCTCTCAGGACTGCTGTCTCCAGTGACAGGGCTGCCGCTTTTCCGCTATCCTAATCTTCCAGTCAGCGTGGACAGGGGTAAAATCTTGGTAGGGCCCGCCGAGCTTAACCACGCCTCCTTCTCTTTTGACGCCATTTTAGTTTATTGCTGATTAAAATTGTCCCAAGTGTGCTTGTGTCTTCGTAGGTAACTTGTAGTATGATGTGAAGTAGGCTTGGGAGAGAACTTCAGTAAGATGTTTGCTGTGTGTGTGTGTGTGTTTACATGCATGTGTTTGTGCATGCGTCTGCGTGTGTGTTTGTGTGTGTGCGTGTGTGTTTGTGTGTGTGTTTGTTCTTATGGTGCTCCTCTTGCCCGCCAGGATGCAGCACAACGCGATTCTCAACTGCGTGCTCTGACGCGTGAGCTCGACAAGCTACGTGCAGCACTCGACAAAGAGCGTCAGTCTAAGGTAACGTATTCACCGTGACCAGGCTATGGTTGTGTTTGCCTGAAAACGTGTCTCCAGCTATTTTCATTTCTTCTTTTGGACGAGAGCAGCTGATACTGTTCACCTTCAGATGAACCCGGTGTATTCTTTTGTAGAAGTTTGGGGATTCAGGGATAATGGACTACAGTCAACTTCGCTAATAACGACTGCGGATATAACGACAATTCGCGAATAACGACAGAATTTCCATGCCCAGAGCAAAGTTCCATCCCACTGTAATACATATAGTGAGACTTCGGGTATAAGAACACTTTTTTTTACACTTTTTTTACACTTTTTTTTACACTTTTTTGATGCCCCGCTGAGTGTCGTTATACGCAAAGCTGACTTTATAACACAGGACTGTGACAGGACTGTGTATATTATGTGTATGCTCTCACTGTCTTGTGTTCTTTGTGGTGTTGTTGTAGGGTACCCTTCAGGAGAATATCGATGCTTTGAAGGACGCACTGTCCAGCAAAGAACAGTCTCTGCAGGTATTTTCTCTCTCTCTCTCTCTCTCTCTCTCTCTCTCTCTCCCTGTCTGTCTGTCTGTCTGTCTGTCTTGCTGTTGATCCGAGATGGAAGTGTAAGCAGCCAGTATGTGTTGGTCCGTGGTAGTGAGGCCTTTGGTAACTGTATGTTTGCCCATGAAACCCATGATAGGTTTGGTGGAGTTGGTCCAGGTTATGGGAAACCAAGTAGCTGATGGTGAAGAGGACATCCAGTTACTGTGCATTCCTGTCCTGAAGGTTCTTCTACCTAACTGAAAACAGTGCTATTGTTGTGTCGCTTCCGATGCCCGTTTTTCCACTTTCACGTTTTCTGTTTGTAGAATGTTCGCCGTCAGCTAGATCACTCTGCACAGTTACATCGTCAGCGACAGACACGCCTAGAGCAACAGTATCGGGTACGTTTGACTCGGCACAACTCTGACGGCCTTCTTTTCAGGACTAAGCTTTTGTTTTACAATAAGCCTGCCAATTTTTTTTGGAATATTCAATATTGCCGTAGGTATTTTATTTGCAAGAAGGACTTTGACCATGCTGCTCTGTCTGCCCTTTTTCATTTATATGGTTCTATAGGATCAGATCGACAGCCTTACTCGTGATCTCAGTCGCCGAGACGAGGCTGCTTCTCGTCTCTCTGAAGCATTGCAGGAGAAGGAAGAAGCCATCAGGGTAAGGCAAGGAGAGATAAAGACAAACGAACGTTACCTGCATGATGCTGTGTTGTTGCTGCTGTTGTTGTTGTTGTTGTTGTTGTTGTTGTTGTTGTTGTTGTTGTTGTTACCGTCATCGTCGTCGTTGTTGTTTGTGCATATAAAGTTCATAAACATCATAGAAGCAGTGTATGGGTCTGGGCCTACCGCAGCAAGCATTTCTTTCCTAAGGGGTCGTCCGTAATTATCGAAAAATTAAAAAATCCGTCCTCATGCAAAATTGTCTCCGACCCACCCACCCACCCCCCATTTTTTCCCATTAATTTTTTGATTTTTACCAGCTCGAAAATAAGAACTCCTGACCCCATGTTCACTGATTGCACCTACATGTACATGTACATGTATGTCAAGTACTAGTAGCTATTAAAGTAAGTGAGTAGGAGGTCTACCGACGGCCATGCACGTCCTACAACTACATGCACATGTACATGAAGAGGCATGTACCGGTATATCATACTGGTGTTTGCGATCCTACACTACGTCTACAGTGCACTACATGTCAGTGCAACAAGTGTACGAAAGTCACTGAAGAAAGAAAAAAAAAAAAAAAGAGGTACGAAAAATCAAAAAATTAGATTCCGCCAGCGCTCTTGACCACCCACCAACTTTCTGCCTGAGGGCGGATTTTTTAATTTTTTGAGAAATATGGACGACCCCTAAACAGCCCACTTCCAGAATGGTAGTTGTGCTTCTGTCCTGGCACATTTCTGTTGTGCTCTGTCATTGTGTGTTGGTTTGTGTGTTTGGGTGCAGGGCTTGTCTGAAATGGCCGGTCGGCTCAGCGGAGATGGCTCCTCAGATGTGAGTTCAGTCTCAGTTTACAAACTATTGCATCACATTCCGTCTACTATCATCCTAAACAAGGAGCTTAACATGACGGGAACTTAACTTACTCTTTAGAGAGTGCACACAAAAAGACAAACAAAAGGACTGTTGACTACAATGTTGTGAATCATTCACTTGAGTAGACAAAGACAGTTCTGGGAATGTCATTACAACGAACAACATTGGGCAGTGTTTCTGCACTGCAATACCGTGCACCATGTAGGTGCTCATGGATGTATCTTTAAACAATACTTTGTTCTTAGTTCTGGACAGACTTGCATTCATGGCCGCCTCCCCTGATAGATGTGTGATTTGTTACCATTACGATCAGATTCTGATGACAAGAAGAACGTGTTTCAATCTTTGTCTGGTGTTGTCTCGTTTCCATTGCAGCATCGTGACCTTCATGTCCGTCAACTGACCAATCAGATCATGGAGCTGCGTCGAAAGATTGAGGTGCGTGTGTCTGTGTCTGTGTCGATCTGTGTGGGCGTGTGTGTGGGT
>NC_088647.1:36335977-36400977 GCF_964019385.1 Sycon ciliatum | reverse complement strand
ACAAACAGGAACTACCAGTAGAGCATCTCAAATATAGACCCGACCTGTGAGCTGCATCAATACCACCATTGCACCATTGCACCATTGCTGCTAGAACATCACAGAAAATAACATACTGATGATGTGTGAAACAAGGAGTTCTGATATTAGAACATGTGAACGCTGTTTTCGGCATACCTGTTGTCTCTAAATCTCGAATGCCACGCATGTGGGCTCTGCATCATGCGCAAGAGCAACTGGTTGAAGAGCCGCTGTTCGTGGAGCAGGACTTTCTCTGGTTGATTTCGTTCCTTGGGTGAGAGCGCTTTCACTCGCATACTGCACACCTTATCTAGCTTCAGCACTGGACTGCTTTCGACTCCGAGCTGCGAGGCCCAGCTTTTCCTCACATACGCAGTCCACTAGTCGTAGCCCTGACCTGCAAGAGCTGCTGCAACCTTTCTGGAGAAGCTCCGCAAGCAAGCATAACTCAACGATTCTCCGTCCACCCAGGACGTCGCTCTTTTCGTTTTCAAATTCCACTCGAGGATCAGAAGTGCATCCACTTGGTTTCTGTGCACCCACTTCAGGCTCTCTTGACGTAGTCCTGGGACCAGCACTGACGACAGCACTGGAAGTTACAGTGGCACTAGCACTGGCTGCAGCATGGGGCTGTGCACCAAGCTGCTTCCCTCGGTTTTTCCTGGCCACAGTATTGCCTCGAGCGAAATTTGCTGAAAATGAATCTAGCCTCTAAGCGGCTTTTTTCCTGACGAACTTACCACGATATGTCGCCATCACTCCGTCACCCACCACTGGCCAAAAGGCCAAGAAAAGACGCTGACACCAGACGGGAAGACAAAAGGCGAACTTCAAAGTGGTCGAAACAAAAAGTAAGCTTCGGACGACGAGCACTTCGAATATTAATTTTGTTTGAGTTGGGATTTTCCCAGCATTTCGCGCTTGTTACCAAAAAAAGACTTTCGGCTATGAAAAATCGAGCTCGAGTTTGGCTACGTAGCGCAGAAGGTTGGAGCCTAGTAGGAATTTCTCTGATAAACATGTCAAGACCTTCTTGACATGTTTATTATTGTGTAGTGTAGTGTACTCACCTGAAAGTACACACCGGTCTTCATTAAGTTTAAAGTTTTGTGTTCTGTAGTGGTCTGTAGTTTTCTATAGTGGTCTGTAGTTTTCTATAGTGGTCTGTAGTTTTCTATAGTGGTCTGTAGTTTTCTATAGTGGTCTGTAGTTTTCTATAGTGGTCTGTAGTTTTCTATAGTGGTCTGTAGTTTTCTATAGTGGTCTGTAGTTTTCTATAGTGGTCTGTAGTTTTCTATAGTGGTCTGTAGTTTTCTATAGTGGTCTGTAGTTTTCTATAGTGGTCTGTAGTTTTCTATAGTGGTCTGTAGTTTTCTATAGTGGTCTGTAGTTTTCTATAGTGGTCTGTAGTTTTCTATAGTGGTCTGTAGTTTTCTATAGTGGTCTGTGTGTAGGCTGCTGGTATGTGACACTTGTGTGCTGTGTGTTGCTACTGTAGAGCTTGCTCCGGGCTGGCAAGGACAAAGATGAGCAGCTGCTACGACTCACGGTAAGGCTCGCCCTGTGTGTATTGTATGGTATTGTTTATTTTACGGATTCTCCAGAGGTAAATGGATACCTGTGTTGGGAGTCTCTACGGCAGAATACTGTAAAAGCCATATATATATAACGAAGTGTGAACTCTAACGAGTTAACGAAGAGAAATATGTCGTTAAAATAGAAATCGATACATATACTGTCCTATTGAGCGTTGAGAATGAGTGAGAATCGTTACCTTTGGTACACGCAAACTAGTCAATTTTGGGAAATCGTTATATATGCGCCTCGTTAGAAAAATGGCTTTTACAGTAACGAAAATCGAATTATGTAGGGAGTGGATAAAACTCATAATAATAATAATAAAATATAGTATGCGTGTGTGTGCGTGTAGTCATCGGGTTGCGTGCTCGCGCATTTCCTGCGACTGAATCCCGTGCTCCAAGTGCCGTGTGTCGCAGTCCACTCATCACAAACTGGCTCCCTTACTTTGTAGTGTCTTCCACATACATCTTCCTAAGGGTGTGCAGACTCCACTGTAGCCACGGTTCATGTTTCACGCAGTTATACACCACTACTCAAAAACGGTCTCTCCGCTGCAAATTCTTCGAAAAATAATTACTGTAAAGTCGCGGATAAAAGCCGGGTTTGCATACAAGCACATCGCGGATAGAAGCCTGAAAATCAAACAGGTCAAATGCATTATAAGCCTGTCGCGCGTAGAAGCCTGGCTTCTATGCAAGCGCGGATCGGGTAGGTCAAGAGTGCATGCGCTATGTACGGTGCATAGTAAAACTGCCGCCATACCGGTAGTCAATGGTAGATCTACGCGTGCCGATGTGCATACAAGCCTGGCAAAAAAAATCAGTGGTGCGTATAAGCATGGCTTGCATACAAGCCTGGTTTGCATTAAAGCCTGATGCAGAAAGCGGCTTATATGCTTATAAGCCCGGCTTTTATCTGCCACTTTACGGTAATTAAATAAAATCCAAATTTTCGGGCCAGCACGTACATGTACAGTGAAACCTGTCTCAAGGCGACCACTCGGAAAAGGAGACCACCTGTCCCAGAAGACCGCTGGAACCAGCACCCAGGGATGCTATTTCCATTCAACTGACCCTGGATACGGAGACCGCCTGGTAACAGAGACCACGTGTTGAAGGTCCCCTGAGCGGTGGTCGTCTTAGACAGGTTTCATTGTATAGTGAAACCAACACTGTACTCTCTATCCTTCATTGTGCCGGAAAAGTCAAGGAGCAAGGCGTTAGGATTTCGGCCGGGGTTACAAAATTAGGACAGGTATACCATGGCGGAATGTGTGGAAAATCTGATCCCAAATCCAGATTTTTAAATTAAACTGGGGCTTTGAGCCTTAATTTCAGCGAAAATAATAATTGGACTTCCAACAGGCAGTGGGACTTGTCTATCTGAGTTAACTCTAGTTGGAATGAGAGGTGTAGTGCTTAAGATGGAGATGACTGAGTGACTAGAACTGAAAATAACGAAATCCCGAGAATGTGTGAAAACATGCAGATTCCTGACATAATTTTTTCTATAATTCTCTAAAATAATAATGATTTTGACTACCATCGCTTCCTGATGTAGACTAGGATTAGGAAAACAACTACCGAAGACTTTTCCTAGTGGCCTTCCAGTCGGAGTAGACGTAATGTCCCTTGTTGCGAGAGTGAAGAAAGTGATGTCTGTTATTTTCCTGACTTCGCGTGGTTGATGACAGTGATCTGGCCGGCTTTAACCTGGAGGAGAACCTACTGGCATACATGTACTGAAAGGAGTACTGTTGTAGCTATACATTTTGATTGCACAAGTTGCACACAGAAACCGCCACTGGATTGCAGTACTGACCTGCCCAACGGTGGCAACAAGCGAAGTACAACTCAACTTGGGACGACTATCATGGAAGGAAGTGCACATGTTGAAATCACAACGCCGGAGATGACACGCACTCCAACCACAGATGGAATAGCTCCATTGACTAGGCGCCTGCGGCTTCTGGTATGGAGGAGCTCACCTCGCAAGTTTCTCACTATATCTTCTTCTGTAAAGTGTTCGGAGCACACGTACGCCGTAGATCGAAAATCTTTAGGCAAGTTCTCTCGCTTCACAACTTCAACCCGGCGCTTGCAAAGGTCTTCATCTCAAGGGAAGCGATGGGAAGTTATTTCTGCGGAGCGCCCACTTCGATTGTGACACCCAACGACACGACGGCTCGGCAGAGTATGGCACACCTGGTGTATAGGTGATGCAGGCGTTTACGATGGTGAGGATGTCGTAGCAGGTTTACGCACAGATTTTTCTTGGCTCCACTACCTTGTGCAGTTTAGCTCGCTTTTCCCCAGCCTCCCCTTATCATAGTCGTTATGTGTTATGCTATTGCCTCTCAATACTAGACATTGTAACCAACGGCAACCATCTTATGCGTTCGTGTGTGGCTGAGAGGTGCGCCTCCATGCTTGGCGTTGTCAGTGAGGCGATACGATGACCACCGTGACGGCAGCTGGAATGAAACAAGCCCGTTCATACTAGTCTTGAACGGTAGAAGGAGACCCTTCTTGCAGATTACAACTACTGCTGCGTGGGTGACTACCAATGTGTGGTAGCATGCTTCTGCTCCTCGGCTATGTGGGCATGTGTTGGACTTCCGCTGACGGCTTGAAAACTGGAACTTGTACTCACGCTGCGCGATCGTGCTCCTCTCCTTTCCGCCACTCGGGCGTATTTGTGTACAGCGCGCGCGGTGTGCAGCAGGTCAGGCATCGGTAGTGACGCAGGTGTGGCGCGCAGTTGGGCTGGACCAGGGGCGTGTGTACGGCGCGCGGTGTGCAGCAGGTCGAGCTTCGGTAGTGGCGGAGGTGTGGTGTAGAGTTGGGCTGGACCAGGAGTGCGGTCTTGCTGTAACCTGCACGCACTGTACCCCGCCTGGCCTGGCCTGGCCCCACCACAGCACAACATGCTCGTCCGTTTGGTTATTTATTTCAAGGAAGGTTCGCTGCAGTCGAGCATCTGCCCTGCAAGCTCTAGTTTTCCAATTCAAGGACACTGAGTCACTCGCATATCACTGGTGTGCAACGCTGTTCAGAATGGAGACATTGAAGCACTAGCAAGCCTGTTCATGCCAGGCTGCTGCATATGTGTGGCTCTCATGTACGTTAAGGGATACAATTGGAGGGATCACCCAGGGCAGGGGCATAACCTGGAGATAAAGTGCCATGGTCTGCCAAAAATGGAGGGGATCGTAAATCCGGGGTGGGGCATAACATGGGGGTAAGGTGCCATAGACCCTGCCAGTAATGGAGGGGTCATAACCCTAGGGTGGGAGCATAACCCCGGGGTAAGGGGTAAAGTGCCATGGCCCCTGCTAATAATAGGGCTTCGAAGTGTGAGGTCAGGTCCTTGACAACTTCGTAGCAACTGGGTACAAACAACCATTGCGTCCCTGGCACATGGTGTTTGCACTGAAAATTTCAAATTTTACATCATGGTTTGTGCAGATTAGAGTAGATACCTCACACGAAGTACCCGGATATCCTTGTATTGTCCTTTCGAGACACGAGTCTGCTAGCTTGGTCTTCCTTTCTGCAGGGTTTGAGTAGAGTATTGATTTGCACGAAATTAAAATTACAATTCCGGGTGCGACTTGCGACAGCGACACACGTTTCGCGATCATTTTGGTGTTTGCGACATGCCTATGTACTAGTAGTACTATACACGTGCGCTGCACGTGCACCCAGCAATAGCCAGAGTAGAAACTGTATTCCATATGTACGTTGCATGTGACGTCGCAAAAGTTGAACTTTCTTCAACTTCTACGACAGGTACCTTGCGACTGCTAGCCACAGCTCGCGACAGGCCTTTTCTTGTCGCAACTGTTGCGGGTCGTGTTTCGCGTCGCAAAATTGGTATTGTAAATTGACCCATTGCGCATTGCCAAATATGGAATGCTCATACATTGTATGAGTAATGCTTGTGAGTACACTGGGATCAGGAATGCACTGTTCAACAACCCCAGACGACCATGCCCAGGTGGCTGTCTGGGGTGTTTGTGGTACAAATTACGTCATTGCGCAATGGGTCCATTAGGACATACGAGCTTAGACTCACATGTGCACACACTTGCTTCCAAGTACGCTAGTGCAGATGTGTGCAGTGTGCTAGTGCTACTCAAGTAGCCGCTCTAGCTGCATGCATCATTGTGTATATATCTGTATGTATTGCTTGCTCCAGGAAGACTCAATGTCTCGCAGCGGTCAGAACGCCAGTACTCGATCTCAGCTGGTTAGTGTATGCTTACACATGTCCATGTAGCAATGTGTGAACTGTATTTCTCGGTCTGTGTCACAGTTTTTTTCCCCGGGTACATGTACTATAAATCGGGAAGCTCTTGTGGTGTGCAATATTGGCTCTTCAAGCATCACACTGGCTCCCCCTGAGAAACTTTGCAGTTTAACTCTTCAGGCTGATGCTGTGGTTTGCACGCCCAGTTCACAAAGCGGTTTGGTGGGTTTTCAATCTGCTGCTGTGCGTTGCTCACGACCCTAGCGAAACTGTACATCTAGCAAAGAGTGTGCCGCTTGATCGTGTTGTTTGCGGCCGAGGTTGGGGGTTGGTGTGCCTTGGAACGTAGTGCGAGTACATGTTTTAATTCATACTCAAATGCATCCGTGTCTATAAGTACGTTGATATACCGGGTTTGTGTGTGTGTTGGCTGGTTGGTTGGTTGGTTGGGATATTTTATTTTGCTTCGCCATAATGAACAGGCATTGCTGCCTTCTTGCCTGGGCAAGTGGATTGGCCAAGCTCTCGCTAATGATGAAGCGCGGGGTGTGTGGGATGCTTGTTGGGCGTTCTAATTTTACCCGGGCTTGACCTCAGTGCGTGTGTGGTGTGATGGTTTCGTTGCTTGCAGGATGACCTGCGAGATGCCAACGCTAAGCTGGAGTCGATGGCGAAGAGTCGAGAGACCCAGCTGCAGTCCTATCTGGTTGCTGCTCAGGCCAAGGATGGCGTGATCAAGGTACTGTCATGAGGCACACATCAGCGAGTTGTTGCATATAGGCAATGATAGCATGCAGCAGGGAGATGACACAAGACCACAGCTCCCAAAACGATGTGCATTTCGATCCCCGATTTGGAAGTTCCATGTGGTCCGCGATCTATACCACTTCTGACCACGGGCTTGACTTGCAGACCCCTAACGTGACTCGGTCCAACGATGCCATAATGTTAACTCGGAAACCTTTGCGATCCGAATCCTTTGCGGTTTTCGCGATGGGTGTGACATCGCAAAAGTAGGCCGGCACGAAACGTAGAACTGTAGTAAAGAAACTGAGGAAATTGACTCCAATCACGAACATATCCAGGTGCAAAATTGTCTGTGCTCGCAAGTCGCGAACTAAACGGGAGCAAAGGTTTCCGGGTGTACAGTATGCGAGCGTTGTGTAAATCAGCCCTGCCCACTTTGTGGTGGGTCTGATCAACTCACCTCCCACCGCTTAGGAGCTGCATCTGCGCCTTGATCCAAGAGGGTGGTGGCGTTCCTGCGGATGCGGAAAACTCGAGTCTCGCGCGAACCGTAAATTTTTTTGTTCTTTCATGTTTCTTCACACCTCTTTGTCCAGAGTCTACAAGAGCAGCTACAGATGCAACGTGGCCGATTATCCATGTCGCCGTCACGCCGTACACCTGAGAGTATCGAGGTCAGTTGCATGGAGTATTTTTTTACTTTTTAGCACTCCTGAAGATTCAGGATTGTGTGTGAAGTGTCTGTGCGTTTGTGTGTGTCTGTGCTTGTGTTTGCGTTTGTGTGTCTGTGCAAAATCTTGCTGCTCCAGAATCAAATCCAGTTTGCAGTAGTAGCTGCTGTGCCTTATTGATGTGTGCTTGCACTGACTGATTATTACAGCTCTGTGCATGTGTGTGCGTTCATGTGTGTGTTCGTGTGTGTGATTCTATGTGTGTGCGTGCGTGTCTGTCTGTCTGTATGCGCACGCTCGGGTGTGTGTGTGTGTGCCTAGGCGGACCTGTTGACAGTCCAAGCCCAGCTAAAGGCGTCTCAGGAATTGGTGGACGTGCAGCGACGACAGCTGAACGAGGCACGCCAGGAGAAGGAGCGTCTGCAGAAGCAACTTGATGCTATCACCATGGAAGCTATGGCGCTGGTATGTTCTGCGTCAGCACCATTGCTGGGCGACATGTGTAGCCTGTTACGTGATTGCATCATCACGTGGGGTGTTCTGTAGCTGTGTGATGCAACATGGCAAGCACTGGTCTCAGTGGTCTGCCATGCAATACTTAGCACTTTAATAGCAGACACGACGACGTCATTTGCAAATATGATGATGTCATTTGCAGATGTGATGATGTCATATGCAGATGTGATGATGTCCTTTGCATGACTGTATTGACATGTGCTATGTGGCACAGTGGTATTCTGTATGTGTAGCCATAGGGCATTGACTCATGATTGGATATACTTAGTTGCAATCTCTCTATTCTGTGGATGAGTTGGACAAAGTCTCTGCAGCACTGCTTTCACACATCCGCAATGATCATAGAACGGTATTGCAAACAGCCCAGTGCCACTCAGTGCAATGCTAGTTCTAGTAATTGGTGGCTCCCGGCAACGCATGGTGTTGGTGGTATTGGAGGCAGCAGACTTAATTTGCCTCAGTTCGGACTGCGCCTGTGTCTTGAACATGCTGTAGGGCAGTGGTCCAAGTCCCGGGTCAGATGGCTTTGCCACGCCTGACCGCTCCAGGACGGTGGATGACGAGGCTGTGCGCTTGCGTGGCAAGCTATCAGATGCAGACGCACTGGTGGCGAGTGTGCGCTCGCAACTGGCCGATGCCCAGAGGCAGAGCCAGGCACTGCATGCTCAGCTGGACGTAGAGAAACTGGCAGCCTCTCAGGTTTGTTCTGCTAAGTTGCTTGACAGCAGTGTGACTGTCTTGGCTCAGGGTATTCTTCTACCTTTTCAGCGTGGCCCATCCGTCCACACAAGCCTTTACATGCCTTCTTCCATATGCAGAGGCTCCACTGCTGCCAATTAATCATTGCGTCAATCTCCTTCACCACCACCACTGTCTTACACAATCGTAAATAGATATCCCTCCAAATGTTCGCCTTGGGGCTTCATCAGAGCATATGAACACACACACACACACACACACACACACACACACACACACACACACACACACACACACACACACATGCTAACGCAGGTATCCCACGGGCGATGTCCCTTGGTTCAGAAAGTCAAGTTTAGTGTGTCCCTTGCCTTGTCCCTGTGTTGAGAAAGTTTTAAGTTAGTTGGCACATTGCCCTATTTGACTCCTCTCTCAATGTAAGCTTGTTGATTACTTCATCAGGTACGTGAAGATTGCCCGAGGCATGAGAGTCTGAGTTGCAACTAGGCATTGAGTGGTGTCTTGTTTTCTATGTGTCATTCCATTGATTGTGCAAGTAACCGTGTTCTGTGCAAGAACCCGTGTTCTGTGCTGTACACCGGTGTGCAGGTATATGCGTGCACTGCGTTGCAATACTGTTTTTGTACTGTTTCGGATAGTTGCCTTGGTTGGCTATCACCCTTCATTTCACATTCATTCGTCATTGGCAGTCGTTTGACGAGCCAGGAATTATTGAATAAATACAAAACAAATGTCGCTGCCTCTTTGACTTCCCTTCTCCTGCTCTCCTGCTGGCAGGCAAGTCGAGTGGCCGAGAAGTTGCGCAGGTGCGAGGCCGACCTTGCACGGGCACGCTCCACCGTTGAGGAGCTACGTGAGGAGCTGAGCAGCCGCGATGCGCAGCTCCAGGACCTGGCCAGGCTGCAAGCACAGCTCAAGTCGTCGCAAGCGGAGCGCGACCTCCTACAGCAGAGAATCGATGGCATGAGAAAGGTACGGCGGCGACAGTGAAGTTAATTCTGTTCTTTCTTTCTCTCTCCTCTTTCTCTCTCTCTCCTCTCTCTCTCTCCTCTCTTTCTCTCTCTCTCTCCTCTCTCTCTCTCTCTCTCTCTCTCTCTCTCTCTCTTTATTCTCTGCATGGTGTCCTGAATGGCGTAAGCGAGAATGGCAATCCTGCCACACTTGCTGGAATGCACTTTAAAAATAATAATGAGAATAAGAATAATTATCATGCTTCAGAGGCAACATTTGTAGTTTTTTGGCATTGCTCTTGAGGTGCTGAATGTTGTGAAGGTCTTGTTCACTTCTCTGTAAGTTCAGTGTTTTGGCCGATTGTGTTTACTGCATGTGTTTGTGGATTTAGAATTAAACGTCAATTTCTAGCTACGTATATTGATACACATGTGCCTGTGTTTGTGTGCGTGCGTGTGTGTGTGTGATGTGTGCGTGTGGTGTGTGTGCGTGCATGCGTGTTTGTGTGTGTGTTTTTGTTTGTGCGTGCGCATGTGTACATGCATGCGTGTTTGTGTATGTGTCTGTCTGTGCTCACGTATCGTGTGTATATGTATATGTGTCTATGTGGTTATGTATTGAGCAGGTATCAGATGTGGCCGTCGGCGCTACAGCAGCGGAGCTTCAGAATGCCAGCCAGGAGCTGGCTCGACTGCAGGAGGCAAACCAAAAACTCCGCGAGGATCTGCTTCATGCCAATGATGATGTCAGGATTATCACGGCCGAGAAGTCCTCGCTTCAGAACTCACTGGGCAAAGTCAATGACGATCTCCAGTCCAAGCAGGCGTCGCTAAAGCAGCAAGAAGCAGAGCTGCAACACCTGCGCGCAGAGCTTGTTTCCGCGCAGGCCAACCTGTCGGCCAGCAAGGCGTCTCTGACAACTGCGCAGGACGAGTGCAGTCGGCTACGGCATGAACTGCAAGTGGCCGAGAGTAAGCTACGCGATCGCGACGCCTCGCTGCACAGTGCTCAGGCGGACGCATCAGCGCTAAGGTCCAGCATGTCCACTCAGCAGGGCCAGCAACGAGAGCTCATCCGTGACAAGCAGACGGCGGAGGCGACGGCTGCAACGCAGCTCAGCAGCATTGCATCCCTGCGCCTGCAACTGGAGGAACTGACCAACTCCCTAGCCGTGGAGCGTGCTGCCAACAGCAACCTTCGTCAGCAGCTGCTTGAAGCGCAGCGTGAACTCAGCGAGGCACAAGACACGGTAATGTCGAAACGCCATGAGGCAGACACCCTCGGCTCAGAGCTGCATTCGCTACGTCTTCGATCAGCAGACACATTGCGTTCGTCTGACGTGTCCGACGTTGCATCGCAGGCCGACTCCTTGCCGGATCTTGGCATGCATTACCAGGCGGAAACGGCGCGTCTACGCCAGGAGCTGGAGGCCACGCGTCATCTTGTGGATCAGCTGAGCGCGGAGAGGAACGCCATGGAACAGAGGTGCAGAGAGCTGGCAAGAGACCTTGCGGAACAAGCCAAACGAGTATGTGTGTATGCATGTGTGTGTGTGGGGGGGGGGGGGGGGTCGAGTGTTCATCCATGTGTTGAGAAGTTGCACTCAGCTGGCAAGCAAGACTAGAAAGTGACTTGTCGTTTTGACATTGCCCGCATTTCAGGTGCTCCTTTCGTTTAATCCATACATGAAGTTTAGTTTTGTCGTAAGCGTGTAGTTGTGCAGGCTGTTCATACGTTGTGTTTTCGCTGTCTCGGCAGTCATGTAGTTTGAATATTACTTTCTGCTGCAGTTGTCTGTGATCATGGTGAAGTACAGTGGCAGTGATTGATGGTGAAGTACAGTGGCAGTGATTGATGGTGAAGTACAGTGGCAGTGATTGATGGTGAAGTACAGTGGCAGTGATTGATGGTGAAGTACAGTGGCAGTGATTGATGGTGGAGATGTTAGTCTGAGTACCTCATACAGGTACGAGTACAAGTGGTTTGTGCATACCTACTGAGAGTTATCTGGTTGAGTAACCTTGTCCTGCGGTGTGTCTTGTGTTCTGCTGCTGTTGCTGCTGATGTGTGTGCGTGGTACAGATTCCCAGCTCTCAATCCCGATCGATCGGTGTCGGCAGTCATGATTCGCGCCCGCCAGCCGTACACCTGGACTCTGATCTGCTGCAGCGCGTACTCAGCGCTCATCAGGCTGAAGCGGAGCTGCAACGTGAGCTGCGGCATCTGCTGCGCCACGCCGGCTACTCGTCGGCCGATATCGATCGGCTTCTCCCGCCACCGCAGCCTGCCACCTCCCATGCGCGGGCGGACGACGGCCTGGCGAGCCTGCGTACGCGCTACAGCGAGGGAGTGCACGCTAACGAGCAGCTGCGCACGCGCCTGCAGGACCAGCTGACGGCGTGTGAGTCCGACCGACAGCGCTGGCAGCGCAGCGTCAACGAGCAGAACAAACTGACGCAGGATCTACAGCGACGGCAGCAGCAGTCCACCGCCGCAGCAGCAGCACCGCTGACATCGTCACCGTCGCCACGGGGACGGCCAATAGACCTGAGCGTCGTCTCCGGACTCACCATGGAGGACCTGCAGGGCCTGTGCAAGGATTTGAGCCAGTCGCTGCGTGCCAGCCAGGCGTTGCAGGCCGACCTGCAGCAGAATCTATCCAACACGGGCGGTGCTGCGCCATTGTTCTTACAACACGAGAAGGATAGGCTAGCCGGTGACGTGGTGTTGCTGAACGATCGGCTGACACGACTCCAGGAGGAGAACAGGAAGCTGCGTGCAAGACTGGAGACGGGGATCCACACCGATCGGTATGCTACAACAAACTATACATGTACCAGTAGTTGTCTTGTACCATTAGCTGTTCTGTTATTCTTTGCTGTTGCTGTGCGGTGTTACTGCCTTGCTGAGTGATGCAGGGTCATGTGACACTTTCCCATTGAAATTGATCATCTGATATGACTGGTCACATGACTGATCCGTGTTGATATCATGCCATTGTCCTGAGTCTGCAGATGGCTGACTGCCTGGGTCAATGCGTTGTTGTCGGTGTAGCTGTGATCGTCACGCCATCATGGGCCTTCATGGCATTGTGTTCTGGCCCGCTGTGTGTGCGTGTGTGTGCGTGTGTATGTGTGTGTCTGTCTGTGTGTGTGTGTGTGTGTGTGTGTGTGTCTGTGTCTGTGTGCACTGTTCAGAGGCTCCAGCACCAGTCCAGCACAGCTGACCGAGCTGGAGAGAGAGCTACAGCAGAGCCATGCCATTGCTGCACGAATGCGTGACACGCTGGCCACGCGCGAACACGAGCTGCCGCCAGCCACTCTCAGCTCGACATCGCCAAGTCGAGGTCAGCCTGATCATGAGGTAGGTATCCGACAGAGAGACAGAAAGACAGACAGGGAGGGAGAGAGAGAGAGAGAGAGAGAGAGAGAGAGAGAGAGAGAGAGAGAGAGAGAGAGAGAGAGAGAATGCGAGAGATTGCGAGAGAGTGAGTGACTGAGTGAGTAAGAGAGTGAGTGAGAGAGTAAGAGAGTGAGTGAGAGAGTGTTGGCACTCGTTTGAGCTCTCATAGCAAGATGGACATGGTGCTGTACCGCGTTTAATTTCTATTTGTATCCACTGCACCTAGCTAATCTTCCTTTCTGTCCGATGTGTTGTGCTATGCAGGCATTGGCTGCTCAGTTATCAGGTATCCGCCATGCACTGCAACAGCACACACAAGCCAGCCAATCATTACGGGACTGGGTTTCTCAGCCGCGCCAATCCTCCACATCATCGCCCGGCAAAGGAGCGCAGCCGGGCAGCAGTGTCAGCACCGGCACCACCACAGCGATGACAACGACGACAGGCCTGCCTGGTGGGTTTGTGCACATGGAGCGGCAAGTCCGCGGCGGACTGGACTCGCTGAGCAAGCTGGAGGCAGCCATTGCCACTGCCAACGAAGTAAGTACGGTACTGTCAGTCGCTGAAGAACTGCGGGGTCAGTCTCCTAGCTTAGACCGTTCTTATTGTCATGTATTACAGACTGGAGAGATTTACAGTCTATGCGCAGTCGAGTCACCGTGTGTACATTGGTTTGCTGTGCTTGGTGAAATTCTAGTCTGGTCATTCTTTGGCGCTCCGTTCTTTGGCGCCCGACAGTACTATAATAAAACATGTTAAGGTGACCACTCAGATAAGGCAACCACCTGTCCTAGAAGACTACTGCAACCAGCACCAAGGGGTGGTACTTCCAGTCTATTGACCCTGGATAAGGAGACCACCTGGTAACAGAGACCACCCTGTGAAGGTCCCTTGAGCGGTCGTCTTGGACAGGTTTCACTGTCGTATCCCTTGCTTGCCCAACATGACCGTACTTTGATCAAGGCTGAAGTGAAGATATGCAGTTGTAGACGTTTAGTGGGTGATGTTCACTGCTTTGCTGGTGTTTGAGAAAGTTGCAGAAGCCTCATCCAGTCTTGTACAAGTACTGATGGTGGGAATCGATATATCGGTGGCTGTATTCCAGAGTTTGAGTTGTCTATAACCGGACGATATGTTTTGTTAGTTTACAATATGTTTTGTTAGTTTACAATAATTATGTGTTGTCCTCTTTCATGGCTGCCTTTGACCAGTTGACTGGCTGCCCTAAGCGCCAGGACATGAAATAATCTTGGGCAGCAAACAGCAGGAATGTCAAGGGAGTGAAGCTACGGTTGGATTGGAGTGTGCGCAGAAATAAACCGAAAGCAACTTATAAATAACGCCGCATGTTTTCCAATGCGTCCGGCTTGTTCTTCTGCAAGGTTTTCTAGCCAAAAACAATGCATTGGTTTTTTAATTATCTTTTGGCCT
Source organism: Sycon ciliatum (assembly GCF_964019385.1). Taxonomy (NCBI): domain Eukaryota; kingdom Metazoa; phylum Porifera; class Calcarea; order Leucosolenida; family Sycettidae; genus Sycon; species Sycon ciliatum. Next base: position 36,386,686 of record NC_088647.1, on the reverse strand, counting down.
CGTCTTCTCGCCCTTGCTGCTCCCCAGCACGTCGATGCTAATACCGTTCATCATTTACTGCAACTAGCAAGACAGGTACGGGCGCAGTTAGAGGCAGCCGAAGCGTTGCTATCGCAACTGAAGAACGTGGCGCCAGTGGCCGTTTCCTCCTCGGTAAGACAATCCACCGTAGCGTATTGTCTCACTACAGTGTAGTATGAACCTGTCAAAGGGGGGGGGGGGGGGGTGTGCTACATGATAATGTTGCTGCTGCTGCTGCTGTTGCTGCTGCTGCTGCTGCTGTTGCTGCTGCTGCTGCTAACACATGTTTTGTTGAACGGCAATTCACTGGGGTAAGGTTTCCCGGATTATGTGCTGCATGCGGCTGTTTTTATTGCTGTCAACGTCTCAGCACTGGTAATATGCTCTGTGTTTCCCTGTCTCCATGTACTTCCTCCTCCTCCTCGTCCTCCTCTCTCTCTCTCTCTCTCTCTCTCTCTCTCTCTCTCTCTCTCTCTCTCTCTCTTTCTCTCTCTCTCTTCCTCTCTCTCTCTTCCTTGTCAGGTTGAAAATGCATTGCTGAAAGCTGAATCAGCAGATCTTCGCCGAAAGTTGGCAGCTCATGAGAAGGTCATGTACAAAGCATTGCAGCACATTCAGGTTAGTACATGTACAGACCTACAGACCTACAGACTATACATGTTATAGGGTAACATGATTTTTTGAGCCAACTAAGACTTTGGAGGTAATGGCACTACTGAGTGAAGAAGGTGGCTGCTCCGAACAGTGGAGATCACGCTTCCTGCCGACTTCCTGACACTTGTCGTTATTTGCGATGTGTTTTTTTAGCGGCACTTGTTTATCACTCCATTGAGAACTTAATACGATGATGTCATTCGCATACATCGTGATGATCTCATTTTCATACCTCGTGATGATGTCATGCGCATACCTCACGATGATGTCATGCGCATATCTCGTGATGATACCATTCGCGTACCTCGTGATGATCTCATCCGCATAACTCTGTAGCTGTGGTTGGAGACTGAGGTGCAACTACAGCAAAACCTGTCAAGGCGACCACTCGGATAAGGTGACCGGCGACCACTCGGATAAGGCGACCGGCGACCACTCGGATAAGGCGACCACCTGTCCTAGAAGACCACTGCAACCAGGACCAGTGGATGCTATCTCCAGTCAAATGACCCTGGTCAAGGAGACCACCTGGTAACAGAGACCAGGTCTTGAAGGTCCCTTGAGCGGTCGTCTTGGACAGGTGTTCCTGTACTAGGTAGTGTGCTAGGAGAAACTGCTGAGTTGGAGAATGCTACATGGACAGGAGTGGAGCTATGGGCCCAGCAGTCAACCCACTTGCTTTGATGCCGAAGAAGGGACTATACAAAGCGTAGGGATCGTTAACCGTCCGCTGTTTGTGCTGCCCTTTCTCTTGTGCATGTGTGTTATGCGTGCGTACTTGTGTTTGTGTGTGTGCGTGTGTGCGTGCGCGTGCATGTGTGTGTGTGTGTGTGTGCACAGAAATCGAAAGACGACAAAGAGAGAAGCTCTTCACTCTATGCTCACTGTGAGTATCCTATGGCCTGCGGCTTACATGTACATGTACATGTGCTGTATGTATGTGCAGCCACTTCTGTCTTGCAAAGCAGCATGTGTGTGTGTTCATACTAAAACAAAGGCTAATAGAAAAATGGACTCGGATGGAGAGCCAAGGATAAATTTATAGAACGGAAATAGGACCAATGAACTACAAGTGACGCTATAATATCCACTAACACCACCAGTTACTAAACAACCAGCTCATAGCTCATAGCGTAACTTGTAGTTCATTGGTCTTTTTTCTTTGCTAATAGAAAAGTGTGAAGCAGTGTCTAGTTCGGGCACCGAGAGTAAACAAGCTCTCAAGAGTGTGAAATTCTGCGTATGGGGTCTCCGACGGCGACAACTCGCATCATGTGTTCTGAGCATATTTCGTACTGCGTACAACGAAGGCCAGCGTGTGTGCTGGATATCTGCCATGATTATGCTGATGTGAGTTTTCACTGTTATCGGACCCCGAAGAATGGGTATTTACTATTTACTATTAATTTTAGCGTTTCACACTCTTGGGAGCTTATTTACTCTTGTCTGTATGCATGCATATTGTAAAGTGCATTCACAATTCTTTTCTTCCAGGAGAGATTGTCAGTCAATCCTCGGTAGTATAGTGGTAAGTATCTCCGCCTGTCACGCGGAAGACCCGGGTTCGATTCCCGGCCGGGGAGGACATTTCTTTTTTTCTCATTTTTTAGTCTTTTAATGACCTCTCGACAGACCGAGTACAACGACATCCGATCGTGGGAGTCACGGTTTCACCCTGCACCGGTTCACATTGCAGTGTTTGCAAGTGTATTTTAATACACTTGCCAAAAGGCGTAAGGATGCACAGCAACCGGCGCGTACTTGACCTAACGCGATCGGATTTTAATTTTATTGACCAGTACTGTTCATACTTGTAGGACAACATTAACATGGGTGCTGAATTGTTTTTCATCTGCAAAGCACTATACGGTAATTATATTTTTTTGAAAGCACCCGCTTCGTCCAGAAATATGTACTGATGGCATCGGAATGACATGGGATGTGTGGTCTACGCTATAGACTGTATGTGCATGTGTTACGGTGAAGTCTCTCAATCGTGGACACGCTAGGAATGAGTGTTAATCACTTTACTCTAGTGATGTAACAAACCATGAATTTTACAAACGAATAATCCAGCGAATACCACTCAAGCGAACGAACGATTATTCTACTACTCCACAAAAAAATCATTATCGCCAATTATCCTATTGCAAAGTGTACATGTAGCAAACACACAACACACAAGCGCTCAGACTCGAGTCAAGAGTAGAGTGCACCATGGTCTACCGTGCGCAGTCAAGTCCTTGTCTGCAACACAATACAATGTTTATGCATTCAAGTCGAGAGATCTAGAGTCGAGAGATCTAGAGTCGAGAGATCTAGAGTCGAGAGATCTAGAGTCGAGAGATCTAGAGTCGCGGTATGCACTGCACGGACTTCGCGCGCCCGCGAATATTCGAATGTCGAACCTTCCACCTAGATTTTATCGGATCGATTATTCGTTGAGATCCAAGAGATCGAGTAAATCCGAATAATTGACTATTCGTTACATCACTACTTTATTCTTAGCAACGCGATCGAGAGCAGGGGAGTACTGAAGAAATGTGATGCCACAGTCAGACCTCGCTTACTGTAAATTGAGAAACTTTCGCTAGAGATTAAATTTCGCTATTTTCGCGACCACACATTCGCGGATAGAATTCGCCGCAAACCTCTCCGTACATTGATTGTAGACAGTACAATATCCGACTGAAAGGATAGAATCGCAAAAGTTTCTCATCGTGAATCAGCCCAATCTATGAAAACGCTAAATTTGCGTGCCACGAAAGTTTGTCGCTTTACATTAACTGCACACAGAACATCCGGATAGGCGAGGGAACCGGATAATCGAAACCACATACTGTTTGTATGCATGACATATGCTGTAAATTTTATGTCTTCAACAAACATAAAAGTATCGTACTTGAGACACCATGATCATGCATTCTCTATTCTCATTGGACACACACTCTATCGCTACACTAGATTACATTCTACATTATTATATACTTGAAAGAACCATTGCCTTTGCCATCAAACTTCAAGCACACAAATTCTCGACAAGTCTTCACCAGACGTTCCAAAAGGCAACAACCCACAAAAATGGCCACGCATGCTCCAGAAGAGCCAGCTGCGACAAAAAAGGATTTAATCGCGAAGGATACGATTTACATACTGTAAATATACAAAATTTCGGTGCTGCAAAATTTCGGCACGTCACGATTTTTGACATTTCGGTGGCGATTTATTTTCGGCGTGGGGTAGATCAGCTATAGAGGGCATGGTATACCGGTATAGTGCGACAGATGCTGTGAAAAATTTCATCGGCGATTTAATTTAGGCGTTTTGGGTCGGTGCCGAATATAGCCGAAATTAAATAGCTGCCGAAAATTTGTATATTTACAGTAACAAAGTTGACATAAAATACCAGAATCACAGGATACTACGTATGAGCTAACGTTAAGATCAAGGATTAACAGAATCTACCCTGAGTCATATAAATACCACTCGCATGTTCGCGACACTCCCACGAAAGGCAAGAAAGATAGTGAGCAAAAACACAAAAAAATTAGGGTAATTTCGGGGAGAGCAAATTCGAAGCCATTCCTGTTCTACTATTGCCGACACAGCATCAATATCAGTGACATGGCACACAAGGTCTACATGTATCACAACAAAGATTTCATGCAGTATGAATATAGAACAGTGAACAATTGAATCTTGCCTTCAGCCATGCGGGAATTTCCTCAAACAGAAATACAAATCAAGTGTGTAGTGTGTGTATCACGCTACAACAAAGCCAATATGTGTGTGTGTGTGTGTATGTCTGTGGTGAAATATGAATACTATTTACAGTGTGGGTGACAGTGCAATGTTCACCAGAGTCATATCAGGACCAGGTGTTGTTAGTGTTGAACTGTTGACAGCACGATCTAGTTGCATGCTATCAACTCAATTCAATATTACCTTCTTACTCATTCATACATTACCGTCTTGGATATGCTGCTGCAATGTGGCGCGTGATGCAAGCGCTGATGACCTTGCTGGTCTTCTGCTTCTCGAATCTGTAGATGCAGCTGGTTGAGTGACTGCCTCACTAGACGTTGCTGTAGCGTCAGCTTCACCATGACCCGTAGCGTCAGCTTCAACCTGAGCCGTGGCGTCAGCTTCACCATGACCCGTAGCGTCAGCTTCAACCTGAGCCGTAGCGTCAGCTTCACCATGACCCGTAGCGTCAGCTTCAACATGACCCGTAGCGTCACCATTAGTCATTGAACATTCCATTGGGTACACCAAACACAGGGGACGTTTGAGGATTCTTCCATTAGGTGTCAAGACTGATACTGACCGAATTGCCTGGTCAGCACTGTGATGTACCTTAGTGATTCGACCAAGTGACCACGCAGCTCTAGGGAGATGTTCATCCTTGATGATTACGACATCGCCTACTACTGGCACGCTGCGATCTCTCACTCTACGTTGACGTAGTTGGTTACCACCACGTTCACGAAGGGTAGCCAAGTACTCATCATTCCAAATACTCCTGAAACGTTCCACTTTAACCTGGCCTTGTTTCAACCGGGCAAGAAGTGCATCAGTTGGATTACTATTAGGATTGAAATCTGGATCAATGGTATCGTTGTCCACCGGTGGAAAGCCGATGTTAGGATTCAGACAGAGGAAATGGGCTGGAGTAATCACAAGTTGGGTGGGATCATCGCTGACATAAGTCCGGGGTCTGGCATTCACAACCGCCTCAACCTCAATCAGGAGCGTCTCAAATTCATAATGTGTGAGGAAAGATCGACCGATGGACTTACGTAAATATCGCTTGACCGTTTGCACCATTCGTTCGTAGAACCCGCCCATCCACGGAGCTAGTTCTGTGAAACCCAGCCATGAAGGGTTTGATGATGGCGAGCTCTCATGGTGTGATATGTGCTAAAGCGAATACTTGCTCAATCCTGTTCCTTTTTCTGTTTGTTCGTGTTGTTCTTCTCTTTATAGTACAACATACTGATGATATTGTGCAGCAAAGTAAACGCAATATCCAGGTAAATGCTTTGAGTGCATGTATGGCAAGTCTGTGGTGGTGAAGTGATGTACTGTCCATCAGTTGAGGTCATTCTCTCTACAGATGATACGTTCATTTGGTTCTCTTTTGCACTAAAAAGTACTAGTGACGCCAGGGCATGTGGCACTGGAAGGGACTCTCTCTCTCTCTCTCTCTCTCTCTCTCTCTCTCTCTCTCTCTCTCTCTCTCTCTCTCTCTCTCTCTCTCTCTCTCTCTCTCTCTCTCTCTCTCTCTCTCTCTCTCTCTCTCTCTTCTTCTCTGACTGACTCTCTCCTCTCTCTCTCTCTCTCTCTCTCTCTCTCTCTCTCTCTCTCTCTCTCTCTCTCTCTCTCTCTCTCTCTCTCTCTCTCTCTCTCTCTCTCTCTCTCTCTCCTGTCTCTCACTTTATTCCTTCTCTCATTGTTGTCTTCACCCATGTCTGTGTGTTTGTGTTTTTACTCCAGTCGCATACCACGAGATATCAATCATGACATTAGCCCGAACAAGTGGTTGACACTGCCAAGCTCAGCTGAGTGCTCAAACCGTCAATCTTCATTCAGCAGCCATCATTCTTTTGAGATTGTTTTTATCTCATTTACAACAGCAATCTGATGATCACACCTTCAATAATACTTTATTCATGTTACTCCACAAAATTATTACCAAAATCATGTCATCTATTTATTCGACTTTGTCTCTTTAGGTGCTTCAGCTTGTGTTTTAAAAAGTTAGTGTATCGTGGATTCCACTTGAGAGAGATGCTAGACATTGAAAGTTACACATCGATTTTTGTATTCTTGTTTTCGTCTCCGCATAGGCTTTCTGGCATTACAGTATGCCACATCAGTCAAATTGAATCTTGATACGATCAAGTGCAGCATGGCTTGGCGCTGGTATTGTTGATGTTTGAGTATGTGTGCCTGCAAGAGTACATGGCCACCCTAGTAACACACAAGTCACGTGACATCATCAGATTGTAACTACTACAGGCTCTCCAACCGTCCTGCTTTGGACCAAAAACATTTGTATACATTTACATGGAAGGCAAGTGCCTTAGCATACATATTATATGGGTGCCCTGCTTTGGAATGGTCGCAACGTTGGACAGATTGCTACTACAATAATTATTATAGTTTCATGCATGAAGCTAGTAGTCACAACCGGGTGATGCGTGGTGCTCCGTGACTTGTGTGTACAATAGCTCCATTCGAATGAATATTGAGCACTCCACCGAGCCGGAGGACTCTTCATTTGTAATCCCTGGAGTATGTACTCTTGCAAATGGGGCTTATCCCACCACAGTCCACAGGTTCAGGATACGTCTCATAATAATGTGTACAGTGCGCATTGCATCATAAAAAAAATGACGTCCACTTGAAACTCTGTCAGGACCGCACCAATAGCAATACTGGAGTTGTGCACTCTGGGGGGATATGTACTCTTGCCGTCTTGGTGTAACTACGGTGCTGGCCAAAGAAATCCAACCTCATGAATAGAATAGCGCTGGGCCATGGGCACTACATGTGTGCAGCCCTAGCACTGCACAGTCATACTGGTATGTGCACTGGAACGGGGTGCTACTTTATTCACGAGATTGGATTTCTCAGGCGGCTGAGGCCATAGTATTGTGGTCAACTGCATGGATATTATGCCTGTACGATGAAACATCCCTCTCCCCATCACATGCACACATACACCACAATATGTACATGTACATGTACCTGCTCGCTGCCACAAGCTGACCATGTACGCGGATGTCCTCCAGGCAGAGAGAGAGACGGCAGATCAGCAGAAATGTTGGAAAGATGTGACTTGTCTGGCTATTGAACCACCCAATAGGCAACAACCCCACCAAATCCCCAGACCCAGACTTGGCTGTGTGAACTGGAAAGCACCAGAACACTCCTGGACCCACTGCACATCAGCAGTAAGTGAATGAGGACAACTTCAAAAGGTGCAGAAAAAGGATTGAATGCATCAGGTTATGCACCCAACTGCATTTTACCTTTCCCCCAGTGAAGGTAATGCTTAGCACAGGTGTGGGTTGCTGAACCAGAGTGGATCTGATAATAGGATTCACGGTCACTGATGATACGTAACGTAACTGCCGAGTACACTTCCAGGAGGAAGCACACAGTGCTGCTCAATGAAATCCAGTGGCGTCACTCATGTGTGCACCTTGCACCATTCCGCAGCCCAGTGTCCACAAGTCTAGCGCTGTGCAGGGCCCGGCGCGTACTTGAGTGACGCGACTGCATTTCATAGAGCAGCGTTGTACATGCATAGAGCCTAAAGTGAGCATGTCTAGAATGCACCAGGATACAGCGTACACCTCCAAGCAGCCGAGCGATAAAGTGGCAACAGACCTACTGTGACCATTATCTGGCATACACGCAGCCACCAAATAAATTAGCTGGCACGTGAGTGCACATACACGCGCACACAACACACAAGTGCAGACACGAACACACCCCATGGCACCTGAACCAGCACAATCGTGTGCATAATTATTAAAAATATACACGCCTACACACACACACACACACACGCGCGCACACACACACACACACACACACACGCACAGAGTTGTGTACAGTACAGCCTGCGCACATCGCTCGCGGTAGTGCACATCAGAGAACAGCAGTTCTTACTGAGCGGCCAATAGCCTTGTTAGCCGACCTCATGCTACTCAGGAAGTCCTCCGTTTCCTCAGCATACAGGGGCCAGTAGAGACGAGGATCGTAGTTCAAAATACACGCCAGCATTCGCAAGCAGTCCAGGTTCAACTGCGGGCCAGCGCTTTCCGTCTCCAGGTCCTCGAACAGCTTCATGCTCTCGCTCGCCCAGACGATGTTCTCAAACGAGTCGAATTCCGGCGCCGTCGTGTTGAGCTGGAAGATGAGAAACTGGAAGGTCTGGCCGTTGGTAACCACGCCGTGGCACACCTCCGGTATGGCTAGCTTGATACCGCGCTCATGTGGCCCGGATGCCGGCAGCACTGGTCGGAAGCGGTGCGTGATGTTGACCCTGTCGCGCACGTACGCCTGCGCGTGCAGCTGTCCGAACATGTACAGGATACCGGTGCTGAGCGTCTTGCCAGGACTGTGGAACTTGTGGATCTGGTCGTGCATGAAGTGACCGTTGGAGTAGCGGCGCTCGCATTTCGTCGTGCCAAACTTGTTCGTACCCTCAAGGAAGCCGCCACGGGGTCGCAAGTAGTTACAGCTCTCTTTGTGCATGAATCGCATGCCGCTGTCACCACGAGGACTGAAGTCCATCGTGGGCTTGTACGCGGAGGACAGCACGCTTGAGATCTCCTGGTCGCCGATAGCATACGGCTTGACGGGTACAGAGTTGCGCATCAGCAAGCCCGTCTCCGTCTTGATCATCTGGTTTTGACCCCAGCGTGAAAAGAAACAGGAGATATGCTGATTGAACGCCACATGGTTGGTCCTGGAGAAATCTGTCCTAGGCAGCCTATACAGATGCTGGAAAACAGTGGGAAAGAGGTACTGTAGAAACAACTGCCGTTTGTCCAAGTGCTCAAACACAATAGGCTCATTGACGTGGTTGGATATTTGCCATATGCTGTGACGTATATCATCTTCCACAGCCTCCACAGGGTACAGCTGGCTTGTAGCAAGAAACCTCTCGGGTAAGCCCTTTACTAACCGGGCGTTGGCGGCAAATAGAGATTTCGATAAGCCATAGGAAGGTTCATAGTCTTGAGGGTCGTGTTGGTAATACGATTGCCAGTGTTTACTGATTCCCAGAGGATGGCGGGGACGTCTCCCCAATCGTCTGCCTACCCAACGCGGTAACGCCTTATATCCAGAGTGTCGATAATACTTCGTGTATCTACCTACAGCAAGCTTGTGAGGAGCCATGGCCGCAAGTGGCCACGTCCAAAGTGTGGCAATACAATCACGATGTTTTCAAGTTAGTTCGCATCACATTGAAATAATTGCAGCTAACATTTTTTTGAAAATGTGAGTGTTTTGCTTTTTTTGTTCTCGTCTTTTTGCTGGTGCACCGGTACCATGGGTACCGTGCGCGGTGGGCCGGTGGCCGGTCGCGCATACAGCTATTATTACCAAGAGTACTCTTGTTATTACTAGGCTGGCCGGCCGGCCGTGGATCGCCATTAATTTTTTCGATCGTTGCCTTGGTTATCGAAAGGATGTCGGCCTTGGCACATCGCGATTTGCACAATCATGTAGATAAAAAAATAATGTGTTGAATTATTTTGAAATCAGAAAAAAGAGGAACATCTCTGATCTTGTGTGTATTGGAGGAAGACGTCTTTTTGGCTCAACTTCCAGCTAGTATAGTAGTGATCGAGCCGCCATTCTGCCACTCGTGCCAGCTAGCTCAACGCCGTTCTTGTAGGCAGCGAGCTCAATTTGGCCACGTGAACGCAGGAAAATCCTGACATGATACTTTTATTATAAAAGAGTTTAAAAAAACTCTTATGGCACAGACTCAGTGCTTGATGCGTTTGGCAGATCAGTTGAGTCTACCCAGGCAGGCTACCATGACGATGTACAGGAATTATGTGCTGCCAAGACCTGGCAAGAGTCTTGGTGCGCGCCACGGATGTGTGTGTGGGACTGTGGCCCGGACCCACCCAGCAATGCAGCATGGTCTTAACCGGCACATTTGAGAGGTATGCTGTGGACCCGTGAGTTCATTGTGATCACAGTCGAGCAGAGAGTACACTAACTGTTGCAGGTGGAGTCCTGAGAATTGGACCCCCCCCCCCCCCCCCCCCAAAGAAAAAGAAACTTCTATTTTAAACCAATCATTGAAACATGTACATGTAAGGGTAAAGGTATAGTTTAGGGTCCCAAATTATTTTAGTGGGTCAGCATGCTCTACAGAGTCCCAGGCATGCACATTACACATAGCCATAGGCCTTGGCCACAACTGACATCGAATACGATGTGGATGGACAACCACTGGTGTATGCAAAATCACCTTACGATGCGAACGAAGACGGCGCAAAGGACCATGAAAATCGCCTGAGTTTGAAGCTCGGTGATGCCGTGCGTGTCTTGAACACCTTCATGGGCAAGGGATGGTGGTGGGTAGAAGTCGATGGCGAGTCTGGCTACGTTCCATCATCATTCCTTGGCACTGAGGAGGACCTGCGCGGCGCGGAGGAAGCCTCCTGGCAGAACGACGAATATTTTGACTTCTACCCACCACCATCCCTTGCCCATGGAGGTGTTCAAGACACGCACGGCATCACCGAGCTTCAAACTCAGGCGATTTTCATGGTCCTTTGCGCCGTCTTCGTTCGCATCGTAAGGTGATTTTGCATACACCAGTGGTTGTCCATCCACATCGTATTCGATGTCAGTTGTGGCCAAGGCCTATGGCTATGTGTAATGACTATGTGCATGCCTGGGACTCTGTAGAGCATGCTGATCCACTAAAATAATTTGGGACCCTAAACTATACCTTTACCCATGTAAGTACCCACAACATGTATTATGTATGTCAGAATGCTCACAATACCATGCAGAGTTGTGCTGTGCACCATTAGAATGTTAGACAGATGTTGCAGACACTGAACTGGCCGGTACAGTACAGCCTGCGTGTGCACACTGAACTGACCAGTGCAGTGTGCAGTGAACCCTCAATTATGCCTAGCCGCGTCTTGCTGTCGACATCGAATTATCAGCAGGAACCCCGTACATTTCATAATTTAATATGTAAGCCAATTTTGTTATGAAGGTATTGTATTGACTGAAATTGGTCGTGGACGAATGTTCTAATTCATCAATGGCGAATACCTTCCGACGCCCCTGTAACGTGGTAATAGATTACTAATAATGGCAAGTTCTGAGACAGTGTAGGCACATGTTGTTGTTTGACAGCATGTAACAAGGTGGAGACCACCATGTTCGGAAACAGTGACCTTACTACAACCTCAACATGTTTCAACAAAACAAGGTTTATCTATTGCATACCAGTGTAGGTACACAGACGCAGTGCACCTTAACCTGCAATAGTGCTCAAATGCCCGGAATGGGCAGAGCGTAGTACGGAAGACCGGGTACACAAAAGGAAGTAAATTGGGCTGTTTTTCGTTGTTTCTCAGAGTTTCATGGCAAAAACCACTCATCAGACAACAACTGTCTGATGACTGGTTTTTGCCATGAAACTCTGAGTAACAACGAAAAAAACCCAGCCCTATTTACTTCCTTTTGTGTACCTCTTCCAGTGTAGGTACATGTATCTCTAGTCTTTAAGTCTGGTTTATTCACTTCTCTAGGTCTGGTAGTTTGATAACTGGAGTCATCAGATCGTAAACAGCCTTGTCTAAATTGGTAGGGCTGAAACGATCGCAACATTTTGCATACCGATTACTAGTGGTCGTTTCCTTACCGATCGATCTATCGATGATAAGTAAAATAAGGTTTTAGGGTGGGTACTCTAATTTCAGAATTTTAGGTGCTCAATATTTTCGGTATGAAGAAGAGGTTGGTGCCACTTCGGCGATAATTGGGGAATTGTGTGTTGCTCTCTACGTGGGAGCTTGCGCTATTCCTGCCGACTTGAATTCTCACTTGACTGACTCACGACTGCCATCCAGAGCACACGAGAAGTCCATCAAACCGTCCACTCGGCAAACCTGCAAGAAAGCACCACTCCCTGCTCAATACATGTACATAGTTTTCGGGGAATTCACCCCTCATCAGTTGAGCTTGAGTAGGCTGAGGAAGATTGTGCCTGAAGAGCACCACTTATATAGTGCTCTCCAGGCACAAACATCACCAGGGATACAAACTTACAGACACACTCCGTTTCCAGCGCGACAAACACTTCGTGAACACCAGATAGCAGCGTGAGTCAGTGTCCCTCATGGACGTGCTGAACAAGCGCTGAGGACCGTGGCCATTCACAACGTTGTTGCCTCCATACCATCTAATTCGCAAGCCCACGCCGGGCAAAAAGCCAGGTTGGGTGAACAGAATTTGTAGGTACAGAGAAACAGTTCCCTATTGGATTATGTGTGTTAGTGTTTGTTCGGTGTATTGAAGTTTTAGGTATGAAATAGACGCACTGAAAATACCGAAAACAAAAGTACACGGAAAATTAGTGAAATTACAGTGTAGATGCCAGTATGGCTACTTTGCCGGGGGGAGCGGTATCATCAGTCTGATCACCACCAGCTCACCAGCTCACGGACTGGCTGATCTCAACATCTGCGGTCCACTGAATAGCCCGGTGATTGAAGAAATCCACATCAGCAGCCATGCCGGACATCAATCTCTACATAACTGTAATCCAGAGGTTTATACAATGTATGCTCTTGCCAATATACCTGCGCTACTGGCCAGTGAAAACCACCCCCATCGGCATGTCCTGGATGAAGTAACGCCGTTGTGTTCGTTCGAGTGCTCAGCCTGGTGCTTGTCGTGCTGGGACTGTGCAGCGCCCGGCACTATAATAATTATTGATGAGGGTGAGTTTCACTGGCCAATCCTGTTACTAGGCTAGAGTTGTCAATTGAATAATTATCCTATCCAGTGATAGGATGGGAATTAACCGTATTGCGTGACTGATCCTTTCAATCACAACGGTTATTATCTTTACTTTTCCACCTGGACTCCTCCTTGATCTCCCAAGTATAAAGGCTGTAGCTTTAACTTCCATGTTGAGGCACTGCTCCTGCTTCATTGTGGCGCTGCTCAATGACAGCGGGGAGGTTAGCACCACGTAACCCGCGTGTACTTTACGTGTGTGTGTGTGTTTGTGTGTGTGTACTAGCACGTGATACTCAATGGCCCATGCACGGACAGCCGTTTTCTGATTCACGACATGCCGTGTTTGGAGGCTCACCCTCGTTCTGCCAAGAGGAAGCATGACCTGTGCCAGTCCTGCCACTTGCCGGCATATACGATTGTAGACTGTGTGCATTCAGATCTACACTACTAGTAGTGTTGGGTGTCGAGGAACTGAGGCCAGCCTAATAGCCTAGGTCGTTCTTCTTTTTTTATGTACTGCAGTCTATGCGCAGTGTACTAGTAATCACCGCGCACATGCACCAGACGCAATTCTCCGCAGTTTCCCGTATTTTGCAATTCAGCCGTGGAATTCCCTGCCGCCAGCTTTTCTAGACTCCGCCCCTACTCGCAAACATCTTCAAAAGTTTAAATGCAACCTCAACGAACACCTCCGCCGACAGGATTGGCGATGGTCCACGGACATTCTGCCTGTCGACCCACCTACATTCTAGTGCCCCGTCAACGACTCCCATTGCTACGATGCTGCGCTGCACACTAGCTGATGTTAACCCTTGTTAACCCTTGTTAACCCTTGTTAAAGGGGAAGTTAAGGCAAAAATTAAAATTTCACCAGTTGTAGTCTTCGGGGTGCTGAGTCGAATGGTCTTGGTCCGAGGAAGCTGAGACGCTCCCTTCCTACTTGAATCCCAATCGAACTCGCGCACTTCCACCGAAACTGGGTGACTGCGCCCTACTAGATGGGGATTTGTATGCAAAATGTCACTAAAAGCGCCATTTCGTTCTTATAAAAGCACGGATGACCGCGATTGGCCCATATGTTGTAGTCTTTTGGACGCTGAGTCGACTGGTTTTGGTCCGAAAAGGCTGCGATGCAGCGTTCCTCCTGTATTCCCAATCGAACATGGTTGAACAAGCGGTCACGTGCTCCTGGGTGCCCAAATCACCTGGTCACCACGCCAGCAGGCGACAACTTTCACACCAAGGTTCAACTCGAGTGACAGGACTGCACCCAAAAAAGGTCAAACAGGCTAGTAAGTTGTACTCTGCAGGCATGGTGACCAGGTGACTGGCGTACGCAGGAGCACGTGACCGCTTGTTCAACCATGTTCGATTGGGAATAAAGGAGGAACGCTGCATCGCAGCCTTTTCGGACCAAAACCAGTCGACTCAGCGTCCAAAAGACTACAACATATGGGCCAATCGCGGTCATTCATGCTTTTATAAGAACGAAATGGCGCTTTTAGTGACATTTTGCATACAAATCCCTATCTCGTAGGGCGCAGTCACCCAGTTTCGGTGGAAGTGCGCGAGTTCGATTTGGATTCAAGTAGGAAGGGAGCGTCTCAGCTTCCTCGGACCACGACCATTCGACTCAGCACCCCGAAGACTACAACTGGTGAAATTTTTATTTTTGCCTTAACTTCCCCTTTAACCCTTGTTAACCCTTGTTAACCCTTGTTAACCCTTGTTAACCCTTGTTAACCCCTGTTAACCCCTGTTAACCCTTGTTAACCCTTGTTAACCCTTGTTATTTCTTACTTTCTTTTTATTTTGCTGACCCGTACACCTCTATCTTTGTTTTTGGCCGTGATGCCGAGACCTCAGGGCGGCAGAGCCATCAATGCCCCACCATCACGGCTGCGTCTCGGTGCAGCCCCTACTCAGTAGTTGTCACGTTTGTCCTAGTCTCAGTACCATTGTCTTTCATTCTTATTTACGAGTTGGGTACTAGTATGTGAACATAGTAAAAAAAAAAAAAAAAAACAAAAACAAAAAACATGTCAGTATGCAGTGCTTTGTGAACTAGCCTATTCGTTCCTCGGCACTACGTTCTTCGGTGCCCGGCAGTACTGCAACGTCTTAAAGGGGAAGTTAAGGCAAAAATCAAAATTTCACCAGTTGTAGTCTTCGGGGTGCTGAGTCGAATGGTCGTGTTCCGAGGAAGCTGAGACGCTCCCTTCCTACTTTGATCCCAATCGAACTTGCGCACTTCCACCAAAACTGGGTGACTGCGCCCTACTAGATGGGGATTTGTATGCAAAATGTCACTAAAAGCGCCATTTCGTTCTTATATAAGCATGGATGACCGCGATTGGCCCATATGTTGTAGTCTTTTGGACGCTGAGTCGACTGGTTTTGGTCCGAAAAGGCTGCGATGCAGCGCTCCTCCTTTATTCCCAATCGTACATGGTTGAACAAGCGGTCACGTGCTCCTGGGGCCCAAATCACCTGGTCACCGCGCCAGCAGGCGACAACTTTCACACCAAGGTTCAACTCGAATGACAGGACTGCACCCAAAAACGGTCAAACACGCTAGTAAGTTGTACCCTGCATGCACGGTGACCAGGTGACTGGTGTACGCAGGAGCACGTGACCGCTTGTTCAACCATGTTCGATTGGGAATAAAGGAGGAGCGCTGCATCGCAGCCTTTTCGGACCAAAACCAGTCGACTCAGCGTCCAAAAGACTACAACATATAGGCCAATCGCGGTCATCCGTGCTTTTATAAGAACGAAATGGCGCTTTTAGTGACATTTTGCATACAAATCCCCATCTAGTAGGGCGCAGTCACCCAGTTTCGGTGGAAGTGCGCGAATTCGATTGGGATTAAAGCAGGAAGGGAGCGTCTCAGCTTCCTCGGACCACGACCATTCGACTCAGCACCCCGAAGACTACAACTGGTGAAATTTTGATTTTTGCCTTAACTTCCCCTTTAATTAAAGGGGAAGTATACCCTAAAATCAAATTTTCACCAGTTGTAGTCTTCGGGGTGCTGAGTCGAATGGTCTTGGTCCGAGGAAGCTGAGACGCTCCCTTCCTACTTGAATCCCAATCGAACTCGCGCACTTCCACCGAAACTGGGTGACTGCGCCCTACTAGATGGGGATTTGTATGCAAAATGTCACTAAAAGCGCCATTTCGTTCTTATAAAAGCACGCATGACCGCGATTGGCCCATATGTTGTAGTCTTTTGGACGCTGAGTCGACTGGTTTTGGTCCGAAAAGGCTGCGATGCAGCGTTCCTCCTTTATTCCCAATCGAACATGGTTGAACAAGCGGTCACGTGCTCCTGCGTACACCAGTCACCTGGTCACCGTGCCTGCAGGGTACAACTTACTAGCCTGTTTGACCTTTTTTGGGTGCAGTCCTGTCACTCGAGTTGAACCTTGGTGTGAAAGTTGTCGCCTGCTGGCGCGGTGACCAGGTGATTTGGGCAACCAGGACCACGTGACCACTTCTTCAACCATGTTCGATTGGGAATAAAGGAGGAACGCTGCATCGCAGCCTTTTCGGACCAAAACCAGTCGACTCAGCGTCCAAAAGACTACAACATATGAGCCAATCGCGGTCATCCGTGCTTTTATAAGAACGAAATGGCGCTTTTAGTGACATTTTGCATACAAATCCCCATCTAGTAGGGCGCAGTCACCCAGTTTCGGTGGAAGTGCGCGAGTTCGATTGGGATTCAAGTAGGAAGGGAGCGTCGCAGCTTCCTCGGACCAAGACCATTCGACTCAGCACCCCGAAGACTACAACTGGTGAAAATTTGATTTTAGGGTATACTTCCCCTTTAAGACGTTGCAGTACTGCCGGGCACCGAAGAACGTAGTGCCGAGGAACGAATAGGCTAGAAGTTCACAAAGCACTGCATACTGATATGGTTTTGATTTTTTGTTTTTTTACTATGTTCACATACTAGTACCCAACACGTAAATAAGAATGAAAGACAATGGTACTGAGACTAGGACAAACGTGACAACTACTGAGTAGGGGCTGCACCGGCATTGAAGTTGTCTGGGCATGTATTCGACTCAGGACCGCCGGAAGCAGTTCTCAATTGGTCCGGTCGTACCATAGTATTTCATACAGTTTGTGTATAACATGGTGGGGAGTCTGGGGACATATACCATAGTCTTTCATAGTAATACAGTTTGTGTATAACATGGTGGGGAGTCTGGGGACATATACCATAGTCTTTCATAGTAATACAGTTTGTGTATAACATGGCGGGGAGTCTGGGGACATATACCATAGTCTTTCATAGTAATACAGTTTGTGTATAACATGGCGGGGAGTCTGGGGACATATACCATAGTCTTTCATAGTAATACAGTTTGTGTATAACATGACGGGGAGTCTGGGGACATATACCATAGTCTTTCATAGTAATACAGTTTGTGTATAACATGGTGGGGAGTCTGGGGACATATACCATAGTCTTTCATAGTAATACAGTTTGTGTATAACATGGCGGGGAGTCTGGGGACGTATGCCATCCTCAGCAGTAACCTGCGTTGGTAGCTACAAAGTTGGTCCGATGTCTACCTGACCAACGGGACCGGTTCCGGCGGCCCTGGATATTGTGTTTGCACAAACGAGCAGTGTTTCCTATGACTGAGTGATTGTACATGTATGTTCGTGTATACTACAAGTACCATCATTCCTTTCACAAACTAGACTGTTAATGCTGTGTATCCCCAAACCTCATTATTTTTACCCGTGTGGCCTACGCAATGCATGACGGAGTCGTGCAAACCCTGTAATGCACAACGTACAGCAATACCACAAGGAATAGCACTACATCATGACAGCAGGCATCTACACAGACTGCAACTAACCTGGTTCTCGGCTTCCAGGCTTCGTGTGACTAGTCTACGGCGCGCAAAGAAAACCATTTTTCATGTTTTGCTTCTTTTGACTGTGTACTGCGGGTAAACCGACTGCAGCGTGAATGTACTCCTCCAAACTCCAGCTAGCTATGGTCATGATGGATCTGGACGCCGGCCGGTAGATAAGTGTTGAGTTCTGCGGTAGTGCGGACCTGAGCCAGCTAAGCTGAGGGCGGCAGCAGACAAGGCTGTAAACACTGACAAGTACTTTAGTGCGCTAGTAACAGCTAGCTAGCTAGCGTCCTCGAATTGCGAAATAAATGCAGCCTCGCGGAGTATGACACATTGTGCTAATAATAATGTGAAGTTGAAAACTGTGCTTTCTCTCTATTTTTTTGCTTGTAAAGCTCGTTCTATTCTCCTCTGAGGAAAATGGTCTTTGAAAGAGCCTGTACGTAGTGTAGATGTAATGCTTGTGTTTGGCTGTGCGCACTAGCTGGCTCGCTGCATCGCGAAGTAGTATTTTGGAGTAGAGACTTGTGAAGCACTTCTACTCACTCCTGGCAAGTCGGACTGCCCAGTATCATCCTCGATCAACGCGTGCGGTGCGGGGCAGCAAGCTTGGTTTTGTACTCGCAGTCCACGCTTTCATTTGCAAAATGGAAGGTAATGGCGCGCCCCTCCACGGGCTGCTCTTGCTCCTCGTAGCGCTTTTCTCAAGCGCACCAGTCTGCCTCGGATCCGGAGTTAGCGGGTCGGTACCGTCGGGCGTTCCGGAGCTCGTTGGGCACTTGAAGCCGTTCGGATTCCAACGACCAGCCGAGTATCCCATCGACGAGGTGATTGATCCGTACTCGCTGACACCTGAACAATTCTACACACAGTATGTGGAGGCTGTACGTCCGGTAGTGTTCCGTGGCGCAGCCAAGCACTTCAAAGCCTATAGCGAATGGACCAAGCCTCGCCTGATGTCGCAGTACGGCAAGCTTGAACTAAGAATCGAGCCGCGCAAGGACGGCTCAGCCAAGCACCCGGTGGGCGCGCTGGGGTTCGGCCGCGACACCATGGAGAACTTTGTGCGTGGCCTGGAGACGTCGGATAACTACGTGGTATCGGAGCTGCCCTCGCCCATGTACGGCGATGTGGAGCTGCTACCGTGCATGTCGTGCGGTCGGCTGCTGCGTAAGGTAAGCGAGGTCAACCTGTGGATGAGTGGTGGGGGGACACGCAGTCGCCTGCACCGCGACGCCTTCAACGCCATCAACTGCCAGATCAACGGCACCAAGGACTGGATCATGATCCCGGCCAATCAAACCGACAACGTGTACTTCAAGGCATCCAGCGACTGGGAGCTGGGTGGGCTGTCGCCGGTGAACACCGACTCCATCGACCTGAAGAAGTACCCCAGAATCCGGGACGTGCCCTGGGGCATCACCACAGTAGAGGCTGGGGACTGCATCTACGTTCCGGGAGGTAAGAGAGACCCCGTGATGGGCAGGTCGAGTCTCAATCATGTGGCAAGGCCCACAGGACTAGTTGTGCTATGTTTTCACGATGACAGCGTGAACAAGGCGAGGACGCACTGTATGGGAAACAGTGCTCCTGACTACAACCATAAACCGGTTGGTAGAGCCTGGGTCTTGCGACTATTTGAACCGTATGGGGCAATGCCCCGGTTCAGACCCTCATCATCTTTCTAGGGGCGTAGGTGGTTTGTGCTGGTAGTCAGGAGCACTGTTTCCCATACAGTGCGTCCTCGCCTTGTGCACGCTGTCATCGTGAAAACATGTTACCTATCAGGCAAGGCTTGCATTATATACCATAGCGGTGCTGGTAGAACCAGATTTCAGCAGCTGCCTGTGCCCTATCTCTGTCAGCCTTACCTCTCAGACCCGGCGGAACCGGTCCGGTTGGTCGGGCCATGGCCGGACCCACTTTTGCCCATCAACGTGTGTTTACTGCTGAGGAGGTCATGTGTATACCCCGCTCCATATCCTACACAAACTGTATGAAAGACTAGGGTATGACCGGGGGCAATTATTTATTTTGTGAGTTGGGTTTGTGAATAAAAGTTAAAAAAATAAAAATAAAAATAGCCGGATCAATCGAAAACTGCTTTCCGCCGGTCCTGCCTCTATGCCCTTTCCCTTATACCTGATCTCTATCATTGAAGTTATGCTCTCCAAGCCCTGTACCCTGTGTGTACTCAGCATACCGGTATTGCAGTGTTGAAACACAGGTGGTGATCAGTGCACGATTTGTTGGCATGTTCTCACTGGTCACTTGTCTGTGTTAGTGGTTGACATGGGAGATGTAGTCGTATGATGATATCATATCTAGTAAGGTGGATAACGGACTAAGTTTGTACAGTCAAACCTCTTTAGGACGAACCGTGATCAAGGAACCGATGATATTTGTTCGCAATAACGGGAGTTCTTCTTATCCATATATTTTACCCAGTGAATACACAGGGTTTATCCAATACAGTTACGAATACTAGTTCTTCTTAGGCAAACATTTGTCTTATCAGTGTTCTTCCTAACCAGGTTTTACTGTATTCCTATCCTGGGATTTCGGAAGGTATTTTAGGTATGCTCGGCCATTGTTGGAGCCAATCTAGGTAGGGACCCTGAACTAAAAATATCAAAAGCCAGAGCCAACGATTACCATCAATCACAGGGTGCCCGGGGCAAGAAGTGGTACATGTACTGTCAACAGCGCAATGACTGCAGCACCGCCTTTTTGCCTACTATTGGTGCTGCAAGTATAGTATTGGATTGACCGCAACGGCCTTGTTGTCGTTGTATTGTTGTGGGCATGTGAGATCCCTATTGAACATACACATTGTATACTACACTGCCCTTAGCTTGTGTGAGGATGGTTGTACAGTGCTGGCAACTGAAATCCGACCCCTGAGCGGTGCGCTCACATCGCAAAGACGCAACACGGGATGGTGAAACTACGAAACAGAGACCGCTAGAATGTGGACGCACCGCTAGTAGGGGGTCGGATTTCAGTTTCCAGCGCTGTATGTTGTATGTTGTTGGTGTCATGCACAACTGTTCTTTAGGTCACTATCATCAAGTCAGGTCTTACGGCTTGGTTAACGTTGCCGTGTCCGTGCTCTTCTCCCGCCTGGAGTCCCCGCACGCTCTCGGCTTTGACCCGGCCGAATGCCGCGGTTTGGAGCCGAGGTTTGTGCCGCTGAGCGAAACGCCGGAGATCCTGTGGGCGTACCCGGGTCATGGAATGATGACGATGGGATGCATTGATGATAACGCAATGGTGTAAGTCAGATTCATTTTCTGTAAATCCACTAGTTTCGCCAGCGATTAAATTTTGCTGATTCCGCCGCTTGGTGCAAACCGGCCAAAGCAAATCGTAGGCCAAAGCATGATCAAGCCATGGCTACATGGGAGAGCTTCAACTGCCGATCAATTTCTTTTTTTGACTCCCCCCCCCCCCCCCCTCCCCCATCTGCCAAAGTTTGATGACGGCCAAGGGCTTCATTTCTCACCCGCCGAAATTTGTTGATTTACAATATTACTATTGCAAGACACAATGGGCCAGTGCACAAGGCTTTGGTTGTCGTTGCTACTGCTTAGTAGGTTCATGCACATCGTGCAATCGTTGCACAATCAACATACAACAGCTGTGTGATGATTGCGCAATGCACTACCTGCATTGTCATAGCTCTCATGATAATGATTATACCTTTGAGCACGTTGAGCGCACCAGCTACATCTACTGAAGTAGGTAAATACTTTATGTACACATTGTTGATCAAGATTTGATGTGACCAACCCGGAATTACATTTTTTAGTACCCCCCCCCCCCCTCTCCCCTCATACTCACACACTTAGTAACTGTAGCTATGGAAACCTTACTTCGGTCGCGCCTTGTCACTAATCAGCAATGCTGTGTGTGCGTGTGTGTGTGTGCGCGCGCGCATGTGTGTGTGCGTGTGTGTGTGTTCCGGCGTGTACATGTGCATGTGTGTTTTCGCTCTTACCGTACAGATCCATGATCTTCTCCATGAGTGATGGTAAACCGGTGTCAAAGAAGCAGTTCTTCGCACAAGAGGTAAATCCACAGTGCATCCACAGTGCATTGCCCATCAGTGTGTGAAGAATGGGGTGTGGGAGGAATGGGGTGTGTGAAGAATGGGGTGTGGGAGGAGGGAGAGGCTTCTTAACCGTGCGTATCTATGTCTTTTCTGTGTACATGTATTATGTTTGACCAGTTCACAATTCTGATTCTCGGAGCAGCAATGTCGCTTGGCGCTGGGGTCGTTGTTGGTACTACATGTACTACTAATACCTAGCACGGATATCTGGTCTACATAGGTCATATAAATAATTGTCTGATTGTTATTACCATCTGATAATTGGCCGAAAAAGCCCTGGAACACGGAGTTAAAGCAAAGAGATAGCCTTGTTCCATTGCAAATTTGTGTAGATGGCCTACCAGATGCTATGAATGTTCAATGTGGAATTTTTGTGGATACTCAAGAGAGATATTTGAAAGGTGTTTGCAGTACCGTCTTCTTTGCAGGGGTAGTCTATTGCTATTTTTACAAACGGAAATGCCTTGTAATGTTGCTGCATGCGGGACTTGTGGAGATGTCGCTTGTGCATCGTTGTTGAGACTCAACTAGAAATCTCTCTCTCTGTCTCCCTCTCCCTCTCGTTCTCTCTCACTCACTCATTCACTTACGCGCGCGCGTGCACACACACACACACACATGCACGCACACACACACCATGTACCCACACACACACACCGTGACACACACACACACACACTCTCTCTCTCTCACTCTCTCGCTCTCGTTCCTTCTCTCTCTGTCTCCGCTCTCTCCCTCTTCTGTGTACGCAACTATGTTTGCCACGGTTGACGTTCTTTGTTCGTACTTTCAGAACACCCCCTTTGATCAAGGAGATGGAGGGAAGGCAGTGAAAAAGGTTTGGAGAATACTAACACATGCTCGTACTGAATGAAGAGTTCAATTCATTTTTAAGAATCTCTTATTGCAGGGGGGATTCCCTGGTCTCCAAACCTTTGTGGGTTCCAGTTCACATGCTTTCTCTGTGTTCATACCGGATACTTGCCATACCGTGACCACCAGGCCCCGGGTACTTTGTAAACAGCGGAGCCATCCTTCTATCGTTACCAGTAGATGACAGCACTAGGCAGTATACATATCATTGCATACGTTGTACTGTAAATATACAAAATTTCGGCGCTGCAAAATTTCGGCACGATTTTTGACATTTCGGCGGCAATTAAATTTATTTTCGGCGTGGGGTAGAGGGCATGGTATAGTGCGACAGATGCTGCGAAAAATTTCACCGGCGTTTTAATTTAGGCGTTTTGGGTCGGTGCCGAATATAGCCGAAATTAAATAGCTGCCGAAAATTTGTATATTTACGTTGTATTTTGAAGCACACATTTGAAATAGCAGTGTGCAGACTGTGGTGCTGTTTGCTAACCTTGCTCGGTTTTCAGTATCCTGTTTGCTGTCTGACATGACATGCCGTGTTGCTGTTGCTGTGCATGTTCACCGTGTTCGTGTGAAGATCTGGAAGCTGCTTGACACGGATCAAGACGGCCTCATCTCGCGCTCCGACATCGGTAACATTTCACGCGACGACTGGCGCGAGATGTCTCACATCATGGAGCCTGACGTGGTCTTCTCGAACTCCTACGATTACGAGTATGCCGTGCTGGATTACACCATGGTCAGGTATGGATCATCTGTGCAAGAGTCTCTGTTGAACTTTGCCATTGTCAGCCTGTTCTCTCTGCTTGTTTACCTACCAATTCGCTGTTTGCTGACTGAGCCTTGTCTCTGAAGAGTTCTCTGCTCCGTGCCCGATAGCACAGCTCTCCACAGGATGAATTTCCCGTCCATGTATCGGTGCTGGTCATGCTGTATTTACGTGTGTACCTTTATCTTCTCAAAGTTTTATTTTTTTATTGAAAACCACACTTGAACGTTCAGACATGTGAATGTGCACATAGACAGTGCACACGTGTATGTATAGAGAATGCAGCACAGAAACGGCAGTGGTGGTGGCACTGTCATCCCGTCGCATCTCTATACCCCCCCCCCCCCCCCACACACACACACTCACCCTACCCACGCACCATGAATCTCTAGTCACTACTGGTGCCGGTCTAAGGCATGCTTCACCACCTTGCTGTTGCGTCTATGCATTGAAATAGTTTCGCACACCCACCAGACACGCTCCGTAACTTCTTGTGGATTCTGCTGGGCAGGTATGATGCACCGATGAAGCTTTGAACTAACCGGCATAGAGTAGCACAGCTTAGCGCATTGTGTGGTTTAAAGCAGCAGACAGGATGGTGCCCCTGTATTAGGCTTGTTAGTGTTGAATACGAAAAGGACGCATTGCTCCGGTAGAGCGAGACAACGACGTAGCGAC
This sequence comes from Sycon ciliatum, assembly GCF_964019385.1. Taxonomy (NCBI): domain Eukaryota; kingdom Metazoa; phylum Porifera; class Calcarea; order Leucosolenida; family Sycettidae; genus Sycon; species Sycon ciliatum. Next base: position 36,362,163 of record NC_088647.1, on the reverse strand, counting down.
AGTCAACAGCCAGGGAAAAGTGCTGGAATGCCTAGAGAATCGCATCAAGGACCTCACCCCGGCATAGCGCTGCGATTAAGCATTTACAACGACTTTTGTTAAGCATGCGATCAGTAATTGCGGTAGATGATAATCAGGACCAGGACATCACCAGACAAACCAACGGGTGGAGTGGTCAGATGGTGGTAATTCCTCACCTGCCCGTAAGCGCTTAAGCGTGGCTGGGTACGCTGACAGCTGAGCTTGTGCAAACCAATGTCGTTCGGCTCCTGCTACTTCTGCTGCCGTCAGCACCGGTACTGTCACTACTGATCTTGGCTTATGACCGCTTGCTAAACGGACATAGACTAGTGGGGCACTGGTGTTGGCGGTGTCGACGTGGGTTTCCCCCCTCGTGACTGTCGCAGTCTGCCGTCGGGCATTTTGTACGAACCGTAAGCACCAGGCAGTCACCCTGGTAAGACGCTCCCACGTCGAATATGTGGCAGGATCTAGTCGAGATGGCGTCACCTGGCTGGCGAATGTCATACATGGCTTCTTCTTCAGCTCACCAGGTAGTTGCGGAGGGGTAGCAAGCTCCACAAGCGGCCACTCTGCCTCTGGTCTGGTCAGGAAGTCCGGACCACTCCACCATGTGTGACGTCCAACGAGGTCCAGCACTTTCATACCTCGAGATGGGAAGTCGGCTGGGTTGAGGACTCCTGGTACGTGTCTCCATTGGCTAGCTTTGGTGTCGGCTTGAATCTCACCGACCCGGCAGGCGACATCTGAAGTGAAGTTCTTGGCATGGCTCCTCACCCAGTACACGACGTTGAGGGAATCGGTCCAGAACACATGTTCAGCAACAGGAATAGCGAGGGCTTGGCTGACAACTTTGCTGGTGCGCAGGCCAAGTACTGCACCTCGCAACTCCAACTTAGGGATGGTGACTTTCTTGATTGGGGTTGCCCGCGCCTTGGCGAATGCAAGGCTGACCTTCACAAAACCATCCGGATACGCCGCGCGGACATAACTGACAGCTGAAGTGGCGTGCGCCGAGGCATCGGTGAAGGTATGTACTGTGAGCTTCGCGATGTCAGCCTGGCGCTCCATGCTTTTGAAGCATCGTGGCACTTTGATCCCAGCTAGATCTGGTAGTTCTGCAAACCACCTCTGCCACTTGGTCTCCAGCTCTGATGGGAGACGGTCATCCCAGGAACAGCCGAGAATGCATGCCTCCTGGAACAGCAGTCGAGCCCTTATCGTAAACGGCGAAATATGCCCTCTTGGGTCATAGATGCTGGCCATCTTGGATAGGACGCTTCGTTTCGTCAGCCGCTGGTCGTCCGGTGTGTTGTAGCGATAGCTGAACGTGTCAGACGCAGCGTCCCACACGACACCAAGCGTCTTCACGACTGCAGCTGATGCGGCGTCGCTGCAATCATCGATGCTCACCAGTGCGTCGGCTGCTCGGTCGGCCTCCGGGATAGAACGGAGCACGTCACGGCTGTTACTGCGCCATTTCCGCAGGTGAAACGAGCCCATGTGGAGCAGGTCCTGCACCCCCTGCCGTACTGAGATGCCGGCTGGTACTGATGGTTGTGAGTTCAGGAAATCGTCAACGTAGAACGATTCCTCGACCGCTGCTCGGGCTGCTGAGTCGTACTGTTCCCCATGCTGTGCGGCTACCTCCCTCAGAGCTCGGCAGGCGATGAACGGTGATGCCTTCAGTCCGAACACGAGCCGAGTAAACTCGTAAATGGATGGTTGCTCGTCTGTCGACTTGCGCCACAAGAAGCGTACGTACCGCCGATCTTGCTGTTGTAGCTGGACCTGCAGGAACATGGGCTCGTTTCACCTGCGGAAATGGCGCAGTAACAGCCAGTTTCGTTGTTGTGTGTGGCGGGTCGGATGGGCAGGGAGGCTGGGCCCCTGACGCCTGGACAACATGTGCGCGTGCACAAAAGTGTGTGTGTGTGTGTGTGTGTGTGTGTGTGTGTGTGTGTGTGTGTGTGTGTGTGCGTGTAGTAGTAGTAGTAGTAGTAGTAGTAGTAGTAGCAGCGGCCGCCGTGAGAGGAATCGTTTCCGACGATAAGAAAATCTTTCAAATAGTTGAACATCTTGACAATGTGTGTGTTCTCTGCTCTGGTGGAGGACGGTTGTACTTTTCCGGGCTCTTGTTTCTGGCCTCCGTCCGTGCTTGTTCTCGCCGTTGTGGACGGCCTGGGGTGTCCCCAGCCGTCCAGGCCAACAGTGCCTGAGGTGGGGTATTCACCGACAGGAGACTTGGTCGGATAGTTACAATGCCGACACTCTCCTCGTCGCCCCCACCTCGGAGTCCTTCGCGAGGCTTTGCAAGCCCGCGAGTGGAGCAAACTACCGCACGAAGACGACGACTTGGAACGACTCTGAGCGTTGGCTCATGGAATGTTCGCTCTGTTGTGGAGAGTGATGGACCAGTTCTAGCGGCAGCCGTGAGAGGAATCGTTTCCGATGATAAGCCAGATCCATAGCTGCTGGAGATGGCTCTCTCGAACATGGTCCCGCTCGTCGTTCTATATTGTCGGCCCCGTAAGGGGACACGTGACCGTAATGGCAGTGTTTACCAGGACCAGGACCAGGCGTGTATGTGTGTATGTGTGCGTGTGTGTGTGCGTGTGCGTGTGTGTGTGTGCGTGTGTGTGTGCGTGTGTGTGTGTGTGTGTCTGCAGAACTGTCCTGAGTCGTGCATTGCAAAAGCAAGGCAAGATGAGCAGAGAGGACTTCACCAGTGTATACACAGAGGTAAGCGAGGTGTTGAGCCACTTCATCAAACACAGCATCCAGCGAAAATCAATTGTGCACGTATGTTCACGCATGTACCTGCGAATAATACATGGCCGATTTGGCTTTGGGCACACGGCTGCTGTTTTTCAGGAAACCGTGTCGAGTGTACATACATGTCCGCAAGGTTGCACAGTGCTTAACAATGTCTTGTTTTTGTACTCAAGTTGCATTTCTGATTGGTAAAGTAAGCAAGCATAGGACACTAAGCCCGATCAAGTTGGTTGGTTGGCATAATTGTTTTATTTTACTTCGCCAGAATGAACAGGCATTGCTGCCTTCTTGCCTGGACAAGTGGATTGTCCAAGCTCTCACAAAAAGACGAAGAAAGTGTGCAAGGTGTTCCTGCACCACCAATGATCCACCAGGAATTTCCCTAGCTGGTGGCGGCGGTGAATGCCTGTGCCTTTGATGGAATAGAATTGTCCTGTCAGAATTCTGTTAGGGTGTTTGTGACAAAGGTTTCTTTATGTGCTTCTCTCTCCCTGAGTCTCTCTCTCTCTCTCTCTCTCTCTCTCTCTCTCTCTCTCTCTCTCTCTCTCTCTCTCTCTCTCTCTCTCTCTCTCTCTCTCTCTCTCTCTCTCTCTCTCTCTCTCTCTCTCTCTCTCTCTCTCTCTCTCTCTCTCTCTCTCTCTCTCTTTCTCTCTGTCTCTCTCTCTCTCTGATGCAGGTGATCCGTGGAAGTGACTACTATGCCAACAAGGTACTGATGCTGACACTCCAGAAAGTGGGGATTTAGAAAGCAAAAACGTTGTGCTGATGTTTTGTATATTTCCGTCGGTTTTAGCGTATACCATGATATCAGCTGCAGCTGTAGATTAAACAATAGAACATTGCAGAAGGGAAGGTGCAGCATGTCCTTGGCCTAATTCGTTCATAGCTACAGAGGGCGTACACAAACAATCAACATGTAAGTATGGATGGTGACATTTTGTTACAATAATGACGCAAGCCACGCATATGAATAAACATTTCACATACCGTATTTTACAGGTTGTAAGTCGACCCCGATTACAAGTCGACCTCCAGACTCGGGTCCTCGATTTACCGATATAAGGGTAAGGGTAAAGGGTAAGGGTAATATAAGGGTAATATAAGTTATACCCCGGTTGTAAGTCGCCTTCCCCTTTTAGGTCGGTTTTTAGGTCATTAAAAGGTTGACTTATAACAGGTAAAATACGGTAGTTTTAATATTTTGATAAAGAAAAGGCCTTCTTCATGTTGATGGTTACCCGTGTGTGTAAACTGTGTTTGACCACTGACTCTGTGTGCCTGACGTGTACCTACTACAGCTGTCTGACCACTGACTCTGTTTGCCTGACGTGTACCTACTACAGCTGTTTGACCACTGACTCTGTGTGCCTGACGTGTACCTACTACAGCTGTTTGACCACTGACTCTGTGTGTCTGACGTGTACCTACTACAGCTGTTTGACCACTGACTCTGTTTGCCTGACGTGTACCTACTACAGCTGTCTGACCACTGACTCTGTTTGCCTGACGTGTACCTACTACAGCTGTTTGACCACTGACTCTGTGTGCCTGACGTGTACCTACTACAGCTGTTTGACCACTGACTCTGTTTGCCTGACGTGTACCTACTACAGCTGTTTGACCAGCTGGACAAGGCCAAGAAGGGTGCCATTACCTGGAAGAAGGTGAAGAAGGGACTGCTAGAGGAAGTTCTGGAGCCTTTCCTGATGTCCGAGGAAGAAGACGGTGGAAATCACTTTGCCGACGGAGATGGCGACGACGTAGCGGGGGAGGAGGAAGCCCTGGATGGAGCGGATCTGATGCGGAGCGTGATGGGCCGCGATGAAGGTGACATTGAGGGCGACGAGAGTTTGAGCGATTCTGAGCGGGAAATGGCGCTGGAAGAGTACCAGGAGCGTGCCTCACACGTCAGCGACATCCTGGGCTTGGACCAGGATAGTGAGGCCGACACCGACAGTGACAATGAAGGCGGCGAAGAGGAAGAAGAGGACGGTGACGACGAAGATGACCCAGAGAATGCCCGACTACAGGAGCTGTATCGAACTCACATGGAGAAGGTGGAGCGTGAAAGCCACGAACAAGACCGCCTTCCTGAGGCCACCGAGGAGCTCGAGGAAATTATGCCTGCTCAGGGTGATGCTGCAGAAACGTCTCGCAAAGCAAAGACTGAGCTTTGAAGAATCAGTTTCCCACCATTTGCGATTCGTTCTAAGCGCGCTACTGATCGATATTATGCTGTGGTGAGGTCCTAGTAGAGTATTAATGTCCATTCCATTCATGTCGACCTAGTCCTCAAGATTTCAGCACACATCATGTACTGAGTAGTTCCACTCCATGTCACAAGAGTTCTCCGGAGACTCAGTCGACAAACATGCATACCAGTACATGCCCCTCATTCTCTCAGACATACCAGCTACAATTCCAGTGGCATCGAGTGCGGACACCTGCCTGATTCCACAGTGTTCCTCTGCGCAATCTATACCGATTTCTATCGAAACACTTATGAATATCGGAAGATTTGTATTTGATTTCAGATTCTATTACGAAAAAATCTCTATGGCCACTGAGCTGAATATTCACGTTATCTGCAGATAAGCAGAACCCGCAAGATTTATATGATATTGTGCCCCTGTGTTAGGCTCATATTTCTGTCCCACCGTGTGGTGATGTCAATCTCCGGTGCGTCAGTTATATTTCCACTGTGTGAGGTTTGAACAGTGAACACACAAGCGTCGGCACAATGCTGGTTTGCTTTTCACACTGTGTTTGTGTCTGAGTAGCAGCCATCATGCCAGTGATTTATCCCAGTTTTTTTTAGCTAAACTACTTTGCTTGTATTCCAAAAGATATTTCTTACAAAAAGCCTGTAAAACTGACTTGTATGTACACTGACTCTGTCGACTGCGCTTTCATACTGTGCAGATGTGATGTGTTGACGTAGAACACCTGCAGGACACAAGGGATGCGCGTAGCCCGAAGTACTCAAATCCCCCGGGGATGTTTGTGTGTGGAGGGGGTGGGGGGGGGGGGGGGGGTGGGGGGAGGTACAGAGCTTTACAGTACAAGCTGATTTCATCAGATAAGTCAGCGGATTTTCTAATGGGCACTATGTACATGATGTATGTAGCACGGGTCATTGTAGGTGCTAGCGGTGGAGACTACGAGCCTGCATAACGGAGCTTGCCAAATCTCCCCTCCCCAGAAAATGCATGTATGTGTAAAAATGTTATGATCGCAAGGCACACAACGAAAGGGAAGGAGAGGATTTGTTCAGAACTGTTTTGTTGTTGGATTCATCAGTGAATCTATGTGCTGTCCCCGGGGAAAATTGCGATTCCGCGGCCGCGTTTTTTTCCGCGTTTTTTGCGATTTTTTAAAAGACCGCGTTTTCCGCGATTTTCCCGCGTTTTTTGAACTTTTTTGTTGCACTACACGTACACACAGTGCACTGTTCGGTCAGCAACGTCTCATCGTGGCGGCTTTTTACTCAAATATGACGAGTGCTTACACCAGAGACTTGTAACTGATTGATTTCACTACATACTCACTGAAAATTGCCGCACATCAATATTACTCACCGCATATTTACCGCATATTTACCGCAAATTCACCGCAAATTATGCCATATTATGCCGCGTTTTTCCCCACGTTTTTTTGCGATTTTTTCCGCAATTTTCCCCGGGGACAGTATGTGTAACAATGGAATGGGGACTACTTGAAACTAAACTTACTTATATGGACAAATAAAAGATGATGTGACAACGTCCGGAGATTGAGTATAACGCTCCGATCCTATCCCCAGCCTAGGCTTGGCTGAGGACTCTTTCGACTCCAAGCTTTTTTCTTACAAGAGTACGGTAATGTCCTAATGAAACCGAACGAGGTCGAAACTCGAAAGACTCGAAACAGCTACATGTAGCTGTCCAGAGATTGACATGTGACAAGGCCCTATTAAAATACCATTTTTGCGATTAGCCTCGGAGTAGCTAGCCCGTGGCGGATAATGCGTGAAAATTGACAGATTCTAAATGCAGTGGGCAGAGAATGCAAACCTTATGGCAAGCACTTTCTTGAATTCTGCTCCATTTCTTTATCCACATACCAAACATGCATGAAACATACCAGACAAGTACAAGTACCAAAGTCTGCCAATTTTCCTGCCGGCGTTATCATGGTTATCCGCCTAGGGCTACCTCGGGGCCATCGTGCGGATTCGTGCCAGGCGCTAGGCAGTAAGTCACTGGCTACGCCACAGGCGTGATATGAATTATGAGAGTACATAAGCTCTCTGGGACTCGGGAGCTTATGGTTACCGGTATGCACTCGAGTTGGGTTTGTGAATAATAGTACAAAAATATTTAAAAAAAACTCTTGGTATCACCCCGACATGTCGACAGTGTCTGTGCACATGTGATACATGATGCTATTATAGTGCCAAAGAAGACGAAAGCTCCCACCCGTAGATCTACGCTGGTCAGCGCAATCTCAATATCCGACATGCGAAGCGCAGGTGGTAGCAACCAGCGGACGTGTACATGTACAGTCATGTACATGTCCGCACACTGCACCATCGATTCATGCACGCATTGGCAGCACTTCTGCGATGTTTGTGTTGCCTATTATTTTTTCAGGGCCTGGGTTAAATAGTTTGTGTCCTGCTGTGCCTGTCAATACCACACTGATACTGCATGTGTCAGTCAGTGGTGTCAGTTGACATCCTGCAGTTGGACTGGCATTGTGTCGCGGTGTGCATTTCTCATCTCTCCAACACCTTCACAAGAGTCGCAACCAAGGTCTTCCACATAATAATTATTAAAAATTAATAGTCTCCAAATTTCGTTAAAATAGTCTCCAAACTATTACTTTCACCCCTGGGCCTTCATCAGGGAGTATTGCAGTGAAATCAAAGCTGGTTCAGCTCCAGTAGATACATGTACATGTACATGTACAAATACACAAATAGGAGATCCCCCAGATAGGCGTTAGCCTTTGGGTAATCCTGAAATAAAGATTATTACAAAGTCATGTACATGCATACTGCACATGTAAGATCAACTGTGAAATACGAGAAAACAAAGCTGGAACTCACACAAGAACATTGTTCTAAGCCTAACAGTAACACCAAGAGTTCATAACCCCCAATATGGGGGTTATGAACTCTTGCTAACACTAAGACAATATTCAATAATAGCAAGAAGGTACAAGAGAAGAGCTAGAGAGAAAGGGAAACCAAAGAGGAGTCCAGGTGGGGAAGTAAAGGACGGATTGTTCTAAGACTGACATATTATTACAGTCCAGATCTCATAGTGTGCGTTTCTGGTCTGTTTAGTCTCTTCTGATTGAGAAGGACAGTCTGGACACAATCGTAGTCACACCCATCATGGCTCAGCATGTTGTCTAGGCTGTTGGGACTGCACCGATACTGAACCGGGATCGAATCAAAAGCTTTGGGAGTCCCACCACTGCACTCCTGCGATGCAGCTCTACCTGGCAAAATAAAAATAGTTCAAAGCCTCTGGAATGTAAAGCCAATTAATATATTAATTTATAAAACGAAAAGAGGACCAAAAGAGCTACAAGTTACACTATCATATCCACTAACACCACCAGTTACTTTATAATCATCTCGTGCGATAACATTGCACGACACTGACCGACGGTACTGACGTTCTACACCTAAAAACTAGCAATCAGCTCTAGCACGTCTTGGATGCGCACTCCAACAGCCTTCCAGTTTGGAAGGTTCTAAGTTATAGAAAAAATCTTCTTATAAATCGAAAAAATCTTCTGATAAATTAATCCTTGCTTGGCTCTCCACCCGAGTCTAACAAATTATTAATCAGCGGAATTAAATACTGGAATTAAATACTGGAATTAAATACTGGGAACAGTGGGAAGTGCTTGGTGGTGACGTTATTGACACCATACCCAGTACCCAGCCAGTCCTCTACTCAGCCAACCTCTTTAAAATTCCTGACATTGCAGATCTCCGGTCGAGCCACCTGTTGTTGATCGAGGACCGGACGGATGGGGAGTTAGGGAGGGGGGGGGGGGGTCAGGATAGTGACCCGGGGGGCCAGGCGGGCGTTAGAGCGATGACTGTTACTACTTGTAGTATCATGGCCGTATGGGTATCCAGCGTCCGTCCTTTCCTTCCGCACAACTAGTCTACCCAACACCGATCAGCTACGTGCCGTGCAGCGTAATCACTGCAAGGTAATTATTACCGTCGCGACGTCGAGTGATGACAACACTAGAATGTGAGTGGTGCTGGGCGTAGTGTTTATTGTGAGTTTTAAACCAGGCCTGGGTCTGAGGTCAGTCCGCAACCGGCATCAGTGGTGACTCTCCATGCTGGGAGCGCCTGGTCTCTATTAAAGGTAATATCAGTGACAACGTCAGTCTAAAGTATGTACTGTCGACATGTCTCTTAGCACACAACCACTACTACTTGTGATACCATAGAGTACTGTCTGCACAGGTGGCTGTTTACTAGTTCAGTCAACTGTTTGCTGACCTCTGAGTCCATATGCACATACTGTTTCATTGGTCACGTGGGTCTCCCCGGGAGAGGGGAGAGAGACTCGAAAGGAATCTTGGAAAGATGACTCAACACGATTGATTACACACCATGGGGCTGTGTTCCCGAAAATAAGCAAAACAAAATGGACAAAACAAAAGTAGCCAAGCTAGTGGAGTGGACAGCATGCAGGTGGACGTACAGTTAGTGTATGCACAGTCATATGCACAGTCATTGGCGATCATATCCAGGTACACAGGTGATTTTACTAAGTTTTAGGCGGATGCTATCTGTAAGTGGGAGGACAACGCACCACTGCTGGAAATGAAGCCTGAAGGGAAAGACCCGGAAGCAAGGTCTGACACACTCTTGACAATAGTCCATTAGCGTTATATTGTGACTACAGTCAACTTCGCCAATAACGACATTCGGCGGGGCATCAGAAAAGTGTCCTTATTCGCGAAGTGTCCTTATAACCGAAGTCCCATTTGAATGTATGGGAACCCATATTTTGTATAGTATGATATGCATATCAAAATCAAGCTCTTTTCTTGCTCTATGTCAATGTGTACTTTATTTTCATATTGCAGTTGAAAGGAACTAAAAATTCAATGTGCAAGGGAAATCAATTGAAAAATATGCCTTTTTGAGCCATCTACAGGGCTAGAGATATGTACATGTATGATGATTACTGTACAATCATGTACAACTACATGTACATTGTATACATAATTATAGGTGTGCTGGTAAATCCAACAATTTTGAAGCCAACATAAAAAAAGGAAGAAAAGCCCCCCCCCCCTTGGCTGCATTTTCTGGCATGTGTGCAATAAATAATATCCATCACCAGTGCAGTGCACCATAGGTTCTGGTACTTCTGCATGACAGGTACATGTACTTGACTGACAGGTACTTGAAATAGCTGTCAAAAGCCCAGAAAGTCGTTATTCAAGCAGTGAATATGACCACGGGGCACTAAAAGCATGTCGCTATACGCGAATTGTCGTTATTCAGATAGTCGTTATATCCGAAGTTAAATGTATACAGTTAGATGGGACTTTGCTCTGGGCATGGAAATTCGGTCGTTATTCGCGAATTGTCGTTATATCCGCAGTCGTTATTAGCGAAGTTGACTGTATGTCAAGCAGCGAATTATTCCGGCTCACTCGCACTGATTACGAAGTGTCTTGTGCTGAACCGTAAATGTCTACTGCATGCAGGGTCCTTCACAGCCGTACATGTACACGTACATGTACATGTACGGCTTCAAATTTGTAATTTCTTTATTTCTCGATTCCCCAGAGGCTGGAAGGTCTGTCGAGGGGGTCTTGTGCATTCCATGCATTCGTATGTAGGGCTCCCTAGTCTCCAGACGTTGATATAATAATGTACCCCATCTAGTGGTAATCAGGGAGTCGTAAAATACCTGGTATTTTACGACTCCCTGGTGGTAATGCTGCCACTGCAACCTCCGATCGTTCACAAACATTCATTCGTTCATTTTCAACTCCCTGTGCGAATTCAAATTGACTTGAAGGAATCTTGTAACAGTTAGTTCGGTACCAATGCTATCCGAAAACTCTGACTTCCCTACGGTTTCATCGAATTGATCTGAAAAAGTGAAGTCCAAAGCACAGAGACTCCAATGACCGGTAGCAGCTGCACCCAGCCAATACCCGAATACCTTACCTTCTTAATAATATGGACTCGGGCGGAGAGCCAAGGTATAATTTATACAAAAGAGAAAGGACCAAGGAACTACAAGTTACGCTATACTGTCCACTAACACCACCAGTTACTAAACAATCAGCTCATGCCATAACATTGCACGACACTGACCGACGGTACTGACGTTCTACAACTAACTGGCTAACAGCTCTAGCACATCTTGGATGCGCACTCCAACAGCCTTCCAACTTGGAACTTGGTCAGTGTCGTGCAATGTTATCGCATGAGCTGATTGTTTAGTAACTGGTGGTGTTAGTGGACATTATAGCGTAACTTGTAGTTCATTGGTACTTTCTCTTCTAATATAATAAGATAATAATAATCTCTTGTTTACTTGAAGTATGATTATTCATGTTTGAGAAGGCACTCCGGATAGCAACATAATCATAGCTATTTCCACCCGATTGGATGTCATAATCAGCAGACTCCAGAAAACCTGGCTGGACTGATCGATCGCAATGACTTGAAGTTAAGCCTACACAACACAGTTTTTTTAACCGGCTCAAAACGTCAACGTGAGAGTGCTCCAAACTGCGAGAAACAGCGAGCTTTGCACGAAGGCACTGATAGCTTTGACGCAAACCAGAAACACCATTCCCGAAGAAACCTTAAAACCATGGCTAGTGTAGTGGCTCTACCTGCACTTCTTGATCCTGATCGATAACGTTACCTCCGTCTACTGATAGTCTGAAAGTGATATTAGCTTGTGAATCGTTCAACAAGAGCAACCGGGCCTCGGTCACAGTTGCTGTGTGTTCACTAGACAAACTGGGAGAGGGACATTATTGGACATTGGGCGGCCTACTAACTCCTTGGTTTCAGGTTTCACCATGGCCCCTGATATGATGTGTGTGCGTGTGTGTGTGTGTGTGTGTGTGTGTGTGTGTGTGTGTGTGTGTGTGTGTGTGTGTGTGTGTGTGTGTGTGCGCGCGCGCGGTGGTCCTGTACATGTGTATGCGTCTTGACTCCCATCTGCTTTTCAGTGCTAACCGTTATCTTATCGTGAGTTAGTTCGGAAGCCAAGACTCGATCAGGACACACTTGCACGGGCAGCTGCGACTCGACACATGCTTTAAGCCAAGCCGCCATACATGCACATCAGATAAAATACCATCTCAACAATCCAGGAGATGAGAGCCTGCTGTGTCTGCCCTAACCCGGAAAAGGTTCGCGCACCGAGAGATAATCCGACTGGGACAAAATCAGATACTAGTATGCAATGTAGAATAATGGCTACAGCGCTGGCAACTGAAATCCAACCCCCTGAGCGGTGCGCTCACATCACAAACACCCGGCATGGAATTGTCTGCGAGCAACACAACGAACTTTGCACGAGGGCAGGTAGCAAGTCAGCTAAATCGCACGAGTGCTTCGAACTGATAGGGGCGATACCCTGGCAGATTTTCCATCCGGATATCGGCGACTGACTCGGCTTTCTCTCTCTCTCTCTCTCTCTCTCTCTCTCTCTCTCTCTCTCTCTCTCTCTCTCTCTCTCTCTCTCTCTCTCTCTCTCTCTCTCTCTCTCTCTCTCTCTCTCTCTCTCTCTCTCTCTCTCTCTCTCTCTCTCTCTCTCTCTCTCTCTCTCTCTCTCTCTCTCTCTCTCTCTCTCTCTCTCTCTCTCTCTCTCTCTCTCTCTCTCTCTCTCTCTCTCTCTCTCTCTCTCTCTCTCTCTCTCCTCTCTCTCTCTCTCTCTCTCTCTCTCTCTCTCTCTCTCTCTCTCTCTCTCTCTCTCTCTCTCTCTCTCTCTCTTTCTTTCTTTCTTTCTTTCTTTCTTCCTTTCCTTCTTGCTGTATTACAGTTCATCGTTCTTATACACTGCTGTCGGCGCGCTAATTGTTCTTTCGTTTCGTTTTTCTTTCTTTCTCTCTGTCTGTCCACCCGTCTGTTTTCCTCCCTCCCTTTAAACGGGTCTTCTCTCATTTTCCTGCTCTCACCCTTTAGGGCCTCTACCCTTGTCCTTATGCCTGCCTTTTATTTGTCGTATTATTCCTCTCAGTTTCTCATCTCGTTTTCTCCTGTCGGTATCGTATTCGTCTGCGGTATCCTCTTTCTTTGTCAGTGTGGGACGCTGGTAATCATTCGAGCAAGAGGAAAACCTTCCCCTCTGGCCGAACGCAGTAGATCGGCGGAAAAGTCAGCAAGGTTTGACCTGTGTGTTTGTGTTGTTCATATTTGTTCATACACATGTAATAGCTGGCCCCGGAGGCAATCACACTCACTCCACTCAAACACTCACGTCGTAGTTTACCAGTAGTTATCGGGAAAGAAATATTATACACACTTGGAATGCAAAGAGATAGAAAGGCAACAAGAAAGAAGAAAGCAAGGGAACAAAAGTCCGGCAACCGGCAGCCATGTTGTAGGCCAATCAGCAATCTACGAAAACCGGTCGCCGACGAAATTCTAGAAACATTAGCATAATTAACCAATCACAGTTCACAGCTCTGGAACATTCTGGAACACTAATACTTGTACATTGTACTAGCAGCCAATCACAGTTCGCAACAGACAGTCATACGGGCAAAGTGGGGAAATACGGGTTTAGCCATACACGACTCATACATGTACATTACTCACGAGCGACTCACGGCAAGGGTAATAACACGCAGATACAAAATGCACAAGGAGAGAAAAAAATGTACCTAACTGCCCATCTTGGGGTTCGATGCACTCGATAAAACCCACCTGGAATATACATTGTATACCTTTGGGTAATCCTGAAATAAAGATTATTATTATTATTATTAACTGGTTTGAGGGAAAGAGACAAATTATTATTATATTATATTATATTACATTGTATACCGCCCACCATACATCATCGAGGGCTGACCTCAGGCCCAAATCCATACTCCATGTGATACGCAGGAAACCAGCATGCAGACCACCTTTGCCAGAATCCCAGAATTCCAGAATGCCAGAATGCCAGCCTGTGGTACTCCGCTCGTGTACAGTCATGAACGTGTAAATGATCGTTCATGGTATAACGGCCTGTGAGGTTGGCAACCACCCATCATTTAGTCCTATTGTATTCCGTTGCATCCCGCAAGACACCCATCACATACACTCTGTATTTTAAGATCCAATGGACTGTTCCATTAACCTCTGTACCCTTCCCATGGGTAACTCCCCTGATTACCCCTGATGGGTAACTCCCCTGATCGGCATGCATTCCTCCCCTGAAGAATCCGTCCAAGATGCTCCTGGTAATTGCTGAATGATTGCCGGGATACTGATTGCCGGGTACTGTACTGTTGTCTATTAATGATGATTGGTTCAGCCATGAAACTCTGAGTCACAACGGAATTTGCCCAAGGTTTTCATTGTAGGCCTTTGTGTTGCCTATTAAGTATTATTGTTGGCGCTGGAGCCTCCTTTACCTAACGGTGCATGTAAGAAAAGTTAGTGATATTCTTGCGTACTACATAGTGGCAATGGTACGTAGACGCAGAGTCAGAAGTGCAGAAGTGCAGCAGTGCTTGTAGCTTTCAACGCCAGTCGACGTTCCATCGGTTCTCCAAGGCGACGTGCCACCATGCACGGTCTACTGATGTCGCCAGAACACACTCGTGGGAAGGAGGAAAGCGAGGAAAGCTTGCCCAGCGTCCAATAGAGGCAGGCCAAGGTGTGGATACCACAGTGGAAAGTCTTGGATACCACCTTAACAGCAGGATGTTCTGTAGAGCAATGAAACTCCCTGCTTAGAAGCAAGACTGAGTTGATGAAATAGCTGTCAAACTGCATACCAGCAGTTATTCTAGATGCAATGCAAAGACACTGACCTGAATGTGTCCGGTGATACCCTACGACTCTTCCATCACTGCTGAATGCTGCACAGCTGGGGGTCACGTGGCATAGCGAACGATCACTTGAACTTGAAGTAAGTAAGATATGGCTGCTTGATTGAATATACTCGGCTCCGGGATGCTTTGGAGTTTGGGCGCAGCACAGGCACATATCATACGAAACAGAGATAAAGTGACTAGTTAGGCATGCACGCGAGACGCTCTGAATAACTCTGCATGCTGCGGAGCACTGATCATAAATCATCCGGCGATTATCAGGCGAAATGAGATTAAGGAGATTGAGATGTTGCCCGCGCACTGTAAGTAATCCGTGAAAACCTCCAGGCATTCGTCAGCACAAGTAGCCTCACTGGTCACTGCTCCGCAGGCAAATATTATTATGCATTCCATCTTCTTCGATACAGCTGATCCTTCTGCGTGATTTTCCCGTCTGACCTGAGACCGCGTATCGGCGCGCGCGTCGGCGTTAACAACGCTAATTCAGGGCCATGCGAAAGGATAGTCGGAATGTAACCTTCAACTTGAAAATATTGTGGCTGGTACGTACTTCACGCCATTCTAATGCACTTTCCTTGACACCCATGCATTTAATACGTACATTGTACATATCACACGCCATGATTAGTGGTACAAACCAGCTTGTTATCGCGGAGATCTGTGGGTAATGGGTCACTGACGACGAAAGGGCCGCGGGCCGTACCAGTGCGACAGAAACTGCAGTTTTCGCGACAGGATGCTGCCGGCACAGTGAGTGACTCGTTTTTAATGGCGGACCGTTTTCTAGGGCGATGAGGTACACCATTGTACACGGTACTAGTACACTGATCTGGATCCGTACCAGGTAAAATGTGCATCATCTGGAGTGCCTGGCACGAAAATTAACTGCTTTGGTGCCATTCGTCTGATGAGACCGTTAACGCGTTGCATGGATTGAAACATTCCATGTTGGTGACCCTATTTTCTCACTACACGCGAACATAGGACACAGCGGTGGATATTCAGCACCGCCCAAGCCGCTCACATCTGATCACAACTTTAAATCTGACATGCATGGATGGAGACTCTGAATTCTTGACGACCCGATTGCCCATGCAGGATGCGCAATGTGCTGGCATGCCGCTGTATGCAGTTGTGGTTGAGATTTGTGCGGAAGTATGAAGGCACTTTCAGTGATAGGCTGAGTTCTGGTTTTTTCTTCTTCTCAGGGGTTGAATGGCCTTCTGTTATGCTAGTGCTATTCCCTTGCGCGTTGGATTATGAACTGAATGTGTAACTTGTCTTGTGTTTTTCTGTGGTCTGATGGCACTACATGTATATCTGGTATTGTTGCCAGTGGAGGAGCTGGAGAAGCAACGCGGCGGGAAGGCACTTTCTTAAAACCGGTTCTTTGAGTGTTCTGCCGCGCCGATCTCTGCAGGTGCCATCAGAAATCGACGCTGAGCGCGCGGTCCTTTTGCGCAGATAGGCTATATGCATGCAGCGAGGGAGAACACCTTGAATCACTGCTATGCAAGATAAGACTGAGTCGAATCTCCACGACACACAAGAGAGGTGAATGTTTGACAGCAGCTACTCCGTGATAAGGACTGAGGGCCCACCACTGCAACCAGTCCCGGTGAGGATAGTCTGGACCCCCCACGGCATCAGGCTCGCACACACACACACACATCCACACACGCACTCACACACACAAACGCACGCAAGCCTCGTGCTCTGAAATCTCTACCCAACACACTAGCACCGGATCGACTCCATTGCAGTGAGTGACCGAGTCCCACAGTGCTATGCCGAACGGGCATGGCACCAACTTCAATAGACAATACCAATAGCAATGGGCAATACGGCGATCTGATGATTTGTAGTGGTCTGGGTCTGGGTGTCAATGTAGTTCGCGATACTATTACCCTCAATCTGAGCGTGTGTGCCAGACAATGGTTCACAGTATCCCTGACACGTTGATATGGCTGAGAGTGAGAGCGTCCCTGACACGTTGATATGGCTATGAGCCAGAGAGTGTCCCTGACACGCTGATTTCGCATTCTACACATTGCCGGCGTCACACCCGCTCCCCTGCATGACGTTATGTGATCAATACCACCATGCCCATGGTACCAATAGGCAATAGGGTGAAGTACGAAAACATTGGGCACCGCAGGGAGCTCACATCTGCCTTCACCAGCAGCAGCAGTAGCAGCAGCAACAGCGTGGTCAGTATCGTCCGAACGGATCGACGCCGTCTCAGCATAGCACCGCTTCTATCGTGTGCGAAGATAACTCTTACAGCCCCATCCTAATTGCCGTGAGGAGTGTGAGAACCTTGCCAGCCGAACACAGTATTCTGAGGCCATTGCTTCTCAAATGTTGAGATTACCTTTTCAGAAGTCAGTTGGTACTTGCAACGAGCATGGCTTGTGTGCGACAGCGCCGTGTTCAAATTATCTAAAGAAATTGTTTGGAATTACATGTAGTATTGCTTTGCTCGCGTATGTCTTTTCTCCACGCGCTATGTACACGTCCGGGATTACTCCATTGCCAACTGACATAGTAAACCGCAGATCCCCTTCCTGGCAGTTTCGGTTCGGTGATCAGGAGGTTTACCGTTTCCGTCACTGCTCTCAACCTTTGAGCAGCACTTGAAAAATTCGATTTAGTCCATTCCCAGAGGAGAAGAGAAAATTAGATTTCACGCAGTAGGTAGCTGTGGTATTGTTTGGCTATGCAGCCCTCATCCGTACTGTTCAGCGGACCGACGTTGACGATTTTCTCCACTTTGCTCATGCTGACAACATGGACGCGGCCCGCTGCTGGGCAGCATATTGCTGGACCTCACTTCAATGTGTCATTGAGATTCAAGACAGGTAGGCGCTTCATCCTGGCACATACCGAGATGCAGTGTTTTCAAAGTTACTCTTTACATTGTAATTCGTCTGATTATAGTCATTACACGCAGCAAGCACACACGCACACGCACACGGCAATACTGCCGCGTTCTTTGGAGTCGTCTTTTGCACGGTTTTAGTATTATACTACTACAATCATAATGATTTTACTTGTGTGGCCTCAGATTGGTCCCTGTAGAATGTGCTGCAAACAGTGTAGGTATCAGGAAAGAGAACTCGGTACTCTGTTACTACGGAATTGGGATAACAACTTCAACAAGGTGATTCAATAATTAGGTGCATATCGGTACACGTGTATCTACTGCACATATATGTACATGTTGAGAAATCTAGTGCACATGCGAAACTAAAGGTCTTAGCCTGATTCTCTCCTTTCTCAGTTTCAGCATTTCCTTCCCAGGATCAGGACTGCCATTGCAAGGCAAAAAAGGGGTGTGGTGGGTAGGAGAGCTCCCTGTCACTTCGCCCTTCGCTGTTGCAACCCAGACATGTGCACTGATGGCAGCACATTGTTCATAGAGCTGTGGTCTCCATTTACTAACTTATAATTTATGGCACAACCTAGTTGAAACTGGAAGTTGAAAGGGAGCATGACATGGCGTTCAGGGCCAGAAGGGGTGCTGCCTATTTCTTCTCATCTATAGACCATGGTAGACCCGCTCCAGTGGTTCTGCAGAAGCGAATGCGTCCACGGTGGATGCAGACTCTCTACATGATTGCACACATGATGCGCGTGTATTCAATGTCTCCCCTACTGCCCTAGATTATAAAACCGTGCTATGGAGACATGGAGTTGACTATTATGTAGATCTACCATCCATCATCATGAACGTCAGAAATGTGTTGTCTAAAATCATGAATCGCCTGCATTACGCGCGCGCGGCACTGCACCAGGGTTCAACAGTTGTCAGCGGTTTGCAGTGAGCTCGAATGCTGTCGACATGTCGGTGTTCGCAGACGGCCCGACGCACTCCGTGCGTGCGCGTGTGCTGCACGGAGCCGCAAAGTGTCTAGAGTTCTGCGCGTACAGCTACAGTCACGTAGATCTACCGGTATAATTCTAAGCTTTCACCATGCATCCTGAGATCTGCGTTGCTTGACATATCCACACTGTCGACGTGTCATGTGACAGTTATTGTATTTCACACAAACCAATGATCAAAACAATACAATACTGATGGTACGGATGGTCAATCTGCGGGCAATACTGACACAGTACAAGAAGCATTGGCAGTGCGGAAGCTGCAGAACCATGGGTACAGACACTGAGTCTCCATCAATCCTAGTACTGGTGATTGCGTCGCAGCAAGAAGCCGTCTGCGTAGAGTGGAACATATCGTGTGCAAATGAGCAGATGAAAGCTATTATGAAACTCTAGTCTCTACGCATAAGGGACGCTCACTAGGCTATAGGGCATTTGTCCACGCGAGGTAGCGCTGAGAGCATAGTTGTTTGGTCCAAAGTGTACACGTACGTTTCCAGATGGGACGATGGGTTCATTCTGTATCACAATTAATAATTGTGGATTTACAAACAGCCATGCTGCTGACACATCCACAATAACGTAAACATACAACAGTTGAACATACCATGCATGTGAGTCTGTTGATTATAAAGATGGTGTTGGCATGCAGGACGACTATTCCGTATTCGCGTGGTTGCGGGTGCCCAAAAAACAGGCAACACACATGCACTTGTGCAAGTAAGTACATCTACAGTCATGCACATAAATCGTCATTGTGCTTTGTAGTTGTGGCTTGCGCAGCTGCACTGAGTCTGTACTGTAGCACTGTCCCTGGCTTTCCGGATCGGATGTAAGGTTACGTTGCGGTGCGTGTCTTCGTGCGCTAAGGGTTCAAAAGGTCACTGCATGCACTCTACAGCGCTAGCGGCGAGGAAACCTGGAAGTGCATTTCCAAGCTAGCGAGTGTCTTGTGCCTTTCTGTTCGTTCGACGAAGAAGTTCGTGGGCTCGAAGTCGCAGAAACACGGAAAGCACCACACTACAATGTGCATGTAGCTTGCTGTGTGAGTACGTGGCTGTACCGGTTAGAGCCTGGCTGGTGGAAGAAAGGCTCTAGAGTGAACGAGAAGACCTGCGGACTGACGAACAAGATGTGTGTTACCACAATGTCGAGCAGGGTAAAGGATAGGGTTGCCGAAGGAGAGGATGCTGAGCAACTTTCTGTTGTCCTTCCTTGGCTGGAATGAATTTAGAAGGATGCGATTTTGCTTACCAGGCCGTCACTGCCATAAGGTGAGAGAGTGCCCTATTGGTTGGCTTTTGTTGTGCTGCCCTGGTCTACGGATGCATGCAGGGCAAAGCAGACGCTTTAGTCGATAGTCAACCACTGTAGTAGCTCCGCATTGGCACCATCTGTGAGTGCGATGGGTATCTATCTGTGAGGATTCCGCATGGCCACGAAGATCTACTGTTTGCGAACACGCAGCACTCCGTGTTTTGGAGAGCTGGGCTTTGGTAGGACCACGTAGCGACTCGTGCCAGAACTAGAGAAGTCAAGCCAGATTCAAGTGCCTGGCGCACCAGGAATGAGCGCATACCTGTAGCCATGCGGCCGAGTGCATGGCAGAACTGATACCAGGCATAGTGATTAGTGGTCTGCAGTTGCTGGTCGCAGCACGGTCATGTCTTGCCACATGTTGTTACTTTTTCGCCCCGCATCATACAGACCAGACCACATTGCCGGCCGCAGGCTATGTTTTATCCTCAGCCTGCGGGCCCTATTCTGTAGCAGTCTTTCAGTTTGAGTCTTCACTCTTGGCCACATGATCCCATGCTCAAGCAGCTGAGCTGCCATGTTTACCAACCCATCTTGCACTCCGCAGATAACCCAATCATAAAGGACTGAAAGAGATTTCATCTGCACAATGCATGCTCAGCATGCACTGGATGTGAAGACATTCTGACCATTATCTCCTACCATTACTGCATTAGATAACACACTCCCAGTTTATGATCAACAAGGACTGTCGAATTTCCATTACTTTCCTGAACGAGGCACACCGGTGCAGTAGCAGATTTGAAAGGAAACTTTGCGGTGAATACAAAGACTTCCCTTAATCACTGGTGTTATCAGGTAGTGTCAAGAATGTGCCATGTGTCTGCACCCTCGTAACACTGTTATCCTACCCCAGCCCATGGCCCACAGTACCCAAGCAAAATCCTGGAGTAATCCCTAGAATGTGTTGGGGAGACCAGCCACATAGACACCTTCCTGGACACAATTCACACTGATTGGGCCACAGAGGAATGTAACCATCATACCTGATCATTCTGGGGACATAATCAAAAAATGTTGACTATAAATTTTAGTTTTCCCCTAATGTTGCACCATCACTCTGACTGGTAACCTGGTGAAACGAAAGTCAAAATTAACGTTTGTGACGAGAGAGAGAGAGAGAGAGAGAGAGAGAGAGAGAGAGAGAGAGAGAGAGAGAGAGAGAGAGAAAGGGAGAGAGAGTAAGTTACATTTATAAAGACAGGTAAGTCTAACAAATGAGGACTGAGACCTCTACAACAGGGTTTTTACGCCTGAAAGCAGGTGCATGATTTAACAAGCAGGTTGTCAGTCTAGATTGTATGCGCAGATGGAGAAAAAGCGCAGAATTTTTGTAATGAGATTAAAAGCAGAAATAATAAGAAATAAAAAGAAAAGATGAAATGAAACCCTGCTCACAAACCCGCCCAGTCTTGAGAGAGAGAGAGAGAGAGAGAGAGAGAGAGAGGGGGGGGGAGGGAGAGAGACAGATAGATAGATAGAAAGATAGAGAGAGAGAGAGAGAGAGAGAGAGAGAGAGAGAGGGGGGGGAGGGAGAGAGATAGATAGATAGATAGATAGATAGATAGAGAGAGAGAGAGAGAGAGAGAGAGAGAGAGAGAGAGAGAGAGAAAGACACGAGGGGGGGGGGGGTAGAACTTTGTTTTCGATAGTGTATGTTATGTTTTGAAGCACCTGCGGCAGTGTGGATGTGGATGTACTCCATGATCAGGACTGAAGACTGATTGATGTGCTACTTTATACTTCAAGTACATGTGACAAGAACAGTAAATACCTACATCTTGAAGTATAATATGCTAAACATTTCTAAGTTCTTGCAAACTCCACTGCAGCCAGTTACACTTTGGTAGCCTGCCCGATCTATGCTATTTGTCTTTTCGCTGTGACGTACTTTTTTGGAGTTATTCAATTTCCGGTCATGGTTTTTCAAATTTGTCTGCATTGCCAAAAAAACATATTTTGAAGAGGTGGGACCGTCTAGTGTGATTCTTGTTAGGTTGAGAAACTGCTCCATCATAATGGATAGCCAAGTAAATTTCTCAACTCAACTACATAATAATATTATGTGGTTGAGGTGAGGAATTCTTGTACTGACCACTCTACATATTATGTAGCCTCGGGGTGGGCAATAGCAAGAATACAAACGCAAATGGGGGTCGGGCCAATCACGGGGTGGGTGTGAAACATCAGCCACAGCTGTTCCTGCTCCGGGGATAGTGACTATGCACCCCGGCCGTCTGTGACCCCTGTGAGCAAATCTTTTTTCTGGAGGCAGTGGAAACAGATAACGTACTTATATGAATTCTTCTTATACCGATTGACGAGGTGCTCACAGTTTCTAAGGAACCGCTGTGATACTACGGTAATAGCCGGATGTTATCATATGGCTTACATGAAATGTACTTTAATAAAATTAAAAGTACTTCCTTTTCCATTCCCTCAACTAATGAATATTTCGTACTGCAATTGTACATATTCTCGTGCACCCAACATTCTTGTTTGATGCTCGCCCTTTGGCGTCCAACTATGACCAATAATGCATTCCATTTAGTTCAAAGTCCACTACATGCGCCCCGCATGCATTTCCCTCCTGTTTATGGTGCAATGTTTGACCTGTGAGCTCTGCACCAGTTATGCATCAGTGAGCAGCATTGCAGTAGCCACAGTCCTTGCCTGTGTGCGTACACGTATACCGGTACTTAGTCAACATGTGTGTTATTGTCTCTGCCTATGTTGAATGTGTCCCCCCCCCCCCCCCGCCCACCCCCCCGCAGATAGCGGCCGACTCACCACCATGCAGCTTGTCCGCAACGGCGAGAAACGTGGCAACTTGAACATCGACAAGAAGCTGAACAAGCGTTTCAACCAGCTAGGTTTTATTTCCAGCAGTACAGATTCAATAGTCATACGCTGGCAAGCGCAGCATGACATGGAGGTACGTCCATACAACGTTGCGCCAGGCTCAACAATTCGGGGTTTTTAAACAGTTGTTTGCAGTGAAGAGACTGCTTGGGGGGGGAGACAGACAGACAAAGGGAGAGAGAGAGAGAGAGAGAGAGAGAGAGAGAGAGAGAGAGAGAGAGAGAGAGAGAGAGAGAGAGAGAGAGAGAGACAGACAGACAAACAGACAGACAGACAAACAGACAGACAGACGGACAGAGTTGGGAGTAACTTGCAAGTGGCCGCACTGGAGTTTATGAACAGTTCAAAACATCTACTTCTACCAAGTATTGTAAAAGAAAGGAAACGAAACAAATGTTTACTATTGGCTTTGATTTGGTTGATATGTGGCTGCGCATCCGTCCAGCAATCAGTTTCTTTACATCCGGTGTCGTTTTTCTGCCCTTGTCCCTTCTGTCTACCCATTTGCGCTCCCCGGCATGGTTTGCTCTGTCTTTCCACTGCCCAGGTGAAATACTCCTTTGCCGTGTACGCCGACATTCGCCGTATCTCCAGCAGCACCGTGGGTGGTAATACCAGCGGCTACATACCCAGAAAACGATCATGTAAGGATATGAAAAAGGTTTCGCGGAGGCAGAAATGAAATCAACGCAATAATGATAGGCAAGTTGCGCATCCAATACACACACCCTGTGAGAATGGTGTGTGTGTGTGTTGGATGCGAAACTTGCTTTGTTTATAATCATAGGTTGAGGGAATGGAAAAGGGTAGAAAGTCTGAAGAAAAAAACTGACTGTCACCACCAGGACTCGAACTAGGGACCTTCGCTTGAGGCCAGCGATGCTCTAACCACTGAGGCATGGTGTAGCTGTCATCCCAGCAGAGCTTTATTCTATGCGTTTTGAAAGATATGAAACGGAGCTAATATTCAACTCCATGCAGTTGCTCTCTATTGAGTGAGTCAGGGCTCTCTGACCAGGTTGGGCCACTTGTAGGTCGTGATGGCATGACTGATGTTTGCCTCACAGTATGTCCTGAAGAACTGGCTAAAGTTGATCTCTATCCGTGCCGATCGCTTTGAAAGGGATCATTACAGTTCTCAGTTTGTTTCATCACGGGGAGGGGGGGGGGGGCTGGGTTCTTGCCTTATAGCACTGCGTCTGATGGGCAACAAGATGTTCACGTGCTTTGTGCGATCACTATCATGGGGCATGGAGGTTTGCTCAATATGGAAGCATGTTCAGATAAGAAGCACCCGGAATACTATCAGTACAATCGTCATGCAGATCTACATGACTGTACTTGTACATTTTCCTGTTCACCATGGGGGGGGGGGCGGGTGTCTTTTCTTTGTTCCAGAGTTCCACTGTATTAATTACCCATCATTTCAGTCCCACGTGTCCGTCACAGTGTTTCTGTTGGTGTACAGAAAAGTCTTTAAAACTGGTCTCTGTAGGCCGGTAGATTTTGTAGACAGGTTAGAAGGTACATGACTCTGCTGCATATTCTAAAGCCTAGCCGGACCAATCTCTTCACACATTTTGTAGTCTTTTCAGTCTTGCCGGGCCAGACACTACTAATGCAGGCTTTGCCTCATCTCTTCTGATCTGCTTGTGCCGCAGGTATTGGTTTGCAGCTGGCCTGTGTACAGGGACTCAACGAGGCAGAGAAAAGCACAGAGAGTGTGTTTGTGCTACTGACGTTTAGCAACTCACGCAACGAAGCATTACCCGGCGACCATATCCTCCTCAAACTCAAGAGAAGCTGCGGACGTAAGTCATAGCGCTGCGGCCAGTCTTGCTCAGAAAACAGCGCCATTTATCATTCATTGGTGGACAGTTACTCTCAACTCGTATCCATATGTCCTTTTCCTTTCTACATTTATCATTTATGCATTCATTATACATTTATCATGCCATATGGGTGCTTTGGCTTTTCACTAAACTTCTAAACTTAAATGCCTTGAAACATTGCAGTACATGTGCTGTGTGCCGCAAAGACACAATTATCAGTATGATTTGCACACAGCATGTAGTTGTGCTTACCATCACATGTTCATATCATATTGGACATTCTGATCATCCCCCCCCCCCCCCCCCACACACACACCGGCCTCTTTCCTGCCCACTTATATCAAGCTCCTCTGCACTTATGTTCATCCGTGCTGAGCATTGCGAGGTTCTGTACAGTCGCCATCATCATCATCATCATCATCAACATCATCATCAACACACACATGACCCCATGCCAAAACTCATAAACTCATTGTTTGGCTTCTTGATCTGCGGATGCGGAAAACTCGGCCTCCAGGCGACTCTCACACAAACCGTGAATTTGTTGTTCATTTCAATACAGCTGGACCGTGAGTTTCATACTTGTCACGTTAACACTGTAAAGTACATATGCAGTGACTATCCTACCCGCTCTGCCAAACTAATACTTGAACTCATTGTCTTGTTCATGTCAATACAGCTGGACAATGTCCACCTCCCCTAGCCATTGCCAACGGCCGAGTATTGGCCGGTGAGACTGAGAAATGCCGACCGGGAATGATGACCTACCGATGTAACCACGGATACAGACGCGTAGGCTGCGAGAGTTCAACGTGTATGAACGGCCGGTGGTCGTGTCCGGAGCCCACATGTGTTTGTGAGTTCAGGATTGAAAATTTATTTATGGTCAGCTCATAATAGAGAAATCACCTGGCTCTATTCTTGGTAGCCGCTGTCGATTTTTCTTCATGTTTCCCCTTATCCTTGTCCTAATAGTCCTGGGAGACCATCTGGATTTGAGATTTCTTGCATTTGGCAAAAGAAGGGGGAGTTCATCATGGGGAATTTAGATTTCTGGTACTTTGAAAATGTATGATTTTGCTGCGTGTAACTTTTTGAAGGAATCAGGACGGTCCAGTCTAAAGCCGAGCTGCTACAGTGCTCAAACTGCTGAGGAATGTGCTAGTCTGTTTGTTTAGAGAGCCTACAATTGCAGCTTTCTCATATGAAGCTCTTTGTGAATTGGATAGAGATGTGCACGGAGATACGACTGCTGCTTGCCGATAAGATAGTAATGCTATTGTAATGCTATTGTAATGCTATTGTAATAATTATGTATGCTCACTAGTTGAGGGAAAGAGACAAACGGGAAAAGTCTGAAGAAAAAAAATTGACTGTCATCACCAGGACTCGAACCAGGGACCTTCACTTGAGTGTTTATTACACCGTGGCAATTCCTCCTAT